>NC_090931.1:910992178-911295208 GCF_040938575.1 Ambystoma mexicanum | reverse complement strand
TGCCCGATCGCGTGTGGAACTTCACGCGAACCCCTGAAATACACGTAGCCCGCTCCCCCAGGCCCGATCGCGTGAGGAACTTCACGCGAACCCCTGTAATACACGTAGCCCGCTCCCCCAGGCCCGATCGCGTGAGGAACTTCACGCGAACCCCTGTAACACGTATTTTTTGTCAGCGGGTGTCCGTGTTTGTGGGTACCCCTTTGCACGTCATTTTTCCTGGAGGGCCACAGTATGGGACATTCATCATGGCAGTATATAGGTGCTATTTGTTGGCGCACCTTTTGGCGCACATTTCTTACAGCCGCAGAGACGCTACCGCCTCCTTTCTTGTGGCGGTCGTGTTTGTGCCTGTGCGCTGGTTTGAGCGTGCGCTTTTTTCCCCTATTCTATTCCATGAATACGTGTTGTAGGCGAGCGTGTGGGCGTTCCGCGCACTTGTGCCCTGTACTTCCCCCGTGACGCCCACGTTTTGGCTAGTTGTTCCCCATTCCGAGTGTTACGCCCGTGTTCCGCCTACTTTTATTGCGTGCGCCGCGCTATGTGCGAATTTCGCTGTGGCCTGTGCGATTTTCGCTGTGACCTGGCGCACGCTGTTAGATGGCCTGTGCGCCAACGTGCGCCAACGTGCGCCGCGCACTTTTTTTTCGCACATCCGCTGGTTTTCTCGCGCACGGCCTTCCATGAATCGACGTGCGCTGCTTTTCGTGCGATTTTCGCACGTTCACTGCGATTTTCCCTATTCCACTGCGAATCGCACGTTTTTGCCCACTTGCGCCGCGCTAATTATTCCATGAATCGGCCTCTAAATGTGACGCAGACAATGGTACATATCAATAAAAAACCATGAATGAAACATTGTGTAAACGAACAACACAATACGTAAATATGATCAAATTATCTCAAATTCTGTGCATAAAAAATTTCCGGAACTAAATAGCTAAATAAGACTACCTGATACACGCTCGAAGTTGTTGTTGACTCCAGGCAAGACATGGATGCAGAATCTTGCTCTTTCATGTTCAGTGCATAGTCATGAAGTTGTAAAGGGAACATTTTATTTGATTTAGAAATGCTAATCTTAAAAATTGGCAAGAAAAGAGACAGATTATGAAAAGATTATGCTTATTTCTAAGGGCACTATACCATAGTTATCTGTGCCCATAAGTCATTTTCTATGATGCTCCTAAAACCAAGGAAAGATGTTTAGCTAAATGGGGTTTAGTTAAAAAGCAATACAATCTTGTAAATATGAAAAGTATTATAAGGGGCATTTACACCTAAATCACCAATCCATCCATTTAGTTACCTGCTCACTACCTCAACGTCTACAGCTAAATCAGGAACCGTGACTCACCTGAGGCGGCCTGTGCATGAATAGAGTCGGAATTGCATTTGGGAGCAATTTACGAGACGTTCTGAGGGTATTACCCAAATTGGTCGTTTACAATTGTTCGAATGAACAATTGACCGAATTTAAAGGGTCACAATTGACCTTTTCACAATTGCCCGAATATATATATATATATATATATATATATATATATATATATATATATATATATATATGGGAAAACATTTGTCTGACCCTAAACTGCGCTCTGCCTCATTATTGAGCTGGTGCTATTGGGCTAGAGCGGACAGGGCTCTAAAATGTGCAGAAGAATGTCCGGAAAAAGATACAGGTAGGCAGATAAAGAACACCTCCAACTTAATACCAAACTTGCCCAAGCACTCACGACCATTTACTAAGATTAAAAAAAAATTTCAGGAAGCTCACGAGTCGAGCGGAACGCGTGGCGTCTTTCCACCCGTTGGGGTGAGTGGTGCCTTGTGCCTGGTCTGACCAGGTATTGCCATGTATGCTTTTTATAACATTTTGCACAACTTTTGATTAATTAAAGAATTTATTTTTTAAACTTAGTAAATGGTCGTGAGTGCTTGGGCAAGTTTGGTATTAAGTTGGAGGTGTTGTTTATCTGCCTACCTGTATCTTTTTGCTGACATTCTTCTGCATATACATATATATATATATATATATATTTATATATATATATATATATATATGGGTTTTGGGGGGTTTGGTGTTGGGTGGGGGGTTGTGGGGGGTTTCCCCCCACATATATGGTACAATTGACCTTCACAATTCGGTCAATTGTGAAAAGGTCAATTGTCATTCGAGCAGTTGTAAAACGATCAATTCGTATACAACCGTTCTGAGTCGATGCTTCTTTGTGTACTTGGATTGGTTGTACATATTTGTGGCAAAGTGCAGGCTGCAGACGTGAAATCGATCACCCCTCGTGTTCTCCAAGACTTCATGGGCTCTAGTTTCAAGCTCTTCCGGCGCAAATCCGCAATTTCTGACCATTCTCTTATACGATCTATATGCGTCGGGAATATATGCATTGTAGAGCCTTCAGATTTGTTATGGGTCTTAGAAGGGCAACCGAAAACCGTACATGCAGGCATTGCTGGAAATTCTGTAAAAAAAAGGTCAATAATATTCAAAAATTTCTTTGCATAAAAGTGTGAGAAAGACGGAATTATACCATACATTTTTTCTATGCAAGCTATGTTTTGGTCACCAAAGCAAAACCAATGTAGTGTAGCCGACTGTATTATAGGATAACTTTCATAAACAATTCATTGATGTGACGAAAATCATAACATGTTACTCGTCTCTTGAATGTCCTATCAAGCATCAAAAGGAAACATGCTTATAGACACGGTCCGCAAAGGATGCAATTCGTTCCCAATTAACACTGATGACAATTGATATATATCGATAACATAACAAATTAAAATCAAGTCAATGGCAATGAGATGAATGAACATAACACTAATGTGTACGTTCATTCGAAATAGATAGAAATGTATAGATTGTGCATAAGCACCATCATAATCCTCAACACGGTCAGTGTGAGGCAGGCTTCCCTGAAGTCTGGCGGCTCAGTAACGTGTTGCGGCCGTGTCTCGTCTTCCGATATGTAGGACAAGCATCCAGAGTTTTCTCAGCAGCAGCAGTTCTCCTCCTCGGTTGGCATTAGCGCGCACCAATTGCAGGTACACCAGGTGGAAACGCCGTCCATGCGGCAACGCTCAGGCTCTTAATCTGTTGAATCGTCCTCCCAACTGTCGTCCGAAGCCCCATCGTTTGCGCATCTTTCTCTTTCGAGTAATTCCGCCTCTGAATACTCCGGCTCGTATTGGTAGGGCTTTATTGTTGCCATTATGGAGCAAACAAAAAAAATTGATAGTAATGATACTGGCATCTGTTCGCACGGGCTACAAGCAATGGAGATAGCTGACCAGAGCACAGGAACGAGGCACAGAATACAAAAAAAAGGGAAATGATTCGAAAAGCAAATCTGAAGTTGTCTGATGAGAAGCAGTCTGTTTATACTCATTGAGGAAAGAGGCGTCCTGCCATTTCCATGGAGACACGTCGTTGGCTGAAACGCAGAGAATGTTGACACAAGACGTGCGTTGGTGTTGTGAAATGTGCCGTACGCGTCTAGTGATCTCAGCCTCAGGGGTGGGGCATATGAATTAGTGCCGCCAGGCAGTCCTGCTTGGACAATGCGGTAATGGATAAGATTATCACAAGATGGCCACGCCCTGCTACCTGATTTTGCATGTGTACAAAAGAGGAAAATTACAATAAGGTGCATAGGAAATGTTTGTACGATCGATCAACGTATGCTTAAAAACACATGCCCGAACCCTCGGGACAATAATATTTCTAAGCACACTATTCCTTTAAGGCCCAAAGAGAAGCATATGGCATTGGAACCTAAAGACCTTTCTGCAAAATTAACTCCCAGATAAGGCACCTTAAAAGCAAGGAAAATTAATTGTTAAATGGACAGCTAATATACTTGAAACCCCAGGCTGGATTGCACAAGAGCAATACGTAACACAAAAGAAGTTACTCCCAAACAGACTCACAGACATGTATTTTAGTTCATGCAAAAGATGTTTTTAAAAAACTATTTCATTATAGGCGGTCATCAGCCAGGGCCAGGGGGAGCATGGAGACTAGTCAAAGCCGTGCTAGCAGTCAGGCTGTGACAGCCACTACCACACTGTAGCAGATACTCAGACTCACTGCAGCAGACAAGGTCACAGGAACTTCATCAACCACTCGGATGCCAGCAGAGGCAGGCAGAAGCAGGCTTAAGCAGGCATGGTCCCATACAAGATAGACACATTGCAGTAGACTCAGACACTGTAGCAGACCCTCACATGCACAATGAAGGCATATTCAGGGATCTACTTAATTAGAAGGACCCCCCCCCCCCACACACACAGCTCCTCCCCCCACACAGTGTAATAGCTATAGTCATTATAGTCATAAGCACAATGCAGCACGTGCAGGGTAGGAAGCATAATCACAGACATCCTAGCACACACCTTGTAGCAGCCACTGATACATTATAGGAGACAACTGCAAGCACAATGAAACATGCACAGCCGCGGACATGCTAGCAGGCACACTGTAGCAAACGTCGTTTCAAACTCATTCTATAAAACGCGCTCATACTTTATGCAGTAACACGCTACAGCAGATGTGGTCGCAGACTTGCTAGCAGACACACAGTAGCAGACACTGCTTAACTGTAAGAGACCTTCTCATGCACAGTGAAGCAAGCATAGCCAAAATCTCACGAGCACACCTACTGACGGGTAGTAGCGTAAACACGCATTTACACACAGAACACAGTCTTGTCGATCAGACACAGACATAAACACTCGCATTGGCATTCCCATCACCACACACCCGTCCCCCACACACAGGTATAGATACAGCCAGGTGTGCTCGTGACGCACCATAATTCTCTCTCCGTATATATATCTCTCTATCTATCTCTCTCTCTCCCTCTTTTTTTTTATTGCTTGCTTGGTCTCGAGAGACCCGAGCGCTTTCTATTTTCAGAAATCCGAGCGCGCCATTCTCTGGCTCTGCTTCCCAGGCCCCGGGCCAGCTGGGGCGCCAGCTAGTCATTCTGAAGCGCAGACTCGGGCCGCATTCCTGCCTGGTGCCCTGCGCTCACGGCCCGTGGCAGGGGAGGCCCGGGGGAGAGAGGGCACGGGGGAGGTTTGGTGAAACCCGCGTTCTGCTGCCGGTGGCCTCGGGAGTAGAGAAAAGCCTTTCTTCACTAGCTGGCATTTTTTCAAGTGACAGCAGCAGTTTGGTGGAATGAAAGGTGTATCTGTGCCCGCGGGCGCTTTTCTACCGTGGAGCTTTGGGCATGTGGGGGCAGAAAGACAAAGCAGCATAGAGTGACTAGCCCGAGACTCGGGAGGGATCTCTCCAGGTGGGAGGGAGCAGCTCTGCCCACCTCACACGGGCGGGTTTCACTGGAACAAGCAGTCTCTGTGATCCGGTGAGCACCAGCGCCTGCAGTGATGGGCGCATGGAGCAGACAGTCCCGGTCTCCCGGAACTCTCAAAGGTCTTTTCCCATGCCCAGGTATCTTTCTGACATCAGGATATTGAATATGATAGACCGCGGCCTGCAGTGCCATCTTAAGCCCTTTTAGGGCCCTGGGCACGGACATCTTTGGGGCTCCCCCTCCACCAAACCAAAGGAATTAAGTGATCAATAACATCTGGTCGCACCACCACCCCCTCGTCCTGATCACAACCTATGGGTTGGTATGCTGGCCCGCTGCATTCAAAAATGCATACTCCCTTGAAGTCCCCTTACCCTCTTCATTCTTGCTCTATTCAGAATGATAAACAAGTAGCATTTGAAGGCCAACATTAGCAGTAAGAGGTTACTTCTGTTATAGTAAAGATACAGGATACCTTTTTTCAATAGCATCCAGGAAGGTATACAGCCTGTGGTATTAATGCAGGACCGTATTCAAAAGGTACATGTAACCCAGAATAGACAGAGATCTCACATTAGCTGCCTCACAGAATGCAAATGTGCTTATGCACGGATAGAGACCACCAATTGGAAGGAAGGAGAACGCTACACATACCGTAGCGTGGATAGTGGAGGCAGATTAGAAGCTACCAGGAAGCTTTCTTTATCCAGACAGACTGAGATTAGAGGTGGGATATGGTTTTCAAATAGTGTTACCATTAGAGATCAAAGGAACAAGTGTGGGGTGTGCAATATATCAATGCTCACTATTATAGTGGGGACACCACTATAACCCGTGAACCTATGAGTGAGGCTTTTAGGAAGATCATACCCCGAGATGCAAATCACTTTAAAGGGCTGACAATTTTGAGAAGTTAGGCAATTCAAGACTAAATGAGATGCACAGGATTCCTCATTGGTTAAGGAGTGGATTTGTGCCAACTCTGCAATTTCTACATTTGAACACGTTCTTACCATGAACTAAAACAATCTAATTTGATAAAGCTGACTTGGAAAGTACACAAATCACATTACCAAACATGACCATTTATAAAAACAAAATATTACAGAAGGGTGTTAAGCAAAATGGGAATGATTCTAGCTTCATTCTCTCCATCATCAAGGGAAGTATCTAAGTACCAGCATACCAATTGATGCGATTTAACACATTTAATATGGGTTTTTTCTTTTGTATTTTGAAGCTTTAAATACTTCCAAAACAATCACTTGTGACATTGTCATTTCTAAACGTGCATAAAAACCTTTGACTTTTACAAAAAAACAAACCGTTTTTTGTGTCAAACGAGCAGACAGAACATCTGGTATGCTCTCTTCTGTTTACCACTCCTTCCAGTCAAATGGCCTACTTAAGAAGGGGGATCAAGTCATGGGCTAAACGAGGCCACCAGCATGCATGAAGGCACCCCTCACATAAAACAGCACAGTAATGTAAGAGATATTAGATGATTTGACCAGGATCAGTGTATCATCTGCTGGCAAAGCCAGGAGACAAGCATGATCGCTTTGGTTTCACAGTCTTGAATTTGGATACTTATTCACCTCTTGGACTAACAGTTTATGCTCATCGTTGGAGGTGATTGCCTAGGTTTTACAACACCCCATCTGAACAAACCAATTTCTAGATCTTCACCATACAGATGATATGTTTGTTTTCATAGCAACCCCTATCTGGTGCAGGTACATTGCTGATAATAGTACCTGTTGTGCTATAAAACCAAGTACATATGCAGGTAGGCTTATAAACTTCAAACATAGGAATGGCTCAGCCAGCTTTGCTAGAATGTACTATTCTAATCTTGCATATGAACACATATCTCTGCAATGAGTGCTTGACACACTGAGCTAACTTCTAAACGATTGTGGCATTCAATTTATCAATATGCATTTCAAATTTAGCTATTACACATGATAAACATAATTCCCACAAGAAGGAAAGAATGCCACAGAGGTTTGCCGATAGGAACACACTAACTATGTATACCACAGTGAACACAGAAGGCATTACATGATGAATTGATCAAGGCAGAATGTACTTGTCAAAACAGACAGGCAATGGGCTTAGAACCTCAGCAACACCCCACAAAATATCGTGACACGTGTTATTTAAGCCTGGTGAACAATGGAATCTTACTTCATTAGATCAGACAGCCTTGTGGGGCCCCCCACAAGGTGGGGGCCTTGTGCAAGTGCCACTTTTGACCTCCCACAAAAACATCTCTGCTGGTATTCCTTGGATAAAATCACAGGAAAGCTCCCACAGAATGTATGGTAGGGTTGAGAATAAGAAGAGAAAGAGAATAAGATTTGCAGGCTCATACTGGCTCAAGGTGCAGTGAGGCACTGCCGGGAGGCCTGGCCGACTGGACCATGTGGCCCAGTTTCCTTGCCCCTTATGGTCCATTTAATACATTTAGTGAAATGTATAGGGGCAGTTGTAAATTATGTTATGGGACCAATGTGCTTTAAAATGCACCCTTTCGAACACATTTCCCCAAGAAAATGTGGCCCCAGTCAGACACTATTCAGTTTGCTGTGGAAACGTCATGAAGTGTGATTTGTGCATGGCATGCTTGTTTGGCGTTTGGGAGTATATTTGTTCCAATCCAGCCCTACTTTTGAGTTTCTTTTAAATCAATGTGACAAACTTGGACTGTCTCTACCAGACCTTTGCTCCACCTCTGGGTTAGACGGGTCAAGTGTCAGTTCTTGGTGCAACCATCGGGGCATTGCGCCGTACAGAGGTGCAGTGCGGTGGCTGAAACAGGCTCAGCATGTCACGCTCTTGACTCGTCTGTGGTCAAGAGACTCAAGGCTTAGCTTTAGCGATTGTATGTGTGGCAACAGATACTGGGTAGCATGTTTATTATAAAATTTAATTGAGATCAATTTTCAGGCAGAAGTATTTCCTTTATGCAACTGAAACTACCAAATTAACGTGAGGCTAATAGACTTGCAGATCCAATTCAATCTGGCTTCTGTAATAAACACTCCACCAAGTCTTTACTCATTCATACCTCTAACTTTTTCTCCGATGCCCTTCACTGAAAACTCCCTTCCATAATCATCCTCTTGGACTTCTCTGGTGCCTTTCACACTGTTGACCACTCCCTTCTCCTCCTCACTCTTCAAGACCTTGTTTTTCTCAAATCTGCTCTAGCCTGGATTGCTACCCAGTTGGACGGGCACTTCTTTAAAGTCTACTGGAAGTTGCATGGGTCTGACCCATTCCTCTCTGTGTTGACACCCCCAAGGACCAGTCCTTGACCCTCTATTTTTCACCCTCAATTTCTCTAGGGAGACGTATCTCTGTCTTTGGCTTTCATTATCACCTCTTTGTTGGTGACAGCCAAATCTTTCTTTCCTTTCCCTCCTTCAGACTACCCGTCTCTGGACAGATTACCAACTGTCTCACTGCAATCCATCACTGAATGGCTCTCTGTTACCTCATGCTGAACCTTTTGGAAATTGAAGTAATCTTTCTCCTGGATTCCAACACAATCCATCCCCTCCTATGTATCATCTCTAGCCTTTCTCCTTGCTCCCTCACTTAAGGCTTGCAACCTTGGAGTCCTCTTTGATCACAGACTCCAACTGGAACAGTGTATTACTTTCACCCCTCTGTTGGTTCTATTAATCATCTCAGCATTCAGAAATGGCATCCATTTCTTACTCACCACTCTACGAAAAGTCTAATCTCCTACTTCTTGTGCCTACTCCTTGGCCTTACTTTCTAGACCTTCCTCCCTCCCTCTAGACAAAGTCCTCTTCACTAATCACACTTTCTACAAGCTGCCCAAATACTACCCCATTTCTACCGACTGACATCATGCTTGTTGGCTAACCATGCACTATCGCTCCCTTTTCAAGTTCCTCCTCTTAGCATAAAAAGCTATAAATGGTCATGATCATCAGTACCTGGCTGGCTATACCTCTGCCTACTCACCATCTCAATCCCCAATCCTCCTCTGAACTCAACTTCACTGTCCCATACCCTCCCTGTGCTCCTCTCACTTCTGCTCCTTCTCCATACTCAAACTGCTCCATTGGAAACCGTTGCCCATCACAATCAAAGCTAGCTTGACTGTGAATCTCTTCAAACCTCCACTTTATCGAGAGGCAGATGAATATGTCATTCATGGCATTGGTCTCTCCCCCACTTCTATACCGCAAATACTAGTACATAGTATGAGAAATACTATGCCCTAAGTCTACCCCACCGACCTTATCTTGAAGCAATAGAAGAAGAAATAAACCTGCAAACTCAAGAAGAAATGAACGTACTGTAACCGAAGATGACAAGAACAAGTGACCTCACTGCCAAACTGACACACGAGAGTACAATAGACATGAAGCAGACATGCACTCACCATTACGAAACACAGATATTAGGTTGAACATGCATTTAGACATGAAGAACATTACCTGCACCATATAGACATGAAGAACATAACATAATCAATGTACACACTGAAATGCAACATGTACGATATACATACATACTTGCTAAATGTAGAAATGCAACAGGAACAAGTGGCCATCTTGAATAAAATGGACGGTGAAACCATGTTAGAGTGAATGAGAAGCCTCGAAGCTGCAGGGAGAATCGACTTGATGAATTAGCCAAAATACAAAACCCTGCAGGGCAGCCAGTGGCTGCGCGGCCCTCTTCCAAGGTTACTGTGGAAAAGGGTGGTCTGATGGCTCTGAAGAGAACAGAAGATAATAATTCCCATGGGTAAGACATATTTCTCTTAGATTAAATAGAGAACAAACTACCTTTTAAAGCCAGGTGTCCATTAATTAAAAGCCTAATACTGCATGAGGAATAGATCGGCCAAGTCACCAGTGGCCAAAGACAGTAATGACACACGTATTAACGTGAGCTAAAATTCTAATAAAAGCTAAGCAGAATAATTCAAAATGTGGTCTCCTCACACGTGACCAATAATTGGAAGACAGTGCCCATTCATTAATTCCAGACACAGAGAGGCACCTGCTGTCATTCCTCACAAATTCTGAGAACAGAGATGCACGACAAAACCAAGTTCTAAGCTAGATGCCCTGGCGTGTAGCCCCAGAAATAAGGGATGGTGTCTTATTTAATTGGAGGAAGCAGTTACTTGATGCCGCTCCCCCTAGCACCATGTTTTGCTCATGTGCTGATGACCTGCCAAGTGTTCAAGGTTGGTAAAACCAATGCCAACCAATCACAACTCTCAACATTATGCCACCTTATAACTGTTGCAGTAGCCAATTACCTATTGTTAAGATGATGTCTTTTTTTACCTTTATCAATTTTAGGGTGGTCCAAGGTCTGGCCATCAGATAGTCCTATCCATTAAAAAGACTATATGCACTATATGTGGACAATTCCCCTAACCAATCCCTCAACCCCATAGGTTTTTTGGCAACTAAGATTGTGATGTGACGTCAATTATGACGTATTTCCAGGTTTAAACCTGATGTTTTGTATTGGAGAATCACAGAGCTCTTGAGACCTGTATGCTTATTAATGTCCCTGCTTTATATGGATTGTAAAATAAATCAGACTTTGCCATTTACTTTGACTATTTCCGTTATTGGGCATGGGATTTCCCAGCCTGTCTGTCCCGCTTCTGCTAGAGTCTTATGGCGCCACATTACATATGGTAATAGTTTGGATGGTTCAGTCCAGCACATTCAGACTGTCGAGACTGCCCACTACAAGCCTGAGGACTGCAGAGTGACCTGTGGAGAGCGGTGAGTCACGCGTTAACTGAGATTGTCAACAGAAGCCCCCTTGGTGAAAATCCTGCCCGGCCTCCACGGGCACCCCACAGGGTGAGGGCGGAGTGGCAAAATGAGGGAGGATCAATACCAAAGGCCTCAGCCAATACATGGATGTAAGCATAGAGCATCAACTTGGCAAACAAGGAGGGATGTGTTTGCATATATTGGGGAATTATGAAGATGATAAAGGATTGATTTCTAAAAGGATACCTATCACAAGGTCATGGAAGGTGATGCACTAAACCTCACAATGAGGTATTAAGATGTTAAAGATAAAGAGATTTCCTCTGACAAAATCAAGGAAGAGTCAGTCACACACCCCCTTCCGGGGTCAGATTAAGAGATAAGACTACTTTGTCAAGAGGGCAGATAGACAGCCATGGGGTTTGGGGTTTTTTGTTGTTCTATATTGAAGGTGCACCCATATGTGTAAGTGATTGCTGGCGCCAGCAGCGGGAGGGTAAAAAGTGGTTTGAATTGTGAAAAGCGAGGACTTGTGGATATTGGTTTACATCGTAGAGCCCGTGGAGCTGTGGTTTGGACCCAAAGGGCGGGATCCTGAGGTTGTGTGGCATTTGTCGTGCTTGCCCAAAGACTTGTTGTAGCCGAAAAGGTTGGCAAGATGTGTAGAAGTATCAGAAATAGAGGGAAGTATTGTTTAAAGGAGATTGTGAAGGAGGAGTGAAGAGAATATAAGTTTGAAGGTTTTTTAAGGCCTGGTAAGTATCAGCAGTCAAGAGTGTGGCGTGCCATCATGGGGGAAACTTCCCTTATGCATTTATGTAAATCGCTACCTAGATATAAGCAAAAAATACATAAATACCATTCCAAATGGGTTAAAGACACAGCAGACAAGATGTGTATGCCTTGGCCCCAAGAGGGGACTGTCGAAATCAGCGCTGCAACACATGACAACATATTTATATGCTTCATATAAAGGAAAGAAATTGGAAAAGCAATTAGCCATTCTAGAATTGTGGAAGATGTATGGGGATGAGATGAAGGATCCGCCTGTGAGGGAGCGGATGCTTAATCATCATGAAGAAGAGGACACAGCGCCCTCGGCTCCTCCTGCTCCCCAGAACATTGATATGTCAGATTAAGGGCAGGGATTCTACCCATTGAAAGAATTGAAAGCAGCAGCATGGTACACTAATCCAGTATATACGCCTCCCATTTACAGTAGTGAAAATGCTATAAATGGAGCTAAATTAGACAAAAGCCAGTGTCCATTTCTGATGAGTATAATGAGCACTGTGAGCTGCAGGCAACGCTAACAGAGGCTGAGGAAGAGATCCGGAGACAGAAAGGCAGGCAGAACAATAATGAAGAGACAGTGATCACTCCGAACAAATGGGTGGGGGGACAAATATTGCTAAAATTAGATGGAAGAAACATGGTCGATTCTAAAGGGAGAGAGAGGGAAGTTAGAGAAAGACAGGCAAAAGAAGAGTAAAGAAAACAAGAAGAAAGGGCATGACAGAGAAGGAAGCAGGAGGAGGAAGAAAGAGAATGGGACCGAATAATTTAAGGAAGAGGAGGAAAGGGAAAGGAAACATGAAGCAGATAGAGAGAAGGAGGGGAAGCACAAGGAAGAAAAGAGAAGGGAGTTAGAGGAAAGAGAAAAAGAGTGAGAGATAAGAAAGTGAAAGAGTGAGAAAACAAGGAGAAAAAAGCGAAAGACAAGGGAACATTGAGGAAGAAAGAGACAAGGAAATAGAAAGAGAGATGAGATCAAACAGGGAAAGGCGACAACAATGAATTTATGAGATCCTTCGAGGGTGCATGCTCGGGGAGGAAAAGAGAAATCAGGAACGAGAGCAGAGAAAAAGAGAAATGAGCTTATAAAGACACAATAAGGAGGTGGAGGACATAATCAAAAACTGTACCCTTGCAGATGAAGATGAGGGAGAGGCCTTGAGAAGGAGGATTGGTAATTTGTACAGCAGCAGGAAATACAGTGGTGCTCACAGTGTAAAGAGGAGTATAGCAGGGTTTCCACAAGGGGGAAAGGGAGTGCATTGGAGGGAGGAATAAGTGGACTGGGTGGAATGCTCACCTTGAGTAAATTAGAGTTTGAAGACAGACAAGACGAAAGGAGTGATGCACATTGGGGGAGTATGCTTTCAGATGAGGAAAGAAATGAAGGTGAAAATGAGGAAGAGGGCATACAAGCCCCTTTGGCAGGTGTAACAGCAGGGGAAGAGAGGAATGTGGTTGAGCTTAGAAGGAGCACATGCAATGCCAGAGTTTGCTAAAAGATTTGGGGCTCAGAAAATGCAATCAAGAAGCTTAAAAGATATAACAACTTATGTAAATAGGTTGAGAAATGTTCCTGGGACAGAAGAAAACTGACACCACAGGTGCCATACATAGGCAACGGGGAACGACTGTGAGTGAACAAACCATGACAGTCACACAGTTTCCATTGTTAGAAAAGGAGGGAGGACAGCTGTAATATATACCATGGCCACAAATGGATAAGGATAATTTAAGATGTAAATTGCCAACTTTGACATCAAGAGTGGCCAAGTGGATTTATGAATTGGAAAGAATGACGGCAGGGATGATGTTAGCAGTGAGTGACATAAAAAGCTTGCTTCCTGCCACTATTGGAGAGGGATCTGATGACATTTGGAACAAGTGGGGTATCCCGGGCGACATCTCAGAACACAACTAATGACACAGCACAATTTAACAATTGAAGGGCAGATATATGGAGAGCACTCAGGATGCAATATCCTGATATGTCAGAAATTAGTGCAATCATGATGTGCAAAATGGATGATGATGAAGACCCAGTTGTTTACATTAAAGAGATTCAAGAGAGATGGCGTCTTGAGACCAGGGAGCCGTGGGATAAGACAATGTCTATTTTTTCACCACATATTTTGTCAGGGGTTACCTGAACCAGTGCAGAGACAATTGAACACATTAGTGTGAATAGAAGCAAAACCCTGACCAGAAATTCAGTTAACTATAGTTCACCATTGTCAATTAATGCAGGAGGAAGCCAGAAAGAAAGCTGGAGGGACCGAAGTTAGTTAAGAAAAATCTGTCAAAGTTCTCAGTGGAAGGTGCTGTGTTGACAAGTGGATAGGGAGTGGTTGCACAATACACACAGCAGGTACAGCCAATGACTGGAGGGAATTTTGCAGGAAGAGGAGAATACAATTACAGGCCACGAGGAAGTGGGGTTGGATTTCAAACTCTGCAAGGAGGGGGGATTAACGGGGGACACTCCAGATTTAGAGCACAGCCTCAACAGTGCTGGACGTGTGAAAAAATGGAGCACATTTACTGAGCATGTAGAAGCAAGGGAGGGATGCAACAAAATTGGCAGGATCCAAGAGGGGGATAGCATATCCTCCACCATACAGCGCAGAGCCACCTGAATATTATGCCTAAGATCACACACAGTATGAGACATATGCACCGCAAATATCTGTTCAAGAGGTACTGATGCAAGCACAACAGGTGCCAATTCAAGCACAACAGACAGCAATACAAATACAGCAAGCTCCCATGCAGAAACAGCAGACACAGATGCAACCACAAGCACCTGTACTACAGAACACCATGATATGATATGATAGGTTTTTTATAACGTGCTTAATGCCCAGAGGTTTCTAAGCACAGACCCGGGGATCGAACCTGTGTTGCTCCATGTCGTCTTGCTTCCAAGGCGAGCACGTTGCCCCTGAGCTTTCGTCCCGAGACACCATGTCAACATGGAACGCAAGTCTAGGATCACAGACACTTACCCCCAGAATAGGGAGTGTGACCGTAGTGGGAGGAAACCCTTTTACTGGGACAGGAGTAAACCTATAGCACGATATGACAGCCCACAGAGTAACTTGATGTGTTCAATCCTATCCATTAAACCAGACCCACAAGAGGCACCATGGGTTGGGGTGACCAGAGGTGACAATACATTTTCCTTCCTTGTGGATACAGGGGTGACTAGCTCCTGTGTTAGGGAGGGGAAGTACCCAATGTCAGGCATTGCCATGAATTCACAGGGTTTTCTGGGGCTACAAGTTTGGGTTCTTTTACTGATGACCTACTTATCATTACACAAGAACATGACCTTTCTATGCCACTATTGTATTTCCGCAAGACCTCAGTTAACATATTGGGGAGAGACGTAATGAGCAAACACAATATGACCATATCTTTCACTGAGCAAGGGATAGTATGGTACACTCCAGGGATTCATTATGTAAATGCACAAGAATGTATATCAGCATTATGTGACCAGAAAGCACAGTGGGGCATACACTAGCCCCAGAATGATTTCTTTATGCAGTGCACATCTTGTTAGCATGGCTTCCTGGGATAAGGGGTAAAACATTGTGACTACCTGCAGAATTTGTTTAGACCAGAAGTTCCTATTAATGATGAGGAAGGACAGGTGCTTCCCATAGCATTAGAAGCAGTCATAGTGAGAGAAAAGAGAGTGATTTGTCACAGGACTGATGAGGGAAAAGCATGGAAAGCAGTGATAGCTCGTGACGAAGGACACAGACTAACAGATTTGACAGATGAGGAACTATTTAGAGATGATGACTTAGATGATGAGGTAGTGTTCTTTATAAGCCTCAGTTATTGGGTGAAAATTGGGAGCAGAGGATTGCCACAGAGAATGACCTTGATAAAAAAGATACCATCATGTTTTCGAGAAGATTTGGCACATGTACCATGAATACTGTGGACCAGCAGTCCACATTACGTTGGCCTATTGAAAGGAGTAGGTGCAGTTAAAATCAAACTAAAACTAGGAGCAATGTTGCCACAAGTGAGACAGTACCCAATGTCTAAAGAAGCAAATGTGGGCATTTGAAACCCAATTTCAGCTCTACTACAGCAGGGACTATAAGTGCCATCAGAATCCCCATGTAACACAGTGGTGTATCTAGTGAAGAAATTAAAGGGGGGTTGTGGTGATTTATTCAGAACTAACCCCCCTAAATATTATTGTTGAAGCAGAATTTCCTTTGGTCCCAAATGCAGCCACAATATTGAGTAACATTCTGGCTGAAGCAAAATATTTTACAATGATTTAGAAAATGCTTTCTTTTAAATTCCCTTTCATGAGGAGTCACAAGACTTGACTTTGCTTTTGTATAGAAATCAAAAGTGGAAACACACTCCATTACCCCAAGCGTACTGTGAGTCTCGTTCAATATTCAAACGAGTACTCCAGATGGACCCCAGGAACGTACACCTTGACAGTGTAGTGACCCAGTATGCAAATGACATTCTGGTGTGCAGCAAGACATAAGATCAGCACAGAAAAAAACTCAATAAAGTGGATGACAGTCTTGACAGAGAAGTGGTACAAAGTAGACAAGGAGAAATCACAATATTGCCAGGAAAAGGTCTTGTGCATAGGACATTTGATATCTTAAAAAGAAAGAAAAGTGGCCCATGAGAGATCATAAGCAATCATGACTCCCCTCAACCCCATGACGTGTGGTGAAAGAGTGCACATAAATGTATGCGTGGCTGGGTATGTGTGTGTGTATGTACGGTGAAAGGATGAACACTTAAATGTAAGGCTAGCTATCTGCGTGTGCCTGTATGATGAAAGGGTGCACACTTAAATGTATAAGTGGCTGCGTGTGTGAGTGTATGGTGAAAGGGTGCACACTTAAATGTATGGGAGGCTGGGTGTGTGTGTATGGTGAAAGGGTGCACACTTAAATGCATGGGTGGGCGACTGCGTGTGTGTGCTTGTATGACGAAGGGTTGCACACTTAAATGTATGGGTGGCTGCCTGGGTGTGCCTATATGGTGAAAGGGTGCACACTTAAATATATGGATGGCTGGGTGTGCGTGTGTATATATGGTGAATGGTGTGTGTGTTTGTGTTCAGGGGTGCAACAAACCCTACATTTCAGGGGGGCAAACCCTTCAAATGTTGGGACAGGCGCTAACTTCACGTGTGGTGGGGAGGAGCAAACTTATTTGTGTGGGGGCATCTAACTTCTTTATGCATTTTAATGAGACTATCCTAGTGCAGCTTCAATGTTACAAGCAGTTAACTCTCTCCTTTGAGTCTGAAAGCACCCACTTATGGACTGCTGTGAGAATGACTGGTCTCCTGTTCCATCTCTACCCTTCCAATCACTCCCCTGGGATACAAGTACTAAACCCACATCACAATTTCAATTGCTTAAAAAACAGTGAAATGCTGTACATTAGTAATTGCTGGACCGGGCCCTTTTTACCAGCGAAACCCAGGTGCCGTTTAACATCTGTGTCCTTTTCTGTCCGGCAACTGCTCTGTAGGTCAGCCAGGTCAAGTCAACATAGCCCACAATTTCAGGGGGGGGGGAGTGCTGAAGCCCAGTCAGCTCAATTGTGTTGCACCACTACTTGTGTTTAATGCCTTGATTACTTATTGGTAATCTTCATTACTCCTAGCCCTATTCTTCCCCCATCCCAGTACTTGTGTATGAGGCAGTACTTGTGTATGAGGCACTATGCCCTATGCACTATGCCTCATACACAAGTACTGGGTCGAGGTAGAGATACATGAAGGCAATGCCTGACTTAGCTACCTGTAATCTTCATTACTCCTAGTCCCACTCTTCCTTATCCCAGTACTTGCCCATGAAGCAAGGAGCCCCATACGTAAACACAGGGACAAGGAAGAGGGATGTGGAGGTCATTCTTGGCCAATGAGCTGATTTTGGAGGTTGGGGTAGGGGAAGGGAGGGAGGGGGTGGGATTGTGCAATAAATCATAATGGTCTTCCAAGTCCATGCTAAGCAGGCAATATATGTGGTAATATTGGCTAGAGAGGCAATAGTGCATTCTAGTCATTCCTCAGTTTGGTATGACTTTTTTTAACTGGGCATTTCTGATAAAGCAGTCCTGCTAAGTGTAATTACCTGGCTAGACTGGCATTTGGGTTCTGCCAGTCTAGCCGTTTCTTACTGTGGCAGTGTATATTTTTCTGGGCATCTTTGATACAATTATATGATATGATATGATATGATAACCCATATATAACGCGCCTGTACACAAGTGTTTTAGGGAAGGAAAACAGAGGGAGGACAAGACAAATGATCTTACTAAGCCTTGTGTCATTCAGATTGTGCAAGTGCGAGAATGAGAAGTGCAAGGGGAAAGGGAGGGGGGAAGTGCAAGGGAGAGGGGAGGGGAAAACAGGACAGCAATGCTCTACGTAAGTGCAGCCAGGGCAGCGCGACTCGAGGTAGTGCAAGGAGAACAAGGGACTGTAGGGTTACAGTTACAGCCCCTAACTGCGTGGTAGGCCCGGAGGCAGTGTAAGGGTGACTGATCAAGAAAGAGCCTGGACTCAGTGAGACTGAGGGTAGCCAAGCAACCAGTTGGTACAACAGACAGGCAGGTCAGCAGGGAAGGGAGAGAGAGAAAGCAGAGGAGAAGAGGAACATTTTGAGCTGCTTCTGGAACTTCAGGTGGTCCGGCTCAAGTTTGGGAGGGTCAGGGAGGCCATTCCAGGGGGAGGCACCTTCAGAGGAGAGAGATCTAACCCCCACTCTCTGCCTGGAGAAGCATCTAACCCTTAGGGCTCGAGAAGGAAGGTATTTTGGAAGAGAGTGTTGGATGTAGGGCGGATCCCAGCCCAAGAAAGCCTTGTGCACAATGCAAAGGGTCTTGAACTTGATCCTTGCAGCCACCGGGAGCCAGTGGAGAGATTTCATGGCTGGAGAGAAATGGTCCCTGGGCTTGAGGCCAGGGATACGTCTTGCAGTCCTGATCTGGATTAGTTGCAGAGGCTGGAGTGTAGAGGAAGGCAGATTGAGTAAGTGGCTGTTGCAGTAGTCCAGCCTAGAGAGAACCAGGGCTCTGGAGACAGTGAGCTTCTGGGGGAAAGTGAGAAAGGGAAGAGTCCCTTTGAAGAGGTGCAGCTGGTAGTGGGACTTCTTGGCGTCATCCGAGAAGTGAGGAGAGAAAGAGAGTGGAGTTGAAGATAACACCAGGTATGAGTGAGTGAGGAGAGTAGGCTGAGGGGAACCTGAAGGAAAGCAGAGTGTCATTTGCATAACACTGAAAGTTAGAGGAGAAGGTAGAGATCAGGTGGGCTAAAGGGGCCAAGTAGAGGTTGAAAAACCAGGGTGAGAGGATAGAGCCCTGTGGAACACCACAGGTAGAGAGAGGTGGCAGAGTGAAGGGACCAAGTTGGACCTCAGAGGGGCAGTCCAAGAGGAAACAGGTCAGCCACTCCAGGGCCTGATCCATGATGCCCAGGTTCTCGCGGAGTTGATTGATCAGGATGGCTTGGTTGAACATGTTGAAAGCAGAGGAAAGTTCAAGGAGGATGAAGACAGAAGGAATGCTGGAATCAAGTTTAGAGATCAGATCTTCACAGGTTTTCAGGAGAGCAGTGTCCATGCCTCTGGCAGCTCTTAAGCCAGACTGATGGTCATGGAGACAACCAGTGTGGAGAGTAAGCCAGCTTTTCCAAGAGTTTGGGAGAGGGGAAAGTTCCAGTGGCAAAAGGATGATTACCAAAATTGGCCAAGGCTGGAGCAAGGGTGTCAATATGGTCCTTGATGGTTCTGGAGGAGCGGGCAAACACCTGTTTCGATGACACTTCAATAGATGGGACTTGTCTAGAAACCTTGTCAGGTGTTGGAGAGAAAGAGGAGAAAGGAGGAGGAGAGGGAGAGATGGCCAAAGGGGGGCTGAGAGAGGAAGGGGGAGAGGAAGAGGAGATAGTGGACAGGGTGTTCTGTGTTTTATTGGAGAATCGAGAGACCATACCCGTATGGAGGGCCTGTTGAGGGAACAGGAGAGGTAGAGCCCGCAAAAGGATTGGCAAGTTCCTTGCATATTTGAAAGAGTTTGACTGTGTTGTTAGAGGGCGCAGAGACACAGGCTTGAATGTGTGCTCTCTTCTTGATCTTCTTATTGCTTCGAGTGGAATTTTGGTGCAACCAGTCTAGGTATGTCTAAATGTGGCCTGACATGCCTTACTATAATATTATTACGTGTCTACACTGGTCTACATTGTGCAGCCAGTTGGACATGTTTTCATTGTGGCATGGCATTTTTAATAGCAAAGCATTTATGTTCCTGTGCACTGTTGGTGACTCCCATGTAATGGATTGGTGTTACCCTAAAAAACAATAGCAAACATTGTGGCTTTTTAGCCAATTTTTCTCAGAAAGTGTGCTGTATATTTCGGCCTGGAGACACTTGGTGGCCACAATTTCAACAACGGATGCAGCAACTGAAGGGAGTGAGTCTTAATGGGAACGGAACGGGCACAGACTCTCGGATCATAATGTGATTGCCTCGCGAGGCGTATAGTAGGCCGGAGGGAAGGGAGATTTGGGGGGCGGGGGGTAAAGGGTGAAAAGTGACATGAAACTGTATATACTAAAAGGTTGGCATGATGCGCATTGTCTACTATAATGTACGATGAAATGTTACAGAAATCTTAATAAAAATTATTTTAAAAAAAACAAAAAAACACATATTTATATCTTTCTCCTTGTGCAGGGTGCGGCATACCCGTTCAGCAGCATGTTTGTGCATATTGCGCAAGCATGGTAATCTTTGCCGGCCCATTGTGTGGCGTGACCCATGGTTTGTTGCCGAGTTTGCGGGTGGGGGGCCCCTCAGCATGGCTCACAGGGGGGCCCCCATATCATGTGTTACACCACTGCCAATAGCCCATCCTCCTGGACCCTTCCAGCATTTGCCTATCGATTATGTAGATATGCTCAAAGTTTGTAACAGCTACCGATATATGCTAGTGGTCACGTGTCCTTTCTCTTGATGGATTGAGGCCAATCCATGTACATATCCTGGTGCTACATGTGCTGTGAAGTTCCTTGTGCATGAGGTCTTCCCAAGGTGGGGATTGTGCGAAGATCTTCGGTCTAATAATGGACTGCATTTTGTAAACAAAGTCTTTGAACCCATCACAATCCTTTTGGGTATTAATCATAAATTCTCTTCCGCTTATCACCTTCTGGCAAACAGGATTTGTGAGCGCCTTCTCAAGGAATAGATTGCTACGTTAAAAGGGACCCTGAAAAAAGGCTGCCCTATTTGCATTACACAATCAGCCTCATGAGCTGGTGACGGGACACTATTTATTTATTTAAGAATTCTTATACCATCACGCAACATGCCCACAGGCCTCAGGGTGCGCAGATATAACCAACAAAAACGAAAAACAAACAAAAAAGTTAAAACAGTGCGGGAGACAGAAACCAGTGCCAAAACTCATGAATCATTGCAGAGAGAGAGCGCAATGGACAAAAGGTAATCCTAATCAGGAGGCAGGTTGAAAAGAAACATTTTCAGTTCCCTCTTAAACTTAGCCGGTGTCTCAGTGGCTCTGAGGCTGAGAGGAAGCAGGTACCAAACATTGGGACCATGAACATTGAAACTGTGCCCACCGGCCTTCACCAGCCTAAATCTGGGTTGAACCAGTTTGAGAAGTTGTTGGGATCTGAGAGAGCGAGCAGGAGCATGCAGTTGAAGATGCACCATAAGATACTCGAGGGCCGTGTTCACCACACATTTATGTGTTAGAGTAAGAACTTTGTGTTTAATTTTAAGATTGACTGGTAACCAATGCAAACCCCGCCTGGCCACAGTGATGTGGGTTCATCTGGCAAGGCCCTTGACTGCCTGCACTGCCCCATTTTGCATAACCTGTAAAGCGGCTATAACCAGTAAAGGCTGTTACAAGAATCAAGGCGGGTAATAATGAGGACCGATGCTAAGGTAGTTAGAGTCTCTTGCGTAAGAAAAGGTTGAATATTGCACAAGGGCTTTTTAATCAAACCGCAGGAAGATCTTATCAGGGCCACATGATGAAACATGGAAAGTTCAGTGTCCAAGACTACACCGAGAGTCTTAACTTTCTTGGCCAGTGAATCAAGGTGCCCAAGATTAGAAAATTCTTGTACTCAGCAGAGAACAACTTCAGCTTTCAGCCAGAGGCAACGATCAGAAGCTCTGATTTGCTTGCGTTCAATGCAAGGTAATAGGCAGCCATCCAGAGATGGATAGACTCATAGATGGCATTAAGATTAACTGAGTCCTCAAGGTATGAGCCCGAAAGTTTAACAACAACCTGGGTATCATCCACATAATTTGCAACCTGGATACCCAGGCTGGCCAGAAGTTGTAAGAACGGGATCATGTAAACGTTAAACAACGTTGGAGAAATGCATGAACCCTGTGGGACACCGCAGTTGACAGGAATGGGCTCCGAAGTGACTTCACCTACACTTATCCTTGAGTTCCTAGGGCCCAGAAAAGAAGAGATCCAGCTAGTAGCTTTAGGGGAGCAGGCCGCCACTGACTGCAACCTATCCTTTAGGAGAATATGGTCAACAAGACCGAACGCTGAGGATAGATCCAACAGCATCAGAACAGATAGTTGCCCTTGATCAATGTTCTGTAACAGATTTGCCTTGAGATCGAGCATAGCTGTTTTAGTGCCGAAACCCTTCCTAAAGCTCGAAACATGGGGCAGTAGAATATTATTGCCCTCTAAGAAAATCTGAAATTGCCGATGAGCAACCATGTCCAGAATCTTTTACAGAAAGGACACGTTGGTAATGGGACGGTAGTTGTCCAGTACAAATGTGTCCAGAGACTCCTTTTCTAAGAGTGGAGTAACCCAACCTTCCTTGAGAAAAAGTGGAACACTACCCTCTGCAAATGACAAATTAATAAACTGAGTAACCCAGGGACAAAGAACGTCCAGGACAGCCATCACCCTGGCATGAGGTCAGTTTCAGAACCAAAATAGTTAGTGCAATAAATGATTCAGAGTACATGGTGAAATCAAAAACGGGAGACATGGATGAGGTAGGGGCCGCTTCTTTGATGGCTGCCTGCAGCCCAGCAGATGAGAGACAAGTGTCCCTTGCCTGTTGAATGTTGGTTTGATGCAAAATGAACTTATTAGTGAAGACGTCATGAATTGACTGACACCAGTCCTTGTCTTTCACTGGTACTGATGAGGAAAGGGGTTTACTCTTGGAATCGTGCAAGATAGAAAACAGTTCCTTAGAACTCAACATAGCGATCTGGATTCTATTGTTGTATACATCAGATTTTGCCTTAGTAATGGCCTCCTTGTATTGTTTTACCATGTTTTTATAATTGGCTAATGTTGTATCAGATGGATCTTTTCGCCAACAGTATTCTGCTGTACGTTTCTTCTGCCTGATAAGAATAATGTCATAATTAAACCAGGATTTCTGGGCAGCTTCAGTTTTTATGTGTCGGGTCTTTAGCGGCACCAACTGGTTAGTGACATCAGTAAGGGAATTTGTGATGTGTAGTACTAGCTCATTCGCATTCTCATAATCCACAAAAGTGCCCAACCTCTCTTGCCGTAGTGGAGCGAAGTTTTCGGGCATTCAAGATTTCAGATTGCGCATGCGAATGTCCGTTCTAAGATTTGTATCGAGTCTAGCAGGTGGGGCTGGAAGAATAATGTTAAAAGCCAGTAGTGAATGGTCTGACCAAATACAGGGTGAGACAGACAAATTAGACAGGGCGAGCTAATGTACTAGCAACCAGTCAAGAGTATGCCCTGCGCTGCGGGTAGGAAAATCAGCTAACTGCAAAAAGCCAGTGGAATCAATGGCATCCATTAGCGACCTGGTAGTAGCATCCGTGGGAGTATCGAACCAATGATTGAAGTCACCTGTTCACTAAGACAGGAGACCTCAACTTGGTAAAATTATTTAAGAGATTTATAAACTGCTCTTCAAAAAAGGGGAGGACCCTTGGGGGTCTATAAAGAGCAATTAATCGTGATAGATGTGTTATCAGTGATCTTCAGTTTGACCACCAGGCTTTGGCATTCCACAGTGGAGACATGTGCCATTATCTGAAACTGCAGAAATGTATTTAAAAATCACCTGGTAATGTCACATGCAACTCCCCTCCTCTGCCAGCAACACTGTATGCATATACCTCTTACTCCTCCCACTCGAGCGCAGACTTAAGCCCATAATGCTGCTGATGTACTTGGTTCTGAAATGCATGAAGACTTGGCTGCTATGACAGCGAGTGTTGCTTTTATGTCTCAAGAACTTCGAGCTGGGCAAGGGAGGTCAAAGAAGAATGTGGAAGACGGTGAACAATCTGATCCACATAATTTATTAAAGGCCTGTGTATTGTATCCCATTGACAATATTCTAATTTAAAAATATGTAAGGCGCTGGCACAAGCTGTGTTTCGAAGGGCCGTACCATGTTGAGGAGGTCTCCCCTACTGCAGTACAAATAAAGAGAAGGCAAGCCTGGCTACATATTGCTAATGTTGAACCCTGCACAGGAAAGACCCCCCTGCCGCAACTCCCTGAATCTGAACGTGAAGAAGAGTTGATGCGGATGCAGACATGATCAGTCCAAAGCAGCAGACAGCAACCAGCAGACTGAGACAGACAATAAACGTATCCGTTCCAATAAGCAAATGTAAATAACTGAATACAAATATTTTACTGATTTTACCTGCATAAATGAAGAAACAGCACTTTCCCAAGGAGAGGAAATACAGACATCAAACGTTCCCCTTCCAAACAATATTATTTGTGATTTTCTCTGACATAATCAATACCTGTCCTGCTTTGCAAACCAGAAAAGTCACTCTGGCCACTCTTTTTGGTGATCCGAAAACTTGTTTTCTTCTTTGAGAGTTCTTCTTGCGATAATTATGCAGTTTTTCTCGTAGAGACTAACATTTTGGAAATAGCATGAATGATCCAGTGGAAAGAAGAAGATGGGCCGTGTCAATTTTGTTAGATAAACGTGTTTGGCTGGCGGACAACCTAATGCACATTCTTATTTACAAAACGCAGATACGTTGGAAATGATGCTTGTAGCTACTATTTTTTCAGCAGTCTCTACTTTATTATCCTCCTAGGATTTGTGAGCTGGTTCGCTAAAATGTATCCAAACCGGTGTACAGTAATGTAACTCCTATCACAATAGCAAAAGAATTAGCAACTTATGAATTTTCTGCTGCCACGAAGCAGATGAAACATTGAAAAGCAGTGTGAGGGATGACTTCCAAAACATAAACGCGTACATCACTGATTCTGCCCAGGTGACTAACAATATGTAGTACCAGCACATAAGCCAGGTGGGGAGAGGGACATCTGATGAGAGCTGCTATGTGTGCTCTCTCATTCCCTAAGCTATGGGCACTTCCAAGGTTTTCATAGCCACAGAAAATGCCCATTGCATGATGCACCTTGCACTCTGTCTAACTAGAAGACATTTCCAAGGCCAGACTGCTTCACTAGTGCAGGTAAATAAAGCAAAGTCCCAGCAAAAAGATAATTATATACAAGATGTGAAATCCATGGAAAAACTGAAACAAAGGTAATAAGATATGAGCAACCTGGAACAAACAGCGCAGGGATTACCTTAGACTAAAATACAATGCTGCAGTGTAATGACAAGAAAGGAAAGGAAATACCTGAATGTTGGGAACAAGGCCAATTGCAAATTAAGGGAATTGTACTCACACCTACAGGGTGGGCCAATGGGCTAGTTGTGTGCAAGGCACTAGCACTGCTGGAACAGTGGGAAGAAGTCATTGTAAATGAGAATAAAACATGCCTGACAAGTGGCCTAAAATTACAAAAAACTACTCACATGTGTCGAGAATTTGGGGGGACCAGCACAGAAAATACCTCTGAAAAATGGCACCTTATGGTTCTGAAATAATGGCACAGTAAACGTTAGGAACAATACTGGGTGTAAACACATCTTTGATGTACCAGGCAAGAAGATAGGAACAGCAGTATGGATGGATCACTATTTGGCTTGCATGCCCAGAGCATATATGAAGTTACCCCCAAATTGGCGAGGGTTATATTCCATAGTGCTAATAAACATACCCACTCTGCTAGTAACCCAAAGCGATGTACACATTACGGATTTCCTTAAAAGGGATGCAGATTTGAGAAAGAAAAGGTCCATCACCCTTGTCTGCCAGAAAAGGGAAAATTATTACTCAGCAAAGTCAGAGGATGGCTAATATGACATACCAGATGAGCATATATTGTTTAGGAAAACAGCAGTGATGTTCTCTGCTATTTTCCTCCCTGGATTACAGACAGTTTCAAACGCGAAATGGTTCCAAATTACAAGATGGGAGTTGTGAAGGGCTTTAATGCCATAAGGGAGGAGTTGAGGACAATAAGATTCATGACCCTCCAAAACAGGTATGTACTTGATCTGATAACTGCCTTTGAAGTTGGCATGTGTGCAAAATGGTGCCCGTCTTGCTGCACATACAAACCTGCCCACGATGAGGAAAATGGGACCCTCAGAGAGGCCATTACCCTATTAACGGGTCTACAAACCAAAAGGACAGAGGAGGTGGAAGAAATTCAAAATGATGACTGGCTCTCTTGTTTATTATCCTGGATGCCTTCCTGGCTGGCTAATGTATTCAAAATACTAATAGCCATACTAGTATCAGTGCTATTGGATTCTGCGCCCTTACAATGGCCATAGGCCATTGTAAGAAGACTGCTAAAAAGGTGGTAGGCATCAAACTAGTTATCTAAAATCCATGAATGCACACAAACCAATGATCTACCTCATATTGACAAAAGACAAAGTCATATTGTCCCTCCAGGATTAAAATATTGTTATCCCCAAGACCCTCGTAATTATGTGGGACATTGGGTATTATGCAAAACAGCTGGGGAGTACTGTTATATGACCTGGAGTGTAGATGAACATATAAATAATTCAGATGACCTCAGGGGGTGACCAATATATGTATCCCCAAAGTACCTTACTGGGGGCAGGGCGCTAAAAGAGATGTGGTTGAGGACTCGATCAGATGGGGGAATGGGAAGAGGCAGGTGAATATGTCATTCATGGTGATGGCCCCTCCTCCAACTCTTTATTGTAAGAGCAAGAAGAGTGTGTCATTCATGGTGTCTGCCCATTGTCCGCATCTATATCACAAATATGAGAAATGCTATGTGCTAAGGCAACCCTACCAACCTTATCCTGGAACAATAGAGGAAGAAATAAACCTGCAAACTCAAGAAGAAATGAACATGCTGTAACCGAAGATGACGAGAACAAGTGACCTCACTGCCAAACTGACACATGAGAGTACAATAGACATGAAGCAGATATGCACTCACCATGAAGAAACAGAGGCGTTAGGTCAAATGCGCATTCAGACATGAAGAATATTATTTGCACCATATAGACATTAAGAACATAACATAATCAATGTACACGCTGAAACACAACACGCACATGATATACATATATAGCTTGCTAGACTTAGAAATGCAACGGTAATGAGTGGCCATCTTGAATAAAATGGACGATGAAACCATGTTAGAGTAAATGGGAAGCCTTGAAGAAGTCTCAAAGCTGCAGTGAGTTTTGACTTGCTGAATTAGCAGAAAAACAGATCTGTGCAGGCCAAATAGTGGCTGCACAGCGCCCTTTCAAGGTTACTGTGGAAAGGGATTTTGGCATGGCTCCGAAGAGAACAGAAGCTAACAACCCCCAAGCGTAAGACATATTTCTCTTAGATTAAGTCGAGAACAAATGACCTTTGAAAGCCATGTGCGCATTAATTAAAATCTTAATACTGCATGAGGAATGGATCGACGAAGTCTCCAGTGGCCAAAGAGAGTAATTATACCCGTATTAATGTGAGCTAAAATCCTAATAAAAGCTGGGCAGAATAATTCAACATATGGTCTCCTCAAATGTGACCTATAATTGGAAGACAGTGCCCATTCATTAACTCCAGACACAGACACCTGCCTCCACTCCCAACACATTCTCAGAAAACTGATGCCAGACATGGCCAAGTTCAAAGCATGATGCCGTGGCCTGTGGCCTAGGAAATAAGGGAGGGTGTCGTATTCAATTGGAAGAAGCAGTTCCATCATGTCGCTCCCCCTACCACCATTTCCTGCTCATGTGCTGATGACCTGCCAAGTGTTTAACGTTGGTAAAACCAATGGCAACCAATCACAACTCTGTTGTGCCGCCCTGTAACTGTTTCAGTAGCCAATTACTGGGTGCTAAAATGATGTCTTTTTATGGTTATCAATTTTGGGCTGGTCAAAGGTGTGGACATTAAATAGTTATGTCCAATGAAAGACTAACCCATATATGAACTATATGTAGACAATTCCCCTCACCAATGCCGCAGGTTTTTGCAACTAAGATTGTGATGTAACATCAATTATGGCGCATTTCTTAGTTAAAACCTGATGTTTTGTATTGGAGAATCATTGAGCTCTTGAGACTTGTGCGCTTATTGCTGTCCCTGCTTTATATGGTTTGTTAATAAAGCAGACTTTGCCATTTACTTTGACTATTTCTGCTATTGGGCGCAGGATTTCCCTTGCCTGTCTGTTCCGCTTGCGCTAGGGTCTTTTGGCACCCCATTACAACTTAAATATCACCTATTTGCCCAATTGGATTCAGGTTGGCCATCCTCCCTACCTGACACCACCACTCCCTCCAATGTTGTGGACTAATGTCATTTTATACTTTTGTACAGTTCTGCTCTTCAATTTGCAGCACTTGCCCCCTAGGTTTATGTTTCCTCTTATTTGGAGGGCTTTTTGTCCTGGTGTATGTCCCGCTTGTTTTGCATCCACTTATGCTGGCTCATCACTAATTCTCATGTTTGTGGTATTGTACAGGCACCCTTCTAGGGAATACCTCCACATCTTTAACTGTGTCATTGTAAGTAATTTACTATTGAAATGTGCATCCATGTTCATCAAATGAATACAAGAATACACAAAATATATCCACAGTATGCAGTAATGATGCTAAAGGATAGCCAATAGCCTGTAAGTACAGCCTAAAGTCGAAGCAGCTGAATTCTGGGTTGAGGCTCCTATCTGACTTGAATCCCAGCCTTGGTGACACCATTCAGCTGCAGTTCTGAGTGCCCGGAGCCTCTGCAAAGAGACCAGCTGCCCGTGGTCAGGCATAAGGGGCACCAGGTCAGATGATGAGAGGGGCCTGTGTTTCCGTGTGGATAGTTCTGTGGGATTGTCTTCACAAGATACATGCAGAGCCTTTGCTCCATAACCCTTAGAACCAGATAAAAACCCTAGTGAGCTTTGTGATCTAACAGCGTGTGTGGATCTGCCACTAGAGGTCCTCCGGGTCAATGATGATGACAAAGTGCACCAGAAACCCACCTTTGAGCACTTTTATGATCCTTGGTCAGCTAATTGGTTCAAGATTGCTCTCTTGGTACAGTTGAGTAAGACACCACAGCCCTGAGTCTTCTGTTGGTCTCAGTTTGCAGATGGGGCAGTCTCCCTTTGTGGCATAGGGTCTTCCTAGACAAGCTGGAAGTCTGGATTCTCAGCTGTTCCTCTGAGATGGAGATTAGTGCCACATCAGCAGTATCACCAAAGACATTATTTTAACAAAGGTCCCCAAAGATCCTCCAGAGCTTTACGTTCAGAGTGCACTTGTAGCTGTGTGGGACTCCTACTGCAGCATTATGGCTCATCATTTGCTGTTGTCCATACTGGTCAATGGCCCTAATGACAGCAGTGCATTCCTTCAAATACTCATGATGCTTGCCAGCCAGTGCCAGGCTTTGTGATTCAAAATGTACAGGCTATCTATTGCAAGTTTTATGGCAGCGCAAAGATGTGGATTCCACCAAGAAAGCAAGGCCATGAGAAAAAGATCTCCTATCCTTTCAGGCAGACCAGGTCCACGACCATATATGGACCCAAGTGTATCTGCAAGCAGTCCTTAGTAGGGAAGAAAAAGCATGGCTGCTCTACCATGATTTTGTTAAGGTGCCCAGAATGCATTATCCTTGAGTAAAGGAGGAGGGAGGGAAAAAGGCGGGCAGGTGCCAGCTGCTTCGAAGTTGCTTGGAATGCGGTCTTATACGGTGAGGTTCAGCCCACAAACTGAGCAACCTGATTGGCTGAGGCGCTTGCCTGGGGTGCTAATTTATGTGTGTAAGAATATGTGTGTGATGTCGGCAGTGGCGTGATGCAAAATTTGGGGCCCCCGTGCGAGTCCTGCTGAGGGTCCCCGCAACTCAGCAACAAATCACGGGTCACGGCCTATATTACCACACGTGCGCAATACGCACAAATGTGTTGCTGCAGGAGTACGCTGCACACTGCACTAGGAGAAAGATATAAATATGTGTTTTATTGCATTATATAGCACACTTTCGAAAAAGAATTGGCTAAAGGGCCAGAGCGTTTGCAATTGTTTTGTAGGGTAACATCAATCCAAAATTCCAACACATGCAAGTCACCAACAGTGCACAGGAACATAAATACTTTAATTAATATAATGCCATGCCAACATGTACAACTGGCTGCACAAATCTAGACACACAATAACATATTATAGTAAAGCATGCCAGGCCGCATTTAGACATACCTAGCCTGGTTGCACCAAAATGTAAGTTGAAGCAATAACACTTATCATGGTTATTTTATCACAGATGCCCAGAGAAATATACAATGCCGCAGTAAGAAACGGCTAGACTGGAAGCAGCAAAATGCCAATCTAGCCAGATAATTACACTTAGCAGGACTGCTTTATCAGAGATGCCCAGTTAAATAAAAATCAAGCCAAACTAAGAAATGACTAGACTGGCTGCACTAAAATGCCTCTCCAGCCACTATAATATATAAGTTGTCATTTATAATTGGTTATTTATAACGCACTTAATACCAAAGAGGTTTCCAAGTGTGGGCCCGGGATTCAAAGCTGTGCTGATCTGTGCCGGCTTGCTTCCAAGACGAGTGCGTTGTCACTGAGCTATAATACCACATATCATGCCTGCTTAGCCGGGACATGGATGACCATTTTGATTTATCACACAATCCCTGCCGCTCCACAAATCCCCTCACCCTCATACCCCCTGCCCCAAGTCCCAAAATCAGCTTCTCATCCCAGAATTACCTCCACGTCCCTTTTCCTTGTCCCAGTGCTTACGTTTGAGGCTCCTTGCCTCATAGGTAAGTACTGGGATGAGGAAGAGTGGGACTAGGAGTAATGATGGTTACAGGTCACCAAGCCAGGCATTACCTCCATGTACTTCTACCTCATCCCAATACTTGTGTATGAGGGAAAGTGCCACATACACAAGCACTGGGGCAAGGAAGAATAGGGCTATGAGTAATGAAGATTACCAGTAAGTAACCAAGGGATTAAACAGAAGTAATTGTGCAACGCTATTGAGCTTACTGGGCTTCAGATCTCCCCCCTCCCCTGATATTTTGGACCATGTTGACTCGACCTGGCTGACCGACACAGCCTTTGCCGGACAGAACAGGACACAGATGTTAAACAGCACCTGGGTTTCGCTGTTAACAAAGCCCGGCAATCACTAAAGTAAAGCATTTCACTGTTAGTACCTGCATTCAAATGCATAATTTTTTAGGCAATTGATATCTTGATGTGGGTTTAGAACTTGCATGCCAGAGAAGTTATTGGAAGGGTAGAGAGGGACAGGAGACCGCTTATTCTCAGAGCACTCCATAAGTGGGTGCTCTCAGACTTAAAGGAGAGAGTTAACTGCTTGTAACATTGAAGCAGCACTGGAATAGTCTAATTAGAATGCATAAAGATGTTAGATGCCCACACACAAATAAGTTTGCCACTCCCCCACCACCTGTGAAGTTAGCACCAACATTTGAAGGGTTAGCATCCCTCCAGGAAATGTAGGTTTTGTTGCACCCCTGAACACAAGCAGGCATACCATTCACCATATAACACACACACACACCCAGCCACCCATACATTTAAGTGTGTACCCTTTCACCATACAGGCACACCTAGGCAACCACCCATACATTTAAGTGTGCACCCTTTCACCATACAGGCACACCCAAGCAGCCACACATACATTTAAGTGTGCACCCATTCACCATACAGGCACACACACCCAGGCAACCACCCATACATTTAAGTGTGCACCCTTTCACCATACACTCACACAGGCAGCCACCTATACATTTAAGCATGCATCCTTTCACCATATACTCACACAGACAGCCACCTATACATTTAAGTGCACACCCTTTCATCATTCAGGCACACCCAGGCAGCCACCCACACATTTAAGTGTGCAGACTTTCACCATACACTCGACATGCACACGCAGCCACCCATACATTTAATTGTGCACCCTTTCACTATACACTCATACAGGCAGCAACCTATACATTTAAGTGTGCAGCCTTTCAGTATATACTCACACAGGCAGCCACCTATACATATAAGTGTGCCCCCTTCAACCATACACTCACAAAGGCAGCCACCTATACATTTAAGTGTGCACCCTTTCACCATACACTCAACATGCACACCCAGCCACACATACATTTAATTGTGCACCCTTTCACCATATACTCAAACAGGCAGCCAACTATACATTTAAGTGTGCATCGTTTAACGATATACTTGTACACGCACACATCATGGGGTTGGGGAGAGCCCTGTTACTTCAAAAATAAATTGTTTCTTTTTTAACTAACTCTGATTTCATTATTTCCGTTAAGGACCGAACCATAATGGAAATAATTTCTTTCAGGCGGCAGTGTGACTTCAAAAAGAAATGATTTCTTTTTGAAGTCATAGAGCTCCCCACACCCCATGACATGGAGGCCTTCAGCCAAGATGTTTCCGTGTCTTTAGGTGGGTAGGCATCTACATGTGGTGATGGGTCCCCCCACACCATGGGGGGGCCCATTACACCAGTGATGTATGGGTGGCAGGTTGCATCTGTGAAGGAACCCTGGGTGATTGGGTGATTGAGCGAGTGAATGCTGTGTGAATGGCCCTTGTGATTCTACTGGGCCGGGGTGCTGATTTGAGCAGGGATGGTGGGGGACAGAATTCTACGGTATTACATTTTTAATGTAATGGGCATCCATGATAAAACAAGCATGAAAAGCATTATTAAGTGACTAGACTAGAATATTTTGGTGCAGCCAATATAGCTTTAGTTTCTTTCTTTGGCATGGCATTTATTACTGGGCTTCAAAGGTAAATCAAACATGATAAGTGTTATTATGTGTCTACCCTGGCCTACATTGGTTCAGCTAGTTTGGACATGTTTTGCTATAGTGGTCTGCCATTTTTAATGGCAAAGCCAAAAGGAGTATGTTCCTGCATGGGGTATACTGCCATATGTTGGCAGAGGCAGCTTGGACCCATTTTCCTATAGTATCATTACTTGCATTATGTGCAAAGAAAATATGACTATGTTCTTATATGGGAATACTAGCATATTTTGGTGCAGCCAGCATAGACATGTATGGGCAAAGCCTGCATGAACATTATTTCATACTGACATAGATTGTGGGCATAGGTATCATGAACATGCATTGGGAAATGCTTCTGGCACTGTTGGTGACATGCATCTCTTTTTACCAATTTTTTCACAGAAAGTGTGCTGCATAATTCACAATTGTACACATTATTCAAAAAATGGTAAGGGGAGAAACCACCCTGAACGCTCTTGCTGTGTTTGTGTTACCTCGCTACACTTGGTTGCTCTGGATTGTTGGTGGGAAATAGTTATGCTTCTCAAACTAAAAAAATCACCAACTGCTACTGATTAAAGCCAAAGCATACACGATTGGGTGAAGAAGTGGAAAGGGACAGGAACGCTGTGACCCACATCACAGCTTAGGCAATTTGCTCTCACACCCATATTCTGGTGTTGAGCACTAACGGTCTGTTAGCATTTTTAGGGCCCCCAAGACTACCATTCTGAGCATCGGACCATCTGTAAAGATCTGATGGGCCTTTATGTGACAGAATGCCATCTTGTGGGGTTGGGAAAGCCTGACCTTTTTTGACTTTCTATTATAAAATGATGCAATTCATTCTGTTCCTGAAAATGGAATCTGTGGAGCAGATCCCACTTTAATATTGCTTAATGACAAAGCCTAATTGCTGTGACTGGGTCGTGACATCAACCAGCAGCTGTCCTGCAGTGGCTGCAGGGCAGGTGCAAAGGTCCTATGTGCATTCCTGAACACAGCTGCTGGAGCACAAAACTCCAACAAACAGATGTGACTTTTTTACCTAGATTCGCCTCTGGTTCAAAATCTCATAACGGTGAAATGAAATGATATTGTATTTATATCGCGCCCGTACAGAAGTGTTTACATGGTGCACCTTTGAAGTCTGATGACAGTTTTTAAAAACTAAATATAAATTATGTCTGGGTTTGACATGATGGCATCTGAGTTTACACAGTTAGCCCCAAGCATTATATGCCACTTTATTGTCTGATTGATACCAGTGACTTATTTGTGACAGGGCCTGCTGTGTATGTACTGTTTGGGCTGTGTGTTTCCACAGTAAACATGTTGCGCCCCACCCAAGAAGCCCACTATTTGATCCCTAGGGGAGGACTGTCACCACCTCCAGGGGACAGGAAATCTACCTGGGAGGTATTCTGGGAGCTGGTGCTTCAAAGGCAGTACTGTAATAAAATGTCCACCTCACACCAGGGTGTTGATTGCTGAAATCCTTTTGATGTAGGCAAACAGAGGAAGGGGTGGAGTTAGAGAAGCATAGGAGAGATCTTTTGTCCACATAGAGGACTCACCATCTTGCATTTTGCATAGGCTACAAAACATCCTGGCACCTTTCCCACTTCCTGCAAACAAAGCACCCCAGGTAGGTCATCAGATGACAAAGGAGATTTGTTACAGCAGCATGGATGGACCCTTAACGGTGTCCAGTCAAAGTTTCGAATACATCGTTTCGAAATGCAATAGTTTCGAAACCAAAGGATAGAAAAAAAGATTAGAATGCTTTTTTTGATGTATTTTTTTGGGGGGTTTCGTATAGGAAAAATTAGTGGTTTTTCCCCAAAAAACAGGGGTTTTCGCGCTCCTCCACAAAAAAACAAAAAAAAAGTATAAAAATGTATTTGTTTTCGATCCTTTTGTTTTGAAAGTATTGCATTTTGAAACTATGTGTTCGAAACTTTGATTATAAACCCTCTTAACAGCAGTCTTGCTATGGCCCAATCACCTGTTGCATTTTACCCTTCCCTTAGTTGATTCGTCTTTGGATCACTCTTGAAGAAGTATTCACCTGAAATTCTGTTGGGAGTGCACACTGCTCCAAAGTCTTCTGCCATAGAGGTGAAGACAAAGAGTTCCAAGGAGGAGGCACGCTTTTTACCTTAACCATCACTAGGGCTGTTTGGGATGGCTTGCTGGCTGGACAAGGCCTACTGCAACAGAGACACTGGTACCCAGAACCTGCGCTCTGGAGGGGACAGAAGCCTGCAAGTGACCACTACAAATCTTCCTGGTTGCAAAGGGCAGACAGAAGGACTCATGTTGCCCCAGAGACTGTAGGCTGGTTCTCCCAATGACTGGCCAAAGCCTGTTTACCTCCTCAAGATGCTTCTTTGAGCCGGCTCGACCATGCTTGGCTCTGCTACAGGACCTACAATGCTGCCGTTGGCACTCAAAGAAGATTGTACCTATGACTCAACGTAGCGGAAGTATCTTCTTGACTCGGCTCAAAAACAGACTTGACCTTTTGGAAGCGATCGACTCAACCCGTCTTGAACACTGACTCGATCCACAGAAAGTACTCATCCTAAACTTGTATTGACGCCATATCGCTATTGGGGCAGCACAACTCAACCATCTCAACACTGGCTCAGCTGCAGAAAAGCATCTAGAAGCCTGACTCGACACTGTTGATTTCTGAAAGACAAGAGATAAAAGTATTGAAGTGGCCATGTCCACCTGGTCTCCCTCAAAGGACCCTAGTGACTTTTACACCCCTGTTTCTACCTTTTTGAAAGACATATTTAATAACTTTGCCATTTCTGCTGCTGAAATCTATGTGTGCGCATCCCAGTCGACTCACTCAGAGAGCGTCTTTCTTTTAAAGTCTGCTTTTTCTATGATTTCCCTTCCAGGGGTGGGCCTGTATTGTTTTTATTAGTTGTGTACATTTTTGTTAGTTTAATTAAAGTTTAATTAAAGATCCATTCTCTTAGCATCTTTGTTGGACATTCTTTGTTTTGGTGCCAGAGTGCCGTGTTGTTTGGATTGCTTCCTCTCCAGTTCACACCCCTCCTGAAGAGTATAGGCTGCCCTTGACCTGTGATGACCTAAATAGCAAAGGTGGTCTACCTTTCAGGCTGGGCCAGTTTCACCTTTATGAATGGCATCACTACTAGTTTACTGGTATTTTACTGCTGAGTAGATTATTTAGCCACTACTCACCCCGCCACACTTACAACACGGTAGTAATTTCGTCACGCACTACATTTCCCATTGCTCCTTGCCAAGTTACTGCCAATACTCTCGGTACCATTCAATGGGAAACTCATTGCTGCTTCGTCAGCCAGAAAAGAGGGGGGGGGGAGTGAAAATCTTTATCTCTCTGGGAATTTATTAATTTAAGGAATATTTCTCACAGATGAGGAATGTCTTTGCAAGGAGCTCTGGGGAATCTGTTAACAGTGTGTTCTTGGATCACATGGGAAGTTCTCTCTACGGCCCCAGCAGCCAGGAATGAGGGAAGGAGAGGTCGTTTCCGAGTGAGAGGTCATCGAGTTACTCTGAATAAGGGACGCTGACCTGGGGTCACATTGAGGAGGTCAGGAGGTGTTACCTACCTACGTACCTACTGCTTCTACATTAAGCCAGACCAGCGGGCCTTGGGGCGTACGTGTTCAGGTTTAATCCCTAAATACCCAATATCACGGACTCTGTAGACTCATGTCAGAGCCAGAAAGTTTCGTATGGATCCAAACCGCTGTTATTGCTCTGGGCAGCCCTCCAGACCCTTTCTCAGCCTGCCTTGCCATTACAGAAAGGGAAAGACCAAATGCAACTCAAACTTGGCTTTATCCCAAAAGGGACAGTCCAGCCCAAACTCCTAGGTCACATCACCACTGCACGAGGCCACAAGAAACCCTAGCAGCTCAGGATGGATGGCCCCTTTTGAGGTGGGAGCACATATGATCTGCTTTTCACCTGAAACCCAAATTACATTTTACTGTTGACGCCCAATGAGACTGAAACATGGCCGGCGGTGCTGAAACATGGCCGGCGCTGCTTGTGGTCTCGTCCAGAAGGGATCTGACCTAGCAGTTCGGGCTGGACCTGGACTTGCCTTTTTACAATGGGACCACGCATGGTTTGCATGTCTTTCCCTTTCTGTCATGGCAGGCTGAACAACGATTGTCTAGAAGGTTGCATAGAGAACATCCAGTAATTATGAATTCATTAAAACACTTTTAGCCATTGTTCTTCAGTTTTGGCAGAGTCACCCCAAGTGGGATGGGTATGCTCGGATATGGGTCGCAAGCTAGCCATGTCTAGATACCCAAGTGGCAGTTCACTGATGATGCCCAGTGAGGCAAAACGTTTCTGGGTTTGCTCCTGGTCTCTTCAGAAGGGATGTGACCTAGCATTTGAGGATAGGCTGTTCCTGTTGGGCTGGGACCAAGCTTGAGTTTCCTATGATGTGGCCCATTCTTTGCTGGCATGGAATGCTGAGTAGCCTTGGTCCGGGGGTTTGCTTAGAACAGTGTCAATGGTTATTATTTAATAAAAACCTTCTTGCCATCACCCTCCATATCTACATGCAGCTAATTGCTATAGACTAAGTGCACCCATCCAAGTGATTTTTAAACAATGTGGCTATTTGCTTCCATTTTCCCTTGTTCACCATTCCATAACCCTTCCCATTATTTAATATTGTGTCAATAAATACCTATGGTTTATGTCTACATTTGTGCACTTGGATTAGCGACCCGGGAATAAATGTCCTGCCATTCTCATGGCCTACCACGAGCCACCGCCACACTCTTGCATCTGCACCAAAAACCTAGGTATCAAATTTGATTCTCTTCTTTTCTGGGGGCTGCACATAATCTCACCAAGAAATCACACACTTAAACTCACACAAACTGAAACCCATTCTCCCCCTTCTGAATAAGTAGGTAACAAGAACCTTGGGTCTCTCCCGCTTGGGCTACTCGAATACGCTGCACTTAGTCCTTCGTAAGGGTCTGATTCACCTGATGCTGGTCATCCACAATGAGAATGGCAGGAGGCCCAGATATCACATAACTATTGGTTCCCAGAGGACTCACAAATCATATGTGAAACACATTTATTTTGGTATTCAGAGATCATATTGGGACTCAAGTATATAAATCAAATGTAAAATCACAAAATGCTTTGCCACTAGGCTCCTTAGGTTGGCGGGCTGCTTGTCACTCACCGTGGCTCCTGCTAACACTCCCTTGTTTTTTAGTGAAAGGCTGGAAAGGTTTTGTTCAAAGAAACCTATGACGCGTGAACCCTACACCCACTGCACTCAGTAAACCGGTGAATGAAATTAATACCAATCTATGTTGGGCAATGTACTACTGCGTCCCTGTATTTAACTGATCATGCCTGTTCCAAGGCTGTGAATGATCAGACCGCTGTTTCCCACCCCATTCCACTTCCCTAACTCTCCTTCCTCTTGGGGTACCTTGAAGCAAGTGCATTCAGAGTTGGTGCCTTATATAACCCAGAGAAATATTTAAAACATAGTTCTAGGCAGGTGATGGTGGAAAGACTACTGTTCACCATCTGGGTGGCTCGCCTTGCATAGAAAGACTTTTGGTGACAATGCCTCTTGCTGTGGGTTAGGAGATGTGCCTCGGAAGAACAGGGGGTCCGGATGAAACTACCTGCTAGATGATGTAGGGCCCGGCAACGGAATAGGGAGGGTCCCCCTGGTCCCTCAGGGATCCCTAACATGTATTGCGTGTCCCATTTCTCTGATTCTCCCCATGAAAGTTATAACCCACCAGACCGCTTATTCGACTCTGGAACACAGCGGCGGACTGTTAACAGCTAGACCTGTGGAAAGGACCTCAGCCGTTGGGCCCCGTTATGCACAGCCGCCCAGTATTGTGTAATGGTGTAATGTGAGGAAATCATTGGTGGCTTGCCAGGGGTCTAGAAGAACTGTCTTCAGAGCTAGATGGACAGTGCTGCAGTGTTGTAGTGGAGGGTCAGATGGCGGACGCCCATCTTAATCTTTCATCCCATAGAGCTGCGTTGCCACTTTCAGCAAAACAAGCTTGAATTATGAAGCACAGTTAGTTGGAATTTGTAAAACCGATCATAGAGAGACCCATGCACCACAACTGACAAGAGGTGGTTATGCAATGACCTGGGAGGTGGTGGGGTGGGGAATGCAGCCCAATAAAGGGGGCTCAGAGATCCAGTGCCGGGAGGTGGTGATGCGTGTTGTGACGCAGTCAGCAGCACCAGGAGGAGGAGAGCAGTGAGCAGCAGAAAGGGACATCGAAGGTAGGGAGAGTAAAAAAGCTGAGAAGTGAATGGAGGAGGTGGTGATAATGAGAGAGTAGTGCGAGCAAGAAAGGGCAGCACAGAAAGAGAGGAGAAGGGAGTGGAGGGAACAAGAGAGAATACAGAAGGCAGTCAGACTAAGAGAGCAGAGGAGCCAGGAGAGAATAGGGGAGATGGTAGGAATGCAGAGACAGCGAGGAGGACGGCAGAGGAGAGAAAAGTGAGTATACTAGAATACTCGAGGTGGGGGTTTCCAGTATTCCAAGGTGCCACCCCAAAGTTCCCTGGGTCTAGTGCAACCTGGATAAATGTGACTCAAGTCTGGCAAGACTTGGCACAAGTCCAGCAAGTGGGGAGGACCACCGAAAGAAATCTCAGCACGCTTGACTACAGCGTCAATGGCAGAAACCTGACTGCATGACATCAACAGGAAAGAAACAAACCAACCAACCAAATGACACGTACATTTCCACTCACTGCCAGTGACTCTTGTTTGACCGCCAGGAGGCGGAACCACAGGGAAGTGATGGACACATTCTCAAGCAAGATGAAATGGTTCATTTTTAGTTTCTTTTGAAGATTTCCTATCCTTTTATCCAGTCCACCAAAACTCTGGGATTTGTGTTGTAGAAAAAACTTAGTTGAACCCTATTTCTTGAGTCCTGAGTTGTTTGCTTTTCCCTTAGCTGTGACAGTAAGCTCCTACAGAGGGTAAACAAAGGGCTAGCTGGAAGACGTTGCACAGGACCTTAGTATGCAGATGATAAGTTGTCTAAGTGCACCAGGCAGGATACACCTCCTCCAGACACTATTGCTGTGTATTCCTCTTTGGTTACAAAGTACATTAAGAGAACAATAATGACTGGTGATAATCTGCCAACTCTTCCTTAATGCTTGTTGATAATGTTTTCAATCCTGAGTGAATTTGGGCGATGATCTGTCAACACTTAATGTTTGTTTATAACTTTCGCTTTATTATCCTATGCTACTTAGGATAAAGGGCAATTATGCCACTCACATGGCTTTCCCGATGCTAGGTGGTGATCTGTCAATTTAATGTTGACGTTTTTTGATAATCTGTCTACTCCTCAGAGCCTTTGGGTAGTGAACTGCTAACTCTTGTTAGATTCTTTTTGTTGGTAATCTGGCCACTCTATTTGGTGGGTGCTCAGGATGATCTGCACACCCCTAATCAATTTTTTCAGCCTGTCCTGAATTATGATTTAGTGAATATCTACCCACTCCTGACTGAAGCTTTGGTGATAATCAACAGTCTCCAGAATTCTTGTTTTATAATCTTCCCTCTACTGTCCAGACCTGGGTTAAAATCTACCCTCTCTGCATTGCAGTATATCAAATAAGGATGAATATTCATCAAGCTCAATGAAAGGATAATTGAACCCATCCTTTTAGATGGAATGGAAAGAACTGGGAAGTGGATACCTAAAGCATCATGCTACGCTAATGGTAAGGCTTTTATGCTGTGTCAAATCACCACTGTGGTAGTTTCATATGTCAGGAACTTTGGACTTCAAAGGACAATTGCCTAAAGTGAACTGAGAACAGAAAATGGAGTCTATCTGAAAGGGTGAGAGAGGCATTGCAGAAAAGTGTTGTTTGTTTGATTCGCCTCTTGCTCACTCCCATGATGAAAAAATTGCCCTTGTAAATTGATGTGAAAATAAATGTGCATACCGAAGAACACTTCTCAACAAAATACAAGAAATTATTACAGACTGCAACAATTTCTAAGGCCCTTTTCAATACATTATATTGTCATTGTTAAGGACATGCAGAGAAATGCACATTAAAGTTGGAACCGCGACACATGTAAAAGAGTCAGTTTATCACAACCGAGAGAATTAAGTAGGCCTAATGACATATATTCAGGATTTAAGCACATGTGCTATGTTACTAGATACACAGTGTAGAAGAAAAATTCACTTGTGCATTGCAACCCTGTCATTTGTATTCAAATTATTGTATTTTCGTATACATTTTATTTAACTTTGAATAACACTGTATATCATTTAACTCAAAATAGAACATGCCTGAACAAGTAACTGAATTGACCTCACTCTATCAGCCCCCACCATAGGAATGTGTGTCATAAAATCCTGATCATGACCTAAGGTTGTTATTGTGTTCAGGTAAGAATCACATTGCGGGCAAGGCTTGTTGAATCTGTTTATAACAGGCTCCCGTCATAGGTCCCTGTTAACTTTGAATCAAAGTCAGCTTCAGCATCCTATGTCAGTAAAATAGAAAAGAGTCCTTTTCCCATGCACCGTAAGTGACATCTGCAGGCCCAAATTGGCATTAATTTGACCTACACTTCTTATCACACTGGAGAAAAAGTTATTTGTATGCAAACTATATTAAAAATGTAATCATTTGAAAATTCATGTCTTTAGAAAGGAAGGTCCTACCAACTTAAACAAATTGCATTTTGTCAATATACATTACATCTTTTTAGAAATGGTAATGTATTTACATATATACATGGAGGAACAATGCTTTTTTGATCACAAATGAATGTGAAATAGATGCAAAATCAGATTTGATGGGAAGCAGTGAGCTTCTTATGATGGGGTGAAGTTGAATGACATTCTGACAAGGTTGTGGAGGGGAGTAAATAGAACAGTCACTGGGGAAAATACATAATATCTTGGAACCTATATAAAAATCACCTCGGGTGTAATGGAAAAAAAATGAAGACAAATGGGAAAAATAATTATCTCTGGAAGCAAACTACACACAGCAATATTTGGCATTTTTAATAGTTCCCTCCAAAATATAGAGCATAGCGATCTGTATATTATTAAACTAGCACATTTTAATCAAATGATGTCACAAAACCGAAATTGCCATTTTACATTAGGAGTGAATAACCCCACCCTCTCTTTCCAGGTCATGCAACCGGTGGAAGCCACACCTGAGTCTCAAGATATGGGGAGGAGCTGAAGGATATATAATAGCTTGCTTACTGCTATATGAGGAGAATTGGGAGATTAATATTGAAGAATAGTTCAGAATACAACTGGAAGCATGTGGCTGGGGAGCACAGCGGAAACCATTTGACTACCTTGGGCAGGCTGGAGACAGAAACCCTTCCAGAGAGAGCTAATCAGTCCATACAGCTGAAAAGGACATTGCTGAGGCAGCAGCTCCAGATTGACTGTCTAAGTGGTGTCCTTGAAAAGAGAACCCACCTTTAAAAAGTAAGTAAGAGGACCCCAATGTAACCCCAGCATACACACAGTGGTTTCCATGGTAAAATCCCAGGAAAAGGAGGCTTGCAGTAAAAAAGAATTTGGTCTTCATCTTTTCAGCATCGTGATCTTCGCTGTTTCTCATCCATATCCTTAATTTCTACTCTCACCTCACTTCTTCCTTCTCTTGATACTTTCCCCTCTCTCTCTCCCAAATTTGCTTCATCTATTCTTTCTACTGCGATTCTTGGCACTCATGACTCTTTATACCTTTCATCTTCTTTCTTCCTCTAATGTAAACCTTCCCAGATATGGATGATTTCTTCCCCTCGCTTATCCAGACGTATTCTATGTAGGGCAGAGCAACACTGAATAACATCTCAATCTTCTATTCTTGTCGTCTTCTCACTCGATCTATGACTCCTTACTGCTGACCGCCAAAAAAGACTATTTTACTAATCTGTTGAACTCTCTATTTCCTCAGCCTCAACCTCTGCAGCATACTTTGAATCACATTCTATCACCTCTTCCTCCTGATCCTAGGACTCTCTCTTCTTTTACTTCATCTGAATTTTGCAGAATACTTTTCTGAAAATATTTCCATTCTTCATTCCTCTTTTGCTTCCTCCTACACTCCGCCTTCACCTCCCGTGGTTTCTTCATCTGCGCCCCTTTTGGTAACGTCTTCATTCTCCTCTCTCAATGATTCTGACATCCCTTCTCTCCTTCTTAAGGCTAACCCTACCTCAGCTCCTTCTGATCTTCTCCATCCTTCTCTGATCCCTTCTTTCTAGCCTCTTCTTATCCCTTTTCTTCCAGGTCTTTTTAACGTGTCTCTTTCTAATGCAGTTTTTCCTACTTTAAGCGTGTTTCTATTCTACCAATTCAGAAGAAACCTTCTCTTGCCCCTTGTATTCTTGCTACTTTTCAAACTCTCTCACTATTACCTTTCCTTTCTAAGCTCTTGGAGCAGATAGTATATAAACATGTTTCTCCACATGTCACTTCTAATGTTCTCTACCTTACCATCAGTCTGGCTTTTGCCCATGTCGCTCCACTGAGACTGCTCTGCTCACTGTTTCTAATTCTCTTCTCACTGCTCGCTATTCTAAACGTTCCTCTCTCCTCATGCTCTTTGGCCTTTCCGTCACTTTTGATACTGTCGATCACACTATCCTTCTTTCCTCTCTTTATCATCTTGGTTTCCGTGGGTCTGTTTTAAAAGGGTTTTCGCTCTTATCTTTCTGCTTGAACCTTTTCTGTTTCTTGCATGGTCAATCCTCTCCTACCTACCATCTTACTTATGGTGAACCCCAATGCTCCCTCTTCGCTCCTATACTTTTTCACTTACTTACACAATTTCTTCCTTTGGACTCTCACATCTTCTTTATGTGGACAACCCCCAGACCTTCCTATTATTTTCTTCTTTCACCCCTGCACTTCAATCTACCCTTTCCCTCTGTCTCCTTGGTGTCCAGGCTTGGATGTCTACTCACTAGCTTCATCTGAATCCAGCAAAACCTAGATTATCTTCTTACGTGCCTATTCTACTCCTCCTTCACTACCTCCTTCAGTTATGTGACCTGTAATGGATGGACCATGTGGTCCGACAACTGCGCCTAGATCGGGTGCCCCCTGAATGGAAAAGCCACTGAAAATACATATAAAGAAGCTTGCATTGTGCTAAAACCCTGCAGTGACTTTGAAGTTGTGTTGTTTTTGAAAGCTGGAAGATTGGAACAATGGGAGAAGGGAACTCCTATGCTTGGTGAACTACTTTGAACTTTGGGAAGGGGAGCTAATCACAAATAAAAGAGCTAGAAGAAGCTCATGTTTTACTTTGGACTTCCTGATGCAGACTATCCTTAGTTTTCTTTAGGTAGGGAAATCCCACCTCAGCATAGGGCAAATTAGGCATTATTCCACCCTGCCTTTTTGATTTAATAAAACTTTGTTGAAAGAACTTGAACCGGTTGTCTGTGTCTGACTCGTGATGCCTTCACAAAGTTAAGAGATCTGCCAATCAGGGCCATTTTATGGTACGATCAAGGCGTTCATCCGCACAGGGGCCACAAGATAAAGGGTGTATCGGCACCCTGCATCGCCCCTTAAGCTGGCCCTGTCAAGCTTTCTGAAATTGGGGTGCACCCGACTTGAAAAGTAATGTTCTGGTTGCACCATGGTGCTCCGGAACACTGTGCTGCAACTACAATGTTCCGCTACGAACCGACTGTACGTGGCATGAAACCACATTCCTGGTTTCCTGTCTGCATAGTGGAGGTTGAAGTGTGAGAGGCCTTCCAGGTGAAACCAGATTCAGGCCTGGTGGGAACAAGGGGGCAGGTAAGAAAAAAAAATTGTGTGTGTGCACGCTTGTAAATTGGTGTTGCATGTTTATGATGTATGTATGTGAACATGCAAGGATGTGTGTTATTTCATATCATGTCATGTGTGTGTGTGATTGTGAATGATCGAGTGTAATATGGTGTATGGGTGCACACGTGAATGGTTTGAGTAGTGAGAGAGTGAATGTTGTGCATGGATTTGGCTTACTGTGGCATAACTTTTAATTCTGGGTATCTATGATAAAGCAAGCATGGCATACACAAAGCTGCTTTATCATAGACACCCAGAATTAAAAGTCATGCCACAATAAGGAAGGGCTGGACTGGCTGCCCCAAAATGACAGTCTCGCCCTGGGCTAGACTGGCATTTTGGGGCAGCCAGTCTAGCCATTTCTTACTGTGGCATGACTTTTAATTCTGGGCATCTATGATAAAGCAAGCATGGTACAAGTTATTACCTGTTTGGGCTGGCATTTTGGGGCAGACAGTCCATCCCTTTCTTACTGTGGTGTGACTTTTAATGCTAGGCTTCTATTATAAAGAAAACATTGTGTATGTTATTACTGGTCTAGACTGGCATGTTGGGGCAGTCAGTCTAGCCCTTTCTTACTGTGGCATGACTTCTAATTAACTCAACATCCCTTTTTTAAATTGTGGCATGGCATTTTATTCTGGGTCACCCACGTCCGCATGGGCCAGCACGTTGAGGGGGGTGGGGAGGGTTGCACCAAGAAATATCACACTGGGTGCTCGGAGACCTGGGGTCAGCACTGCTGCCAACAGCAGTGCTGGTGGGTACGGCTTCCACCTAAGGTTACTTACCACTAAAGTATTAGGTATCTGGGTAATCTATTATCCAGGTGAGTAGCATGGTGGTAGACCAAGGTCTTCAGAGCCGGACATTCTGAGCATTCCCTAGGGAAAAACTTTGGCACAATTCACTGTGGTCAGGCCTCAGCATGCAGGCCGTTGTGGCTCTTAAGTTAACGAAAGACTCAATGAACTTGGTGAGATGGAAGGGCAGTTGGCTGCTATCAGGTTCTAGCGGGGGCGGAGGTCAGGGTATCCTGGGGTTATAGTAGTTAACAGTTGGGCAAAAGGAGTGGGTGCAGGCCACCAGGGACGTGGACCTTTGGCTTTCTCGTTTTGGGGGGGCGAGAGGTAGCAAAAAAAAGAATGTCCCATTATGGGTATAGGGCACCCGGAGCACCCATGTACTCAGCGCCCCTGCAGGCCACAGTCTTGATGTCCTTCATGATGCAACAGGGGTAAGTTTAAGCTTCCAGGTAACAGGTTCCTATGCTAAATTTGATGCCCAATTGGCCCTTCCTGTTCCCTGGCTCTCTCAATGATGGAGACATTTAAATCAGCGGTTGGGGGGGGGGGGGGTCCTAGATCTAAAGTCAACGAGAGGAAGGAAGAGCTGAGGGTACTGGCAGGAACACATCTTTTCAATTTCCCTGGGCGGATGGCTTCTGGGAGGACACAAATATCAGGGTACGGGGTGGCAGGGCCTGCCTTTGCCCGGGTGCTAAGGAATAGGCTGTGACACTCTCCTGACCCAGGGTGGGCAGGCTCAGGTTGCATTGCCATTGGTCTGACCCTAGGCTGCTTGGGTGACAGCCGCATAGAGGCTCTTATATAGAGGTGGCCTTTCAGAAAGTGGGTTGTGATCACGCTTGGGGTACTCTCTGAAATCTGCCTGGATTGCACCGGGGTTATGCCCCTGCCACTCTGGCGGAGGGCAGTAAAGGGTGATAGTTACTGGGTTTACCAGCTGTAAGTGAAGGGCAGGATGACACTCTGTACTCTGGAAGTTGAGGGCGCTGTATGGCTTTAGCAAACAGAAAAAACCTAAACACATTCATACACATATGTCACATATGAACATCATATGTAAGGCCTTGCACAAATGTTACATTTAAATTCTCCATAAAATTATAATTTCACCCACATGACCCTTCAGGGGGTATCCCCGCAGTCCAATGCCCTCATTGAAACTTTAACAAGTTGAGAGTTGTGCTTATATAATCCAGCACAGGATGCCAGTTCTCCACGCTTCCCCCCTGAGAGCACTGTTATCCAACCTGCCCCACCCCTGCACTTACATCCTAATGGACCCCGCCCCACCCTCCCCCCCTCACCCGGCCGGAACCCTCTGTTCTAGGAACCCTCATTTGCAGGGTCATGCCAGCATAATACACTCTGATCCCATCTGTAAATTGCCAAGTCTCCACCGCTCTGCCAGGTGGTAGCCCTGTATGGGATTGGGGACTGGGGTTCTCGGACACTTTGAACATTACCTGACATATATGGAAAACAGGGGTTCCTGTGAATTAGAATATTAAATCTCAGAATCTGCATGACAGTACCATTGTAATCGCAGTTGCACGGCAGAGGCCACAGACCTTTCACTCGCAAGGAAAACCCAAGCACTAGAGGAAGTGCAGTGCAATGTGGCAGCTCTAAAAGAAGGGTCTAAATTAAGACCTCCTTGGAAGGACACGAACCAAGAATCAGATTAGGGTGAATATCTCTGTTATAGAGCACAGCCCCCCACTGAACACGCACAGGCTCAGTCCCAGATGATAAGGGATGTGGTCTGGGGGTGGGGAGGTGGGGGGGCGGGATGAATATGCGGCTTCCCTTGCCATCTACAGCACAGCTTTCAAGCACTCCTCAGCCAAATGCTCTACTGCCATAGTCTGCTTTACTTGCCACACAGTTAAAATGGCGGATTTACAGCCCAGTGCACCCAGATGCTTCCTTCTTTATGGTGAAGATAATGATCGACTGCTCCTCGACAGCAACCCTCTCCTCTCACCTCTCTGTTCTTACAATTCGAGCCATCTGACCCTACCTAAATCTTGCCTTCCCCTTTAGTGTTTCGACGTAGCTTCACAGCGCTAGTACACACATTTTCCTCCTAATGCAAATCGCCCCTTCTTAATAGTCCTCTCCTCTTGATGGCTTCCGTTTTTCACAAGGACTTTTATTCTTCGCCTATAATGCTTTGCAATGTCTTCTTGGTGATAAGCTCCCCAACATGCATATCGTATACATCCAGGATTCTTTTTTATTAGGATATTAGTAATTCATTCACAAACACATCCTGGCATTCTTTTTAGCCTGGCCGTGCACTTCGACTCATCTTTCATACACACGTATCATAACTACAGCCTGTGCATAGCTGAACATATAAAGACAGTTTATTACACTAAACGCGTTGCAATCCATCGTCGGAATCCCCCATAGAAAGCTCAAAGCACAGGTCTGCCTTTTAGGTGTCTAGGGCGCCCTGCGAATACGTCATAAAAGGTTTATTGTTAATCTCAGACCTGCCACCCACCCCTGACCCAGGTCGTCTTCTTTATATTCTAGTCTTACCTACTGGTAAACCCAAAGAAGGACGTGTTCTGACTCCATTACAGAGCCCTACTCTCCCTCATCACAGGCCTAACAGCAGGAGGCTGATTCGTGTCTGAGGAACAGGTAATACTCTACTCTTTACATTTAACCAACTTTCTGAGCACTTGCCTTGGGTATAAAGCACCTGACCAATTACCCATAGTTCCGCCAGTGGCACCAAAGCAGTACAGCAATGGCCAGAGACAGGCACACAGCAAGGGGGGCAGGGAGCGACTGCAGGCCTGTGATGAGGATATGAGCAAACGTAATGAAGATTACTGGTAAGAAATCAGAGCCAACCTATTGGAGCGCGACCCTTTAATGGACCACGGCGTAAATGTACCAGACAGGAAATACCAGACAGGAAATACCCGCACCAACTGACAGAGCGGAAATGCGCACTCAAGGCACTGCACCGTCTGAGTCTAGGAATGCCTGAGCACCCTGAAATCCACATCCCGCGCATGCCCAAGATGCTGGAGACAAGCACGTGCAGCAATTAGCTGGGAAAACAGTACACCTCAGACCTCAGGAGGATGCAGCCATTTATAAGCATCCCCACAATGGGGAATAACACTGGCACCCAAGAGAGAACAGCTAGGCTGCCCAAGGAAAAGGCCAAGGTGCCCGAATCTCTGTACCATGAAGCTTCCTGCAAACTGCCCCATTACTACAGGGAGATGCCATCCAACAGGCAGGCGTTGCAGGATTGGGGTCTTCTAAAAAGAACTACAGGGTAAGGAAAACCGAATGACTACACAGACACATCACAAATGGAGTTTAAAGCCATGCCTCCAATGGAGGAGGTAACCTGTACACTGTGCCCTGGTGCTGCCGTTCATGCTAACCAACAGCTCACGTGACTTTACATGCAGCGCTTCCCCTGATCGAAGAGTAATGCTGCCTGCCCCGCCAGGCCGGGGTACCTGGAACCATGATGAGCCCTTGAACATCCAGAGAACCCAGAATATGCAACCATTTCTTGCCTAATGCCTTTACATGAATTGATCGGAAAGCAAAGAGGGCGCAGAACATCATTATTTTCTTCAAACATTAAACGAAAATAAGGAATTTAACCTGCAAAACCAGGTCGGTCAACCTGCTTGCGACAGCTCCTAGCAGTCTCCTTGTTAATAAGGCCTAAACCATCAAACAACAGCACCAGAGCCCTATAAAACAAAGACAAAACAAGCTGACCTAAATCCAGCTCGTGGAAACACATGTGTTTCTCATCAAAGAGATTCTGAGAAGGGACAACCCATGCCAAGTGCAAACTGAAAGAGGGACTGTTTCTCTCACGCAAGGGCAGGCCACAGAGGGTCATGCAAAGCGCACCAGGAGTGGAGCGGTTCCATTGGAGCCATACGCAGAAAGAGTACCAGAAGCGAAGACAGCCACGTGCACGCGACAGTGACGCAACATTGACTCTCTTCGGAAGAGATCTTGGCTGCGAAACAAGAGCCCTTCGTGCCAACAATTCCTCACTAACCACAATCGGGGTCATTACACCTGGTAAAGGCAGTTCACTACCAACATACAGGACACACACACATATTAAGCAGCCACATTTCATGGAATGTGCTGTTTTGTAGTGTTTACCGATTAGGTAAGACGCCTGGCCTGCAATGGCTTGCTATGGCGTTCACCAGGAGGGAGTGCGTTAATACCTTCAAGACGGCCATTCCTGTCTATGTGGGATACCTTGCAAGAGCAAAGTGTCCACGATCACTACTTCTGGAGCACTGGAGAGCAGATGGCGGAGTCAAGACAGAAAGTAAATTAAGGGATTGGTGGAGTTACTGTACATGAGGGACAGTGTGTACATAGTGTATATATTTTGTTAAAATACCATTCACTGTCATGGTGTTTATCTGAGTAAATGGCATTAAATATGATAGAATATACCTTTCTAACTTCCAATTTGTGTATTTGCAGCTAGCGTATGCAATGGGAGTTCCTCGCCTTCCCCTGCTGTCTCCTCCTTGGGTACCTTGCCCTCTCCCCCTTCCTCTTCTACACCTATGCAGGGCGTACCTCTGATTTGCACCCCTCCCCGGAAGTCTTTCAAGGATGGCAACCTTCTCCATATTGCCACTCTTATCTCTCGCTCAGCTGTCAAACACTCCCCAGACATCTGCCACCTCCTGGAGAAACTTGACCTCGATGTCCGCGATCTCACTGAGACATGGTTCATGGCCAGCTCTGTCACAAGCTTTGACACTCTCCTCCCTGACGGCTACAAGATCCTCTTTGCACCCAGATCCAACCGCCCGGTAGGGAATGCAGCCCGGATCTTCCCCGAGTGGATTCCTGCCTCTGTCATCCCAAAGCAGGCCTACTCCACTTTTGAATGTCTCGTCTGCAGGCTTTCCCTCTCTCCTAGCCATTCCCTTACTGTGGCTACTTTCTATCGGCCACCTGGTCAGATCTCCTCCTTCCTCTCCGAATGGGCGGACCTTTCCTCTTCCCTGCTGGTCTTGTCAGGAATAAGGGCTGGTGCCGCCGGGGAGTAACTAAGTTTGCTTATTGAAGCATTGGTAAAGAGAACTACATTTCCCAGCATTTCGGGGAGGACCTGTAGTTCAGCGCAAGTTGCCGCGCGTTGCCAGCTGCAAGTAATGAAGGGCAGCATAAAGCCAACACGCTCGCAGCCGCAGGTGTGGCTTATTTTGTGTTCCTGGATGGGTGCGGTCGGAGCGAAACGTGAGCGAAGCATTCCTTACAGCCCGTAAGACTTTGGAGCAATACGAAGCTGGCGGACTGGCTACAGCGTTTTCTTCAGACTCTGAGTGGTCCCGTGGGGCCGCTCAGAGCTCAGATAAGTAATGGGTACATTACTCTGGTAAATACTGGAAGCAGGAGGAATGCGGGCGGGCTGGCTGACATTGGTTACGGCATTTTCTTCAGACTCCGAGTGGTCCCGTGGGGCTGCTCGGAATTCAGATAAGTACTGGGCACATTACGAGTTTTACATCAAAGTGTGTGTTTTCAGTAAATCCTTGTTAAGGACTTCGATGATTAATACTCGTGTGTTCAAAGGCACACGACAGAGTGTGGACCATGTTTCGGGTTGCTAAATCAGCAACATACAGTACAGGACATTCAGGGTTCGGGGCTGTTTAGACACACCAGTGTTCTGTGTCCCTGTCTTGGCATGTACATTATGGCTATAGGTGTTCAGTGTTGCTTCAGCTTGCCCAACGGGCCATGTGTCATGTATTTCATGTATGGAGTCTAATTCCATTGTTGGTGTTCATCTATGCTTGCTATATGTTTATCTTGTTACATGTTCACACGTATTAAGGTGTGTTTATACGATTTTGGAGGTAGACTGGAGGCAAGATTAATAGCGCATAACCTATGTGTTTAGTTTAGGTAAAGAACTAGATAAGGAGGTTTTTTCCCTGTGCTTCCCCTTTCCTATCCACCTTAGGAGTTCCCTAACCCTCTATCCGGTGTTCCTACATCCCTACCCTATCCACAACCTCTTCCTAACTCCTCTTCCCCCCATTGGCTGCCACGTGGTGTCCTGTGTCTATAATCAGGCGCCTGTGCCAACCACGGGTGGAGGGTCGAATTCATTCGGCTTCTGTGGTTCGGGGGAGAGTGTTGATTCCTCTCCTCCATTATTGTGTGTTACTGACAGGTCTCAACCACTCAACTCCTCCTTCTTGGAGACTTTAACATCCACCTGGATGCTTCCTGTCCTTCCTCTGGACTCTTTCGTGACCTCTGCGACTCTCTCTCACTCTCTATTCTCCCCTCTGGCCCGACTCACTCTGCAGGGCACACTCTGGATGTTCTGATATCCTCAGACCTTCCCCTTCCTATCCCTCTCACCACCCCTCTTTCCTGGAGCGATCCATTTTTCCTTTCCTCCCAGCTCACCCTCTCTTCCCCCCAGGCTAAGCCAATTCCAGCACTGCCACCACCTTCTCGGTTTCCAATCCATGAACCATGTGTCAGTTGAGGCTTTCGCTGCCAATTTCCCTCCCCCTTTTGGCTTACTCACACCCTGACCCAGCCCTTTCCATCCTCCACTCTCCTATATCTGATACTCTCAATGTTCTTGCTCCTGTCATGAGGATCCACTTGAAGCCCAAAGCCAAGTGCAATTCCTGTTACGACTCTGACCTCGTCACCCTCAAACGCAAGTGCAGGGTGGCTGAGTGGAAATGGAGTGCCTCTGGTACATCCTCTGACAAACTGGCCTGCCGCCAGCTCCAAAGGCAATGCCGGCTCTCTGTCTGCACCAAGAAGAGAGCTCACATCCAAGCCCGCGTCTCTGTGGCATCTAACAACTAGGCCAAACTCTTTAAAATCTGCAAGGAACGGGCCAATCCTGCTGCAGTCTCTGCCTCTCCTGTCCCTTCCCAGACCCTCTGCATGGCTCTAGCTTCTCATTTCATCTCTAAACCTCAGGACATCCAGTCTCTCTCTCTTCCTCTCCCCCTGTCCCCTCTACTCCCTGCTCTTCCCCTGGCCCTTCTTCAGCCACCTCTCCTCCTCTGCCTTTCACATTTTCTCCACAGACAGGGATTCTGGACAAGTCCCATCTATTGAAGTCTCGTCAAAACAGGTTCATCCCAATTCCTCCAAAACCATCAAGGATCACATTGACTCCCTGGCCCCTGCCCTTGCCGATTTTTGCAACCATTAATTTGCCACTGAAGTCTTCCCATCCCTGCTGAAGCACTCCCTTGTGCACCCTCTTCTTAAGAAACCCTCTGCCAACCCCTCCTGCCCGGCTAACTATCGCCCAATCTCCATCACTCCCTTCCTTGGCAAACTCCTGGAAAAGCTGGCAATCTCCCAGCTTAATCTTCACACTGAATCTGTTGGTTGTCTTCATGGCCACCAGTCTGGCTTCAGAGCTGCCAGAAGCACGGAAACTGCTCTCCTGAACATCTGTGAAGACCTGCTCTCAAACCTTGATTCCAACACCCCCTGTGCCCTCATCCTACTTGATCTCTCTTCGAATTTTGACACGGTCAACCATGCCATCCTGCTCAACCGTCTCTTTGAGAACCTGGGTATCACTGGTCAGGCCTGACTTCCTTCCTCTCTGATCGACCCTCCCAGGTCCAACATGGGTCCGTCCTCTCCTCTATCTCTATCTCTACCTGTGGTGTCCCCCAGGGGTCTAACCTCTCTCCCTGGCTCTTCAACTAATACCTGGCACTTCTTGCCCACCGCATTTCCGCTCTCTGCCCCAACTTTCAGTGCTATGCGGTTGATACTCAGCTCATTTTCAGGCTTCTTTTAGCCACCTCTTCTCTGTCTCTCATCTCTGACTGTCTGTCTGCTATCCGGGAGTGGTGTGCCACCAACAACCTCTGCCTTAATGCCAGTAAGACTGAGATTCTCATCGGCACACTGGCTCCCTCCTTTCCTGTCACTCTCTGGCCAGCCTCTCTTGGCCCTCTTCCTGCTCCCACCTGAGAGGCCAAAAACCTTCAGGTCCTATTCGACTCCACACTCTCCTTCTCTCCTCACATCTCTGATATCTCTAAGAACTCACACTACCAGCTACACCTTCTCAGAGGTATTCTCCCTTTCTTCTCCTTCCCCCAGAAGCTCACTGTCTCCAGAGCTCTGGTTCTCTCTAGGCTGGACTATTGCAACAGCCTCTTTCTAAATCTGCCTGACTCTACTCTCCGCTCTCTAGAACTCATCCAGAACAGGACTGCGAGACTTGTTCTTGGCCTCAAGCCCAGGGATCGTATCTCTCCAGGACTGAAATCTCTGCATTGGCTCCAAGTGGCTGTGAGGATTAAGTTCAAAACCCTCTGCATTGTCCACTGGGCCTTCTGGGACCTGGGGCCTCAATACCTTCAACTCTCTCTTCCTAAATATCTTCCCTCTCAAGCTCTTCGCTCATCCGCCTCCAACTCACTCAGGGTCACTCGCTTCTCCAAGCAACGAGTTGTGGTAGATCTCTTTATTCGGCTGGGGCCTCCCTCTGGAACAGCCTCCCTGTCTCCCTGAAACTTGAGGCGAACCATCTCCGGTTCTGGAAGCACCTCAAAATCTTCCTCTTTCCTTCTTCTTTCTTTCCTCCTCTCCCCTGCTGAATTCCTGGCTGAATCTTCACTGGTAACCTGGCCAGTCTCTGATCTCAGGCCCAGGTCCCCTGCCCCGCCAGCTATACACTTGCACTGCCTCCCAGGCCAACCCTGCACTTGGGGACTGTTTTCTGTATCCCTACAGTCCCCCACCAGCACTTGACACCTGATGTCTGCACTTACCCTTGCGCTTGACACCAGCTGGCCACACTTATCTTATTGTTTATTCTATTACCCCTTGTACTGCATTGTCCCCACACCCCATCGCACTCCGCATTTTTCCTCTTCCCCCTTCCTCTGCACTTGCGCAATCTGAATGACACTTGGCCTAGTAGGATCGCTGTCTGTCTTCCCTCTGTTTCCCCTCCCTTGCGACATCGCGCCTTGAAGCACTTGTGTATAGGCATGTTATAAATGCCATATCATATCATATCATAATGCTTTATTGTTGGTCAATTAATATCAATTCACTAGTTTTGTCAACACTTTCTTCCTTTTCTTTGTTTTACATAGTATTTTGTATATACATTGATCAATTAACATTTTTTAACTTTGGATTTATTTCAACATTTCTATTTGATTTACACTAGTTAGTAGTAAGCCCCGCAGAGGCTCCTGTTGGGGAGCGAAACACATGTAGGCCCATTATATAATACTATTCTATATACTGAAGATTAAGGTTTTATGTTCATTGTCATATAAAAGCAGACTTTACAAATCAGCCAGATGTTGCATGGTATTGTTTATCATAGATGCTCACAATTACTTTCAAATTTAGTAGGTGCATATTCTACAACATAGCACTAACCTTTTGTCATTTGGCATGGAGTATTAGTGCTTTGTGTTTAATTTGCAGAAAACCACTTTGGAACAATTACAATTATGGGCACACAGCTTTAATATAGTTTAATCCAGGCTTTAGGCTGGGGTTCTCTATTGCTTGAAAATACAATGGTTGATGGTGATCTAGGGTAAGATATTATTACACCAGAAGCTGCTTGAGAGCTTTAATTGCCTATTGCGCATTGAGTAAATTTTAATGGGATAAAGGCACTATAAAAATGACTACTACTACTACTACTACAACTATTGCCTTTTACCTGGCAGACCTGTGTTCTTTTACCTGGCAGACCTGTGTTCTTTTACCTGGCAGACCTGTGTTCTTTTACCTGGCAGACCTGTGTTTTTGCTGACAGTATTGGCTGTTCCAAATCACTTAAATGTTAGAGGAATTTAGAAAAGGGGCAGATGAATAAGCCATCAACTTCCAAACCACTATGTTTCTCAGGAGGAAATGGTTGCTTAAATACTTTCCATGCCAATAGATTTTTCTTGTACATGTGACTAGCAACACAACTATGAGGCAAAACTAACAAGCATGGGCAAAGATAACTGTTTTGTCTTTTGTGAAGACACTGGGTAGACCTTTTTTGTTTTTCGTTTGTCTTCTCAAATCAGGAGGTATGCATAGAGGTGGATCCCTTGTTCACTGAGCCACAGGAAACCAAGCTGCACCTCTCTGATGAGGCCCAACAAGGATGGAAAATGTCTGGGGTTTCATGTGCTTCTGTGCATAGGGGATGTGGCCTAGCCGTTTGGGTTGGACTGCTCCCATTGGTGGCAGGACCAAGACTAATTTGTACCTGGGCTTGTCCCCTTCTGCAATAGCACAGTCCGGCTAAAAAACAAGTGTGTGGAAGGTTGCCCAGAGCAATGCCTTTGGTAAAGACTTACTCTTAACCTTACACCCATCACAATTTCTTTGGTTTTCCTGAAATAGATATTTGCCAGGCACTGTCATAATCACATTACCTGGCCAGAAAATGGCAACAGCTGGAGTATATTGTGAGTACCTGGGCAAATGGTGTCAGTGCCTAGAAAATGAACACCTATTTAATATCTATACACAATGGATAACACTTTGCGTATCTAATGCTTGTTATTAACAGAATTGCATCCTGCTTTTCAATGAAGTGGCCGAAGGCACATTTGAGTAAGAAATGTGTATTACGCATGTAGTCATTTATAGCTAGAATTAAGCCATTAACTCTCACAGGAAATCTTAGAAAAAACACTGGCATGCCCTAAACACCACAACAGTAGATGTTACTGCTTGACAGAACTAGCTCCATCGGTACCTGGAGGATATATTTTGGGCAGTAAGGGGAGATAGAGGGTGGGAATGGCCACAGTTATTACGATGACCATGAGCAGTCAATGGGTGGGTATATAACCAAACAGCATCCAAAAGCAGTATGTACCTTGTCACATCCCATTTCCCTCCTATCTGTACTCCAGTGTCAAGGATGTATTTATGGGAGGGCAAAAGGGGCGCTTGCCCCGGGCCCCCACATTGGAGGAGGCCCCACAAGACCGTCTGATCTAAAGACATAAGTTCTCATTGTTTAACTAATTTAATTAGTATATCTCAGGATATTTTATGGTGTGCTGCTGCTGCTCTAACCCTGTTGGTGTCTGTTGTTATGTGCATTCTGCTCTGATCATGTCATACTGTAATGTTTTCTGTGTTCACTTTGGTATTCATATTTTGGGCATTCACTACAGCACAACTCCCACAACATTCCTTACTTTGCTGTGGGGATTATTTTTATCATGTGTAATAGCCAAAGTTGTAATGCTCATTGACAAATTTGAGTGCTCTGATGGTTCAGAATATAGCTCAGTGTGTTAAGCACTCATTGCAGAGAACTGAGTTCCTATGCAAGAATACAATACCAAATTTCAGAAACATCTACTCATCCATTCCTACATCTGAAGCTGATGTGTATATGTTATATGTACTTTGTTTTATTGCACAGCATGTGCTATTATCAGCAATGTACCTGCACCAGATAGTGGTTGCTATAAAAACAAACACATATGGGGTTTAATGGCAGCCCCAGGATCAAATGAACTGAAAGGCCATGTTAGGCCCGGAATGTACAGAAATACCTTATTGTAATGGGAAGGCACACTGAAAAGCCAGCATAGAAATAATGTCAACACTGCTAATGTGCCCAATGAATTCAAATGTAGGTACTTCAGCAGTGGAATGAAGGAATATGTGAAAAATTAAACCAGGCTTCAGAAGGGAATTGGAAAGGTGCATTGTGAATGCTAAACTGAAAAGGAAGCATTTAATTTGCAGCTGCCACATATCATAATGCTGTTACAAATATGGAGAAATCTACATACTGATTGGGCCGTGCATGTGTTTTTTTAAAGTCAAAATAACTTAAAGGCTTATTCTACATAGAAAGCATGGCATTTGCAAACACAGAATAACCATCACAAATATTAGTATCCATTTCTAGAGGTATGACTTTAAGTTTCTATTCGCTGAGCAGGGCTCAGTTTCTATTCAGAATGCTCAAGTGATCAGGAAGGAATTTTATTGGGGCCTGTTCTCTCAGATAAGCAACATATCACCCATTATCCATGTGAGAAGAAACACTGATGAATTTACACCAAGCTAAAATCAACAACGAAACAGCAGAGACTGGGGCCAATGCTCCGACAGGAAATTAAACCTCAGACAAGAAATTAAATTTAGGGTGGTGTTTAATGGTCACAACCATATGTTTAAAATGGTGTTGCCTTAGGTGTATATTAAGAATCATGTTTTGCCCATGAACTTTGGAACCATGTTACTTACATAAATGGGCCATGTATTAAAGGTTATCCTGATGCCATTTTGTTGCCACAACTTCCATCACTATTGAAAATTGGGGACAATATTTACAACCTAAAATGTATTTCTAGCTACCTAGAAAATGACACAAAACCGAGAAATTAGGGGCATGGGAGGTAGTAGCACCCGATTCATGTAACTGGCTGTAAAGTTTGGGATACAGACTTTTATTATTTGGGAGTAAAGTGTGAAAAACCATCAGTCAAACCAGCAACCGCCTGCTGAGAAGGGAGTTAGTACATTGCAAGCAGCATGATTAGAGGAACCCAAAAATATATATGTTGTTATGTTTATCTGTAAAATGAAAGTTTTTGTCATGCAGTGACTTTTTAGGTGAAAAATCTGAAAGTGTAAATTGAAAACTCTGGTGGGTGGATTGATCGCTGCCATAATTTCAACTATATAACTCTTGGAGCTTATCCATAGAGAGGGGCTAATCCTTGGGGGTAGAGATACCCTAAGGGATCCAATTAAAATTCAGGGTTAATAAGTTAACACCTCCTAATTTCAATATTTCTGAGTTGTGGCTTTGAGGTTCAAAAGTGGCTGCACAAGCCAGAGAGAGGAGAACTGCCTAAAAAACCATCTGGGTGAATACTGAAAGAGAGTGCAGAATTTAACCTTGCCAGGACCCAACCTGGTTCTTGGCTTATTCATGGCACAGGGAGAGGGATTTCTAGACAAAATGAGACCAATATATATTGGGTGACTCTTTAATAGGGGGGATGAAGGCCCCTTGTTAGCGGTATGCTCTAAATATATATAGTTACAAGTAGGGGCTCATAGCTGGGATCTAGCTTGCTGTTTTTGATCCAGGACAAGTGCATTGTTGACAGGCTATTCATTCTGGTGTAACTGCATTGAGGTGGGTAGAAGGTTGTTCATGCTTTGTTGAAGGATCACTGTAGCTTGACCCCTGAGAATCAGGCAGGTGTACAGAAGAATACAATTGTGTAGAGTAATGCAAAAGTAGTTTGATTTGATTTGAGATTGATTGTGGAAATCTAATAGGAAATAAAAGAGCAAGGTTTTTGTTACGGTGTAAAGAGAGTTTACAAAGTTGCTCAAAAAGCCAATTTTATTATGAGTGCCTGTAAAAGCAGAAGAAGATATCGAGGCTGAGTACCGTCAAAAGGAAATACGCCAAACGCGGGTTATAAAGATATGCAGATCTTTATTCAGAGTAACTGAACAGTTTTCAAAGAAACAGAGTATCGGATAGCTATCTGGCCCTCAGATCACCACAGCAAATACCAGCCCATTCGGTGTGGGAAGTGAGTGGGGCTGTACATCAGAATAGTCGTGCCTTTTATTCGGTATGTTATCTGATGTTCAGCCCACTTGTAGGTTAACTATTTCCATGGGCTAGAGGTTCATGCCGAGTTCGTTCCTAATTTATGCATCTATACAACAGTGTGTCTTCGGATTTCACATTGATCTTCCACATATATCTTAAACAATATAGTTAAACAAGTGTTCACATTAGATGCTCGAACAGTATTGTGCACAATATATATATATATTCATGGATTAGCTTTGTTGGCACAGGTAATCCTCTATACACAGGTCAACGAAGGACAAGGTATCAGTACATGACCCTAACATTTGGCCTGCAGGCAGTTTACACATTAACTTGTACACAGAGGTCAAGACGGCCATGTTACATTCGGAATGACACTGTCCACCATTTTAGGACACAGGGTGATTTTGGAGTGGAAATCTAAAATGGCGGATGAACCTAAAATGGCGGCTAGTACAGATTTAAGATCAGGACCTTGCAACATGCATTTCCTCGCAGAGCGACTTGGCCTAGGCCAATACATATGAATATATACACACGATCTAGAGGGTATAATATGATTTCCAGTACGACAAACCCTCCTTTTGGCCTATGCCAAGCGCTAAGCTACTTCCAATCACTTTACGAATAATTCCATGTCTCAAGGTCCACACACCCTGAATCACCATCGGAGATATCAATTGCCATTAGATCGGTTACCAGAATTTCTTTCAGAACATATTCATTGGAGTTCTTGTCTGGGGCATATACCTTGCGTGCCAACGTACCCATCGCCTGTGTGCAACATCCCCCTAGCATCAAACATATACCAGGAAGACAGTGTATACAGCAACAAAGGAACAACCGAATTCCCAAAATGATCAGCAAGACCGAAAGTACCTTCCAACCCCAAGAGTCCCAGAACCAAGCGCTAAGATCCCAGTTTCCATCAGGAACATGCACTTCTGAACTTAGGACATGCAGATTCTGTATTGCCTTGAAGATAGTTGGGGAGGAATCTGGCAAGAAAATGCAGCAAGCGGACCCCACTAAATTACATACCCCTCCACGTTCAGCCAGGATGACATCTAATGCCATCCGGTTCTAAAGTGCTACTAACCTTATTGCTTTTTGTTCTAGAGTCATATTATAGAGTATGTCAGTGGTCCGGTTGATGGTTCTCTCTAGTACTCTCGCTAGTCTCCTGATATCCTCAGAGTTCATTATTTGTCCCCAAAATGGCACAAAGGATTTCGCTACATCTCCCAGAACTTGTGCTGTAGTGTCACCATTCTTGTCCCGCCATGGGCAAGCCTTTGAAACCTCTACAGTACTGGCTATGAATACCCCGGGTAACAGGATTCCATAAATAACAAGTTCCCTGCCAATCCCTAGGTAAGTATGGAAATGCTACATTAACGCAAACAAAGTAGACAGGTTCGCCTACATACAAAGGTCTGTCTTCCCCAGTCAAATTCGCAACGTTGGCGCAACATTTAAAATCTCCCATTGACTGAGTACCATTCCTCTGTATGCAGAAAGAAACTCAATCGGGGCTATGGTTAACGGTGTAGGAAGGAGGCATTACTTCCTTATTGCCTATGGGAGCCATTTTGAAAGAGATCAAAGATTGAAAAGGACGAGACAGTCTATCAGAAGGCCTAATAGAAGCAACATTAGGTTTACTCCTATTTGCGAAGAGCGAGCATCCCAAGGGAGTCAAAACACATTTTTCAAAACTGATTCAAATTAGTCCCATCAAAGTTCCCTGAGATGCTATCGTTCTGGCGACCAAAGAATAGTGCTCTAAGAGAAGCATAACATGCAGTTGTCAAAGGTAAAGGATGAATATACCAACCTAGCCCCTTATCCCCGTGTTGCGGTAAATGTGAGCAAACCCAACAGTTTGACTTATTAAAGATGGCATGTGTAGCATTCATGATGAGTAATAGTGTGTTGTTGTGATATCTCTGTCTATGCTGATAATCCCTAGGAGATAGAGTGTGCAGATGCACGAAAGGAGTAGAAACAGTAGGTACATTTTCAGTCGGTAACACATTTTCAAACAGATGTACTTCTTCTAGATACCAGAAGCCTAAAACAATGGCTATTATAAAACCAATTAACACTATCAAAAAACAGCAGTACGTTTTCGGGGCCCACGTCACAGACTGTCCTTTTTTGCAGCTGGTCAAACGTTCGCTTATCAGTCCTGTACGAGCGGTAGCGGTGGCAGGCATTGTAGTCTTCAAACTAACATGTCAATGTTTTTAGCTGGCGGCCTCCAGGCCGAGCGTCTTCTTAGTCCTTCCACAAACCCTAGCCAACAGAATCCCTGTATAGATAATAGAACGGGCCAAAAAGGCAAGCCCTTGATGATTTTCCTTGATCGCACAGCCGAACCGTGCAGTAGGTCTATTTCCTTGGTCGCACATCGTACCTCGTGCTTCCTGGTTCTGAGTGATCTGAGAACAAGTGTCGTCACTTCCCGTTGGAAGCGACATATCAAGAACAATAGAGGATGCAAGATCCGGAATGACAGCTTCCAGAGACAAAACTGTGGGAGAGTGTGGAGGCAAAATGGCTGTTTCCCCATGCCCCACGGGCTCAGGGAGGGTATCCGACGCACTCTCGATGCTGTTTACTGCTTCGGGATCATTGGTTGCAGTACTGATGAGGGATTCTGTTTCTTCTGTATCGTATGGAACTGGGTGTGGAATCTTCTTGGTGCGGGTCGCATGGATCCAATTCTTCCTGCCTCACACCCGCACAGCCGTCTGCGTGACCAGCAGGACTTGGAAGGTGCCCCGCCACCGAGGTGCAAAGCAAGAGGATCGCTCGAATACCTTTGTTAGGACCCAGTCACCTGGCCGTATGCTGTGACCAGGGCCCTCGTATCGTACAGGTAAAGCCTCTCGCACCTGGTGATAAATCAAATACAAGTTTTTAGTCAACTGGCTACAGTAATCTGAAAGAAGTAAATTTTCTACATTTCGCAGAGAGTGACATTTTGGAAGATTCCAGATATTAGCAGGCCTCCCCACTACCACCTCAAAGTGAGATAGCCCAGTCTTAGTTTGAGGGGTTGTACGCATTGACAACAACACGACCGGTAAGGCGTCCGGCCATTTTAGTTTGGAGCCGGCACACGCCTTAGCGAGCTTGTTTTTGATGATGTTGTTGTGTCTTTCCACGAGTCCGGCACTCTGAGCGTGCCTGGCCGAATGGAACCGTTTATTGATCTGTAATCCTGCGCATATCTGCAGAATTACAGCAGCGATAAAATGTGGACCATTGTCCGACCAGATGACTCTTGGTAGCCTGAACCTCGGGAAATATTCCTTTAACATAGTTTTTGCAGTAGTCATGGCTGTAGCGCCTTTAACAGGAAAAGCCTCAACCCATTTGCTAAAGGCACAGATGACAACTAACACGTACTTCAAGTTATTACATTGTTCCATTTCAATAAAATCAAAGTGTATAACCTCGAAGGGGACAGAAGGTGGACCAAAACATCCCCTGGGAGTTGGCGTTCCTTTTCCCACATTATGCTGTAAACAGATCATACACCCCTGAACAAAGCATTCAGCTACTTAAGAGATTTCATCACTTACCCATACTTTTTCCAACATCTTTGTAATCTTGCGAGCACATATATGTGTGGGACCATGAGCCATAAAAACCATCATGATAATATACGCGTCAGGAAGTAGCTACTTCCCTTCGACTCTGTCCACCCAACACCCATCATCATCAAGTTTCCCCAAGCCCTCAGCCCATTTGTTAGACTCTTCTAATGTGGCATCGGCTTGGATATCCCTCACGGAATCGGTACCCTCATCCATAGTACAGGCATTTGTGGCTTCCCTTGAAGTATACATATCTGAAGAGAGATCAGTGGCAGTCTGTTTAGCTATCTGATCAGCAAAAGTATTCCCTTTTCCTATATCATCTACAATCTTTTGATGCGCTGCGCATTTTACAATAGCCAGCTGAGTTGGGAGTACAAGCGCTGAGAGTAGTCGTACTATCAGGGAGCCATGCTGGATCTTTGTACCATGTGAAGTCAGGAACCCTCTTTCTGACCAAAGTCTCCCAAAGTTGTGAACCACCCCAAAGGCATACTGACTGTCAGTGTATATATTCACGGTAAGCCCTTCAGAAAGTTCACAAGCTCAGGTCAATGCTATAATCTCTGCAGCCTGCGTGGAGTTATGCGTGATTCTCTTGGTTTCCACGACCGTGCTCAACCTAGTGATTGCATAAGCAGCTGTGGATGTACCATCAGGAAGTTTGAAGCAGGAGCCATCGCAGAACAGTTCAAAGGAGTATCTTTTAGATCAATTCTACCCTTTGTCTCTTGTTCGGTAGTGTAAAGGCAATCATGTGACTCTTTGTCACTGCAAGCAGTACCTTGCGGGAAAGGTAGGAGTTCAGCCGGATTAAGAACACAACACCTCTTAATTTGAATATGTGGTGCAAAAAAGATCAATTCATATTTCGTCAACTGTGCAGAAGTGAGGTGTTGCGTTTGAGTTCTGTTCAGTAGAACATCTACAGAGTGAGGCACCATTAGGGTTAAAGCATGGCCTAAGACCATTCCATCACTCTGTTTTACAGACGCAGCAGCAGCAGCGACAGCTCGCAAACATCTTGGCAAAGCGCATGCTACAGGATCAAGGGCGGAAGAAAAGTAACCACACGGCCTATTCTTCCCTCCATGTTCCTGCGTTAACACAGCCAAAGCACATCCATCACATTCATGCACAAACAACACAAAGGCCTTTTCATAATTTGATGTGCCCAAAACTGGTGCCGAGCACAATACAGTCTTGAGCAAACCAAATGCACGCTGGTGCTCCATGTTCCACAGCAATGGCAAAGAAATGCCCTTCTTCGTCAAAGCCAACATCGGCTTAATCGTTAACGAAAAGTTGGGGATCCACTGCCTACAGTAAGAAGCCATTCCTATCACGGCTCTAACTTCTTTCTGCGTATTTGGGACAGACATGCTAGAAATTATTTTTATCCGTTCCGGCGTCAATCTTCTTCCCTCCTTTGACATGAGATAGCCTAAATAGGCGACCTCCTAGCAACAATATTGAAATTTCTTAAGCGAAGCTTTATGTCCATGTTTAGCCAGGTGAATAAGCAACAACACAGTGCCCTCCTTACAAGCGCTCTCTGAGTCAGCAGCTAAAAGCAAGTCATCAACATATTGAAGCAGTGTACAAGTAGAGGGCAATTCAAGGGTATCAAGTTGCTCTTTCAGGGCCCTACTGTAGATGCTAGGGCTTTCCGTGTAACCTTGCGGTGCATGAGTAAATGTAAAGGAGCGTCCCCGTAAGGTGAATGCGAACAGGTATCTACTGTCCTTGTGTATAGGAATACTAAAGAAAGCATTCTTTAGATCCACAACACTAAAATGAGTAGCTGAAGCCGGGATCATAGTTAATATTGTCGTCACATCAGGCACAATTGGAAATTGTGGAGCGACGATCTTATTGATGGCACGCAAATCAATTATGAAACGGAAAGGAATTGAATTATCGCCTTTTTTGTACACGGGCAAAATCAGGCCATTGCACAAACTACCTGCAATTTCCTCAATCACCCCTCCATGCACAATATCAGAGATGATGCATTTCAAAGCCTGCTCACCTTCGACTGAAATCTTATATTGTGGAATACGTGGCAGCTTTACTCCATGTTTCAAGACAATTTTAACAGGCTCAATTTGCAAAACACCGACATCATTGTCGTCGATAGCCCACAAACACTCCGGGACATCACTAAATTCCGGCGGCAAAGGTCTAGTCAAGAATTGAGGGACAGAAAGTTGCTGTGGTGAAATCGTCAAATGCACTCCATCAGAGGAACAATTAATTACCGCATTTAATTCCTTCAACAGATTCAACCCCAGCAAATTCTCTCCACAATTCGAAGTAAAAAAAAATGGACAATGGTCCGTGAATGGACCCAAAGAAATAGGTACCGGCGAAGAAACTGGACAGACAACTGGTGTGCCAGAAAACTCTACAGAAACATTGGTTTGCCCTGACAGCGGAATGTTTAGAACCCGAGAATGATCAATGGAACACTTTTGTACCCCTGTATCTATCAAGAATAGATGTTTCCTATTTCCCACTATCATTTCAACGTAGGGACCTTTCTGATCAATGGGAATAGGCGTCGGTTCCAAACCCTGCTTCGGGCAATCCTAGCGAAACAGAATATCGTCGAAAGGATGTTCTTCGGAGAGGTAAGTGGCAGAAGGATGATCAAAAATGTTTCTAGTATCCACACTTGGTGCCTGATTATGCTGCGAAAAAGGTTGCTGTGAATCTTGTGAAAACTGACCTCTACTAGCGCCCCCTACACCCGGGTGACCTCTGGGTCATCTACCCATATTCCCAAATGTGTTATTTGACCTCTGTCGAAGGACCGGGCATTGTGCACCCCAATGACCCTCTTGCCTACAATAGGCACACTGGTTAATGTTTACAGGACCCAAGGGCACATTTCCTTGTGGAACATACTGACCTCTAATCTGTGAATTACCCCCTCTAGGGCCTCTAACAATTTGCTGTAATAATTTTTGAGTCTTCAAATCGCCTTTTCTCTTTTCTACTCTTTCCTTTTCATTAATGACATGATTCTCATAGTAATGAGCCATGTGCAGTACTTCTGATGGAGACTACGCTTGCCAAGCGCTCTCTGAAGACATAATTTGCGACTGGATGTCAGGCAGCAATCCACGCACACATTTGTCTGCGAATAATCTTTTCCCAGACTCTGTGCCTAAGTCTTGTCCACTGAAATCCGAGAATACCTGTTCGAACCAATTAAAGAACTCGGTAGCACCCCAGACTTCTCTTGGACACAGGCCGTAAGTTTGTCCCAGATAATTCTCTTCTCAGGAATTATAGTTTTCAATTTCGCAACTATCCCGTCAGGTAAAGTTAGTATCACCTGAGGCGGTCTTTCACCAGCTGGCATTTCTCCATCAAGTCTAATTATGTTAGCCCATTTATCTCCTAGCCCCTAGTACGTCATCTATAGTCCTAACCTGTTTCCACAAATCTATGGGCAGGAGTACAGGAAATAACAGATTAATATCACTTAAAGTGAATACTGAGGATTGCAAGACAGACTCTATTTCTTTATAGAACCCTGTCAGATTGTTCCTAATGTCGGGGACAGATTGGCTAATGGTGTTCACTTCCTGCCTTGAGAACGGGACGTGAACAAACTGAGACACATAATGTGCAGGAATGTCATAGGCAGCTGCACCTGTTCCGATATCCGCTGGAACTTCCACTTTTGGGACAAGTGTCAGAGGAACCACTCTCATAGGCAACTGAGAAGTAGGCAACTCCGAACGCTTACTAAGCAACAGAGCCAAATCGAGCGCTGAAGCAGCTGAAGAAGTGTCAAGTGAAGAAACGCTCTTGTAAATACTCAATAACTCTGCGGGACAACAAATCTTTCTTTTTACACATCCTGTAGGTATTCTACCATTACCTGTATCACTTTCCTCTGCATTTCTGGTGTATACTGACTATACGTGTCATATACTTAAACTGGAGTTATCGATGTGTCTGAGATCCATCTAACCGCGTCTTTCGTGCAAATTCGCATTTCCTCAGATATCGATTTACAACAAGGGAGGAATCGCTTCTGCACACACATAATGCCCAAACTATCTTCATCTTCATCTTCATCCTCATTCCGTAACCTTTCCAACTCCTTCCTATACTCAAATACCCTCTCAACATGCTCTTGTACTTTCTCTGCAGTGTCTCTAGAGAACGCTAAGGTGTTCAGATCCCTCAACCCTTGTGGGAGATCTGAATTGTTTAATCTGTCCCACATTACACATAAATGAATACCTAATCCCTCAATAAAAACCTTTTTCTCAGGAAAATTGTCCATATTGGATAGTGTGGCAAAAACATTAGCTCGATCACCCCCTCCATAAAATGCTTAGCCCACGCAATTAATTCACGTTTCTTCTCTGAAGGTACAGTATTGCGAGTAACAACCCTCGATCCTGCTCCCTGATCTACTATAAGTGGTGCAGGAACACTTGGAAGAGGGAGAGGAGGCATATCCAACGGAGGTGTTATCACTCATACAACAGGAAATAGTGGAGGAGCAGGTGGAGGTGCAGGCCGAGGAGCAGCAACAAAAGGAGGAGCAACGACTGGATGAAGAGGAACGACAAGAGGAACGATAGGAGCAGGAGGAGGAATAACAACAGGAAGAGGCAAAGCAGGAAGAGGAACATACAGAGGTGGCGCAGTGGCACCAGGCCTTTGTTCATTTAACAATTTATCAATACGTTCATTGGAAACATGAAAGTCTTTAGAAGGATACATTTTCTGGATGCCAAGTGAGAAAGCCCTATCCATATTCCTAGCTGACTCAGACTACTTATCCTGGTCATATAACAACGCTTTTTCGGCATTCGTCTTATGACGGCGCGCATGTTTTTCTCTACTCTTAAGCTGCTGTAAAGCTTCTTTTTTCCAATTCTGTAATACATCAAATGCGGCAGGTCTAGCCTTTTTCTTTAATAAAATGGATTCTAAGTATTCAATACAAGGGATTTCAAAACTACCATTGATTGGCCACTGAAGTTCGGAAGCATATCTAGTTTATCTGTGCCAAATATCATTAAACACTATACTACCAATGCCATGCTTACAGTACAGAGTACAAGCTGGCGACTCCTCCTGTGGTGCCGGACGGCTAAATTCCAAAGATTGTCTATCGCTGTGGAATAACGCCCTGAAGCAGGTAGACAATTTCCCAGGCATATCAGAATACTGGTGTTACCTGGTCAATAATTGTACTTGCAAGAACACTGCCCCAAAACAAATTATCAGGATACTTAAGAATCGGGTTGTGACTCACTTGATCAAGCCTAAGGAGGTCCGTTCGGATTACAAAGTTTTCTCTAACAAATGTTATCTCTTGTTTGGTGATTCTGGCAAATCTGCCCGCCTCGATAAGTGGACCCTCGTCAAGATGCTGACTCGGACCACGTGTTCACCGTCCAGGGATCGGACCGAGCAGCGCTGCTGATGTGTCGCGTCTCATTCAAAAAAGGGGCCCCTTTTAACACCGTCCGATCCCGGTCCGATAGCCGCATCAACCTTCAACGAGCTGGCATCAATCTTGAGGGTCCCTATTCGGGCGCCATCTGTAAAAGCAAAAGAAGATATCGAGGCTGAGTACCTTCAAAAGGAAATATGCCAAACGCGGGTTATCAAGATACACAGATCTTTATTCAGAGTAACTGAACAGTTTTCAAAGAAACAGAGTATCGGATTGCTATCAGGCCCTCAGTTCACCACAGCGAAAACTAGCCCGTTCGGTGTGGGAAGTGAGTTGGGCTGTACATCATAATAGTCATGCCTTTTATTCAGTATGTTATCTGATGTTCAGCCCACTTGCAGGTTAACCATTTCCATGGGCTAGAGGTTCATGCCGAGTTTGTTTCCTAGTTTATGCATCTATACATTTATGGATTATCCTTAATACATTCACCAACAAGTTACAATAGCAACAGTGTGTCTTCGGATTTCACATTGATCTTCCACATATATTTTAAACAATATAGTTAAACAAGTGTTCACATTAGATGCTCGAACAGTATTGTGCACAATATATATATTCATGGATTAGCTTCTTTGCATAGGTAATCCTCTATACACAGGTCAACGAAGGACAAGGTCTCAGTACATGACCCTAACATTTGGCCTGCAGGCAGTTTACACATTAACTTGTACACAGAGGTCAAGACGGCCATGTTACATTCGGAATGACACTGTCCACCATCTTAGGACACAGGGTGACTTTGGAGTGGAAATCTAAAATGGTGAATGAACCTAAAATGGCGGCTAGTACAGATTTAAGGTCAGGATCTTGCAACGCGGATTTCCTCGCAGAGCGACTTGGCCTATGCCAATATATATGAATATTTACACACGATCTAGAGGGTATAATATGATTTCCGTTCGACATGCCGTTGAAATGGAACAGGCCAGAAAGCATCTCCTAGATAATGTATGTATTCATGATTAGTGGCCAGAGATTGATGCTGGGTGCTGGCAGATTAAAATGGTACAATAAATCACATCAGTAAGCACTGACATTTGCCTTGGAGGTAGGATGTTAGACAAAGCTCTAGAGGGATTCTACACGACACAAAATATTCAGCAGAAACAGATTCAAATGACTCAGCTCACTGCTCATTTATATTTCCATTTGCAATTAGTTGAAGAGCAATTGCAAAATAAAGAGGCCAGTATGCTGAATCAAACTGGAGACCTGGAAAAGGCACAGAAATCAAATCAGCAATTATAAGATAAGTTACAGCAAAGGCAGATTTTAGAGCTCAAATACGAAGATGTCATTGAGTAACTAAAAATGAGCTAAAAGCACATTGGCAGGAGAGTGTTGAGCAAGAAATGCAGTTACCTGCACAGCAAGACACACATAACGAGAGTTCAGAAACCATGAGCCACCTTCAACACACATTTAAGGATCAAACTATCACAACAAAGTGTTGTTGGATGAGATTATGGCCTTTTACAGGCCATAAATGAACTAACGTGAAAACAGTCACTTAATTATGAAATGGACTGATTCCCAAAATGGTTTTGATCGGATACACCAAGATTTAAAAACTCTGAAACAACAGAAAATGCAACTGGTTAAGGAAAAAGACCTCACGAACCAGGATAATAGTGTTTTATTACAAAACGTAAATCAGTTGAAAATGGATGCAGGAAAGGGTCAGTCAGATTCTCAGGAACTGACCAGAATTAGGGGAGAGAATATAGAGCGTCTGGAGGGTTTGAAGCAAGCATAAGCTGAACTATCACAGCCAGTGCTTTGAAGAGATGCTCAAGAGAAATAACTTGTTATCTTGAAAGAAAAGCGCCTTGGCCATGCATGCATAACACAAAACTCTCAGAGAAATATGAAGTACTTCAAGATGAAGTACAGAAAAAAAGGATCGATTGGTGGCTGAGAGCATGTGCTCAAAGCCAGCCAGGGCTTGGTGTCACAGTTAAAAATTCAGCTCCCGAATATAAACAGGAAATTAGGACAGAGAGAAGCACATGTGAGAGTTTAAACAATGAAATAGAGAAATATAAACGGCATTGAGGCACCCTGACCAATCTGGGTATGGGATAGGGTCCTTTGATCAAGGAGAAATGCCCCTCCCATCAGGGACTATATGCCTATTATCCACAATCTCTGATGAACTGACCTCATGTATACCACTTATATAGAACAGGGAAACATGAGGCAGCTGGACGTACCTAGGCCTAGCCAACTGATCCAGAAGGTCAGTCTTTATCTGACATTGATGAATATTCACTTCTACCTGACAGGAGGGAAGGTGGGCAGACCAGTTTGTCCTGCATGACCAAAAATATTCCTGTGAGTACTTCTGACCATGAAAACTCATATGATGATAAAATTAGAGTTAGACTTGCAAAAAGTGATTTTGCAAAGGGAAAAAGTAAACCGCTTTGCTGAAAAAGAACATCCAAAAGCTCAACCTAAGAAGGGCATTCTAAAAACCTCCACATATTCAGGTGAATGGGGGGATTTCCCCAGACTACCAGGAAGGGGGATAGTACCCATTGGCAATGGTCTGAAGAAGAGACTGTGTTCTAGCCTAGGACTACAAGTGACAACAGGCAATGTGACCCTGTGAATACACAGCGGCACAGGCGAGAACAGTCCAGACCCTGTGATTCTGGGAGGTATACCCAATCTCATAGAGATAGGGAGCACCTAGAAGGCAGGGAATGGAGTTCAAATAGCATCTCTGAGTCAGAAGGTGAATGGACTCAAGTGCAAAGGAGAAGAAAAACAGCAAAACAGAGTAAGGGTTTTGTTAAAGACCCCATCAGACAAATCAAAGCCATAAAGGGCTACCTGGCCTCATACCATAAGAATGCTAAGTATTAGGTATGGGAGCACTTAAAACTTTATGAGCACATTTTGTCATAATTTAAGATAACAAATGTTAATCGCATGGAGTTTGCAAAAAGGACATTTTCTCCTGAGTACTCCAGTTTCATTGCAGGACTGGATGACCAGGATCAATATAAATTGTCCACCTATAAGGCAGCTATTTTGAAACACTTCTCCACTCAAAGGAACCCACAAGATCCCCATAAGGCAGTATATAACTTGCACAGTTGGGAAGAGCAGGTGCCTAGGGAGAATGGAAAGGAATTAAAATTTGCATTTGTGCAGACTTCCAGGCAGGTGAACACGAATAGTAGGGAGTTTGTGACCACATATTTCCATGCATTTCTCAAATATTCAAGTACCCAGTTATTGTGTGATTTCCAAGAGAACAGGACATTGGATTGGGTAATAGAGCAAGCCACCAAGATATATGAGGTCCAGAAACCCACCGACGATACAAATAACCCCAAAACCACCAAGCCATCTACCGTCTACCGCTGCAATGGTGGCAGAGGTGAAAACGACCTCTCCTTTGGACCGGTAGACCGGAGGGCCTAAAAATCCTCCTTCTGCCATAAAGCAGAATGAATGGCAGAGGAGACACTCCACTCTATCCCAATTGAATGGTAGTCGGGCAGGATTACAGAAAAAGGACCCTTCTGACCCTGCCACCCATTTAAGTCCTTGATATAAGGGTACACAACCAGAGTATCTGTACACTCCCCAGGCACAAAGGTGGGGCAAACCAGGTAGTATTTCCCCAGGAAACTTCCCTCTAAATATTTCCACAGGAGAGAAGTACCACTCCACCTTCCAACTTGCCTTTGTTCAACTGATACCCTCAAAACCAGAACTTCCAAAACAATCCTCCTCCTTCTCACCGGTTTCAGGGCATTAGATCCCTGAACCAGGGAGAAGGGAGAATCACGAATGAAAATTATGGGGAAAATGTCCAATACCCGAGCTTCTCCGCTAGAATGGACAGTCACCCTTTTAGGGAGCAGCAGAGGTATGAGCCAAGACCTCCCTACTACCCAGAGAAATGTAATCAGCCGGAGCTACAGATCCAACAATTCACCCACAACCTGGGGCTCATGCTGGGGGCTCAGTGATGCCCTCAATGTAACCCTGCTTCCCAGAATTCCCCAACACACAGGCCTGATACCCTGGGGGGGAAATGGCTGAAGAAAAATCTCGACAAGCAACAGGTTCCTGAGGATGGGTCCCAGGTGGCAGGGAGATGTCAAGTCCTAGATGCCAAGTCCTTTCTTCCCAGAACAGAACCCCTGGAAACCTCTTAGCCTGATAGCAACTCTCTGCCCCCGGGAAGTTGGAACCCAAAGAGCAAAGGAGGAATGATACAAGATAATCCCCTTTAAAAGTGAAGAATTCATGGATGATTCAGCTAAGTACATTTTCTCATTCAGGAACCGGAGATCCCTCTCAAAGAAAAATATGCCCCAAGACACTTGTGTATAGGCACGCTACAAATGCCATATCATATCATATGATATCAAGAGACCCTGAATTGGACAGGGTAGGTATGAAGATGGACTCAGATCAAGAAACACTTAGATCACAAAAATGCAAACCAGATAATACCAAATCTGTATAGGTATCCTTGATCAAATAGGCTATAAGAACTGTCTTCAGGTAAAGGGGGACAGTGACAAATCTGGGGAGAAAGATGATCCCCCAATCTCTGACACAGAAAATCAACTAAGATCACACCATGACAGAATTCAACATTAGGAAAATGACAGCCAAGCGGGCAAATAACTCACACTTTCTTTGCACTCCTGAGCAGGAAGAGGGCAGATTGTATGCCCCAGTCAAGGTGCATGGTCAGTGTGAATGATCAGTTCTGGTGGATACTGCATTCCAAACCACCCTCCTGTCCAAAAAGGCATTCAACCAACTAAACTCAGGAAGGGGGAGTGTCATCAGATTCCCTCATACCTCTTCCTGGACAACTCCAACATTTTGATGGGAATGATATTTCCATCAAAGGAACTGCAGAGCTAGAGATAAGAATTTGGTGACATTGGTTAAAACATGCAGTGATATTCGTGACTCCAGAGGGCACACCTTGTTTACTGGGGAATGATCTCCTTCTGAGGTTTTAACCTAATCTTCTGTCTGTGTGAACAAGGTCCTCTGGACCCATACTAACCAGCCTATAAAACTAAAAATGAGTATGAATTATGTGATTTTGAATGGCACCTGCCATTTAATCAAAAAACATTGCAAGAAAGTGGAATTTCATTTCCAGAATAATCAGGTCCGAACATCACTGTCATCTCTGTAGCAGAACAAACTGGTGATGGCAACCATTCTCAGTTCTTGAAAATCAACTTTCCTCCCAGTTTTAAGTGGTATTCCATACTGCAAGGGAACACCCTGAAATTTTACACCAGTCCAAAGTCAGAAGAAACACTGAGTCCCACGATAAAGGACGATGAATAACCCGCTCAAAGTCTGACCAACATTCAGAAAAAGGGCGAGCATTGTTTTTCCCCATTCAAATAAATGAGGGGGAGAAGCCTGTGTTCACCAGCCTATGCCTGAATTATGGAAAAAGCTTCATCAGAAAAGGATTATTCAAGAAAGTCCCAAAAAATCAGACCAATCCCACATTAAAATGGATTGATAAATCGGAAGTGGGTCTGGAAACCCCAAATTCCAAACATTTCCTGCGTAGCAGGTGTATGCTAAAAATTTCAATTGGCAATAAAAGCATAGAACACAATTGTTGGGTCATGAGAGATGTCTCTTCCACATTTTATTTAGGTAGTGACATTCTCAAATGATTCACAATCAATTTGGATCTAATGAATAATAAAGTATGGCCACAACTCTGGGATAACCACTTGGGCTTTGACAACCCCAAAAAAACATTTCGGTCCGCTTAATTGCTGCCTTATGTGGTTCAAGTTGAAGTGCGAGAAGAGGTTAACATTCCAAGACAGGTGCGACAATTCACAAGTCCCCTTGAAATTTAGCAAGGACACAACCTCAAACATCATGGTGACTATATAAGTTTGAAAACTCATCTATAACAAAAAGGTCTGAATTTACATCCAACACCTCTAGTATATCTAGAACATGACACCATTCGAATATTGGTGTATAACAGCGACCCTCAAAGTATCACTTTGGGCGCAGACACCTTTATTGGATTGCGGTTGATACCCAACTTTATTCTATTGATTTAGGTAATTAAATCATCTGACCAATTCCATACAACTGTTTCGATTCTTCCAGAAAAGACGTGTACCCATAATGGGGAGAATTTATTGGTGTACTCTTCATGCCCTTATGGGGATGAGGAGGTAACCTGTCACGTCAGGAAGGACGAGGTGGCATTTAGAGTGAATAACAACTACCTCTAATCCTGTCTAGGTTAACACCATTAAAAGAGGACTCTTCACCCAACTGGAGGATACTGCTGAAATAGCCAAACCAGAGGACTTTCCAGGTTTCAAGCAGATGGTCGAAGAACAAATCAATCTTGCTGATGCTGTGAGATGGAGCAGCAAAAACAGAAACTGAAACAGGTATTCCTGGTCTTTGAAGATATCTTTTAAGTAGAATCATATGACTGTGGACATACATCTATTTATTTCACCACCATACCAACGGACCCAGAGATGCCACCAGTATTTGTGAAACAATACCATTTACCTCTTGCATCCATAGAATCACTCACAGAGATTATTAAGAATTTGGAATCCCATGGGATAATTTGTCCGATCCACAGTACCTTTAACAACCTGGTACTAGGAACACTAAAACCCAACGGCTGATGGAGATTATGTGCAGACCTGAGTGTGTTAAACAAATGGGTCCACAGGTCAAGATGGCCACTACCTACATCAATCAAGGGCTGGCACAGATCCAAGGGTCAAAAGTGTACACCGCCATTGACTTGACCAACGGTTACTGGATGGTACCTGTGCATAGGGAAAACCAATAAAAGAGTGCCTTTACCTTTGATGGGCAGCAATACACCTAGACCCGAATCCCTGTTTGGATACATAAACTCTGGCAATAAGTTCAACATCTTTCTGCATAAGACCATAACCGATTTGGGTGAAAGGAGAAACCTGACCTACGTAGATTATGTCCTGATCAAGAGCTCAACTGTGGAGGAACATGTTGCAGAAATCCGCTATGTTTTGACCCAGTTGCAGAAAGCCGGAGCAAAACTATCTTTTCAGAAGGCCAGATATGGAGGTCAGATATGACCAAAACAAGAGGAATCTTATAGTGCAAGGATTGGCTGACTTGTATGATTGTGCTCACGAAAACTCATCTCAAGGATGAAAGTCTAATGACCAAACACAATATGGTGGGGTACCTAACTTCCCCACACACAGTCCATGTAAAAGTGTCAGGGGATAACCACAGTTTATGTATGGGTGTTCCTACCATGTTGGTAATAAATGGAAAAAGGAACTAGTGGTTTGCATTGGGAATGCCTGGGTGAATGATAACCTGGACCCCTCTGCTGGTTACAAGATAGGAACCCGAAGTAGTCAGGTGGCAGAGTTGATGCTGATTAGTCAAGTCATTCTCACTGCAGTACATCACCAACTCAAAGAACTGGTGATAATCACCAACTTGTACTAGGGCCTCATTCCAAGTTTGGTGGTAACCCGCCGGCGCCGGATAAGACTGGGAATTACCTGGTTGATCAGCTGGCTAAGACCAGAGCTCTATAGGGGGATTTCATAGAGACAGAATCCCACCTGGGTAAAATCCAAGTCACTGCTGTAACCAGGTCTCCAACTCATGCCAACAGTGAACTTTCAATTGCCCAGTGGAGTAAAGATACCCCGGATGCAGATTTGATCACTGCACAGAAAGAGTACTCAATTATTGGAAAATTGTATCGACACATTGATGACCCCGTGGGTTTTCCTGTAACAGAATCAGATTATACCAATAAAGAGGATCTCTGGCATTGATGACATTTTCCAAAATGTTCTGAATCCAAGATGGTTTGTTGGTATGGAAATCCCAAACTGGATGTGACCAGTGGGTGGTACCTACCTCATTTCAGACCCTGATGTTGAATCACGCACATGGTGTGGCTACTGCCAGCTATAGCGGCTTTCGTACGACATTGGAGATCTTGCGTGAGGTTGCATACTGGCCACACATGGGCTAGGACCTCGACTTTTATATAAAGTGGTGTCTTGTTTGTGGACAATTTCAGCCAAATTCCCCCACACACAAAAGGGGAATGTTATTGCCTTGGTCAGATTTGCATTTCGATTTCATCAGGCCGGTGGTCCACGCCTCTAGAGGAAAAAAGCACGTGTTGACCAACATCCTTGTTTACAAAGTGGGTAGAAACTCTTCCTGCCCCAAATTGTAAGGCGGAGATAGCTTCAGCGCTAATGATCAACCGCATCGTCTCTCGTTTTGGCTTCCCACAAATGATTGAGTCAGACTAAGGAAGTAATTTTTACCATTGAGGTGATAACGAAGATGTGGGAGATTCTAGGGGTAAAAATAAAATGCCACATTGCCTAACACTCGGCCTCGAGCGCAGGGGTTTAGAAATACAACAAGCCAATTGTGAGCATGAAGAGGTTTGTGACTAACTCCCGGCCCAGTTGGGACATTCAATTGCTGCTTGTCCTGATGGCTATTAGGTCTACACCTTCTTCTGCAACTAAAATATCTCCATTTCAGCTTATGTCCTGACAAATAATGCTGACAAATAATGCTGTTACCCCATCATCCTCTCTATAGAATTCTCTATAGAATTCAGGAGCACACACTGATTAATGCGTTCACTGCTAATGAGTACTTTGAGAACCTAAGGTAACATCTCCAGCACGCTTTTGCTTTTGCACAGCGCAACATAGAGAAGTCGGCTGAAGGAATTAAATTGCACTATGTCCTAAAGACCACTAAAAAGGAGTATGAGGTAAGTGACAAGGTTTGCCTGTACAATTTTCAGAGGAATCAGACCAAGGAACAGAAATTTCTTCCATCTTGGCATAGTAGTTTTGAAATTGTAGACAAAATATCACCAGTGGCCTATAAGATCTGCATCCCAAAAGGAAAACACACGGAAGATAATTGTGTCCATATCAATCAGTTAAAAAGCTGTCACCCAGACAACCTTTACAACTGATTGAGGAGCCCAATGAAGTTATAGCCAAGGAACCATCTGAGGAATGAAGGTAAGATGAAAAGCTTGGATGGAAACTAAAATATATAGAACAGGTGAGTAGTTTAATGAATATTCATCGGAAAGGTGAAATATGATATATGTCTCTTAATTTATATGCAAAGTTGTCTCAATTTTTACTCAATGTTGTCTCTCATATTTTGTCTAATATTATCCATCGAATGCAGTTTTAAACCAAAAAATACTTAACAATTTGTTTTACTTCTCTCTTCTGAGTTGTGGTAAAGGTGCAAATTCAGTGCCGTCAAGGGGGGTGCACCTACTAGTTGTGGGATTGATGGGTAAGGAGAAGGGGCATCCCTAGAAGCGGGGACATCATTGACAGCTGCACCATGTAACTTAAGTGCTGTGTGCGTAAGTGCAGCTAGAGAAGTTTTTGGGGTACAATGGGGTGGGGGCACAGAGGGGGGACAGAGAGGATAGAGACCCTGGGTTAGGGGCAAAGGGCAACAGGGGTAGTGCAGTATAATATGAACCACTCAACAGCCATCGGTTCTATGTGTTAAAATCGCAGCAGAAATGGCGATATACACAATAATCACGGCGAAAAAGGCTGTGGTTATGCCACCACAATCCATGTAATGGATGCGGGGGACACCCCACAACCCCCAGACCCATTATACCATTTAAGGGGAGCAGGGGACACCCCTGCAACCTCTGCTCCCCATAAATGATATAATGGGTACACCGTTACCAGGTCAAACCACAGCATTTTTGAAGTGATTCTTTTTACAGACAGCTTTTTTAACCACGATTGTTTTACTGCACACCCAGCCAGTGCAAGACATATGCTGCAGATATGTAAGACACTGGAGTGTTCACACTGACAGGCCCCATGTTTTGCGGCACACATATATTTCTTGACCACTCAGCCACAGCATTTGATATAGGGAGGACATTTGGGGTAAGCATAAATCCCACAAAACCCTTGAATTCTGTGTTTAATAATGCATTAATATGATATTTAAATATATTTCTAGTTTCTAATTGGTTACTCACTTTATGGGTTTGCTGGAATGGGTCACATGGTGTATGGGTTATAAATTGACAAATAATAATCAACCATACATGAGGCTTATATAATGATGTTTATTTGAACCTAAATCTGACACTAATTTATGGTTTTTATTTGTTTTTGTTTGAAATTGGAATTTACTTACTTCAATATGACGTGACTTTCCCATCATCCTGCCCTGGTATGTGACACTGTATGGTATGGATCTTTTTAAAAAACTTATACAAAATGTATATACCTGATGAATATGTAACTTGGTACAGCCTTGAAAACGACCTGAGGTCGAAACACGTGTCGGCTGTGTGTTTGCTTGAAGAATAAAATTACTCATTTTGGAGATATATTATGCCAGCTGATTTTTGGATTGATTTGGAAGTAATCTATGGATAAAAAGGATGGACTTGTAAAAATAATAATTTCTGAAATTAAAGTTAAAAAATATATGGTTTGAGCGCAAGATATCCGCCCGAACCTTGCATTCTAACACTCAGCCACAGCAGCCTGCTAGAGAAATGTTGCAAGCTGGCCATTCCCAGGAGACTGCAGTCACTGGGAGATGAGTCCAGCTGATATTTTTGAGGTCAGTGAGGTAGGCTCCAAGGCACTCGCTGGGAAAGGAAGACCTTTAATTAATGAATACAGGCAAATAGAAGGAAATTCACAGTAGGGTATGCGGTTTCAAATCGACCCTGGGCAGATGGGCCTGGGAAGAGGGCTATGGGGTAAGGAGGTGAGCCAGAAGGGGAACATTCAGCTGAATAGTTTCAGTGTCCCGAGAGTACAACAGTGTTTTGTGTCCTTGTCGATGTCAGCAGAGCACCTCATTGGTTAGATGCTGCGTGAATGTCTTTTCATTACCAAACTGAGGTTGGTTTGTGTTTCTCATGAGAACTGGCCACTAGCAGATGAATAAAGTTCCAGTGGTCAGCACAGTCACGTAATGTAATGACTGGCATTATGGGGCAGTGTGGGAAGGTTTGTGATGTCATGCGGGGTAGTGTTGGACAGAGGGAGTCAAGATGGATTTCTCCAATCATGACTGAGTAATGTATAGTTAGCCATTGGGGACTGACGTAGTCCCGCCAATGAGCTTCGTAGGATGTTTTAACATTTGTTGCAAACGTTGTCTATGCTAATACTGTAATAACCTATAAACTGTTTAGCCACATTAGGTGGCACTGACAGCTCCCTTCATTCAGGTCTGTTCAACTCTGCTGTTTGACTTGTGCTCTCCCAGCTGCATCTGGAGCCTGTAAACAGTGTAATTTCTTCCCTAGTGTACACTCCTTTTTGGATTACTTTGGTGTTTCTTACATTACCGATCATTGGAGGACCCCTGGGGAATCACTAATATCCTTCCTTGCAGCCTGGGGAATGGAAGAACTGGAGTCCGGGAGGACCCATGGACCCTGCAAAGGAACCAAGGAACCATACCCCCAGGGTGCAAAAACAAGGCAGTGGAGACCAGAGCACCCACTCTGTGGAGAATGAAAAACGAGCAGGAAGTGCTCCATTGAAAAATGTGAATTGTGGGAGGAACACCCCACTCCCCTTTTCTTTCCCAGTAGTAATCATGATAAAAGATCCAGGGGGGAATCTGTGAGGTTTAATGACAGCCCCAGGATCAAATAAACTGAAAGGCCACGTTAGGCCCAAAATGTGCACAAATGCCTTCTTGTAATGGTAAGGCACATTGGCAGACTGAGAAGCCAGCATCAAAAAAAGTCAACACTGCTAATGTGCCTAATGAATTCAACTATATATACGTTTGCAGTGGAAGCAAGGAATATGTGAAAAATGAAACCAGGGTAAAGAAAAGCTGAAAATCAACAACGGAGCAGCAGAGACTAGGGGAAATGAAACCCCAGACAAGAAATTAAACTGTGACCTTGGGGAAAAGAGTAACAACCTAAAATGTATTTCTAGCTACCCCAAAAATGTCACAAGACTGTTTGAGAGGTAGTAGCATCCAGGCTGCACAAGGGAATTGGAAAGGCAAATTGTGAACGCCAAACTGAAAAAGCAGTATTTCATTTGCATCTCATGCAACAAACCACTCATTGGTATCTCGCACCTAGAAACACTTGTGTACAGGCGCATAATAAATGCCAAATCATATCATATCATATCTGCCGCATATCATAATGCTGTTTCAAATGAAGTGAAATCCACGTACTGATTGTGCCTTGCATGTGATTGTTAAAGGCAATAAAAATTAATGGATTACACTACGTGGAAAGTATGGCATTTGCAAACAGAATAACCTTCACAAATAGACGTGTTTGTTTCTAGAGGCATAACTTTAAGTTTCTATTTCCTGAAAAGTGCTCAGTTTCTATTCACAAGTGACCAGGAAGGAATTTCTTTGGGGCCTGTTGTCTGAGATAAGCAATAGATCACCCATTAGGTTTGGGAGAAGACAGGTTCATGACAGGTAGAGAGAGAGAGATAGAAGAGTGGAAGGACTCCAGCTGGACCTGGGAGGGTCGACCAGTGAGAAAGCAGGTCAGCCAGGCCAGTGCCTGATCAGTGATAACCAGGTTATCACAGAGGCGATTGAGCTGGATAGCTTGGCTGGCGGTATAAAAGGCAGAAGAAAGATCGAGGAGAATGAGGATAGAAGGATGGTTAGCATCAAGGTTAGAGAGCAGGTCTTCCCCGATGTTCATGAGAGCAGTTTCCATGCTTCTGGCTGCTCTGAAGCTTGACTGGTGGTCATGGAGACAAACAACAGATTCAGTGTGAAGATTAAGCAGGGAGATGGCCAGCTTTTCCAAGAGTTTGCCCAGGAAAGGAGTGATGGGAATCGTGCGATAGTTAGCTGGAGACGAAGGACCAGCAGAGGGATTCTTAAAGAGGGGGTTCACAAGGGAGTGCTTAAGGGGGAGGGGAAGGTTCCAGTGGTAAAAGAGTGATTACAGAAATCAGCCAGGGCTGGAGCAAGGGTGTCAATGTGGTCCTTGATGGTTTTGGAACAACAGGGCAGAACCTGTTTTGATGAGACTTTCATAGATCAGACTTGTCTAGAAATGTTGTCAGGGGTGAACAAGGGAAAGGAAGAGAAGGGCAGGCCCAGAGTGGAGGAGGAGGAAGAGGAAGAGGAAGGGAGGGTGGACAGGATGTCCTGAGGTTTAGTGATGAAATGAGAAGCCAAGGCCAAACAGATGGCCTACGAGGGAACCGGAGAGGTAGATTCTGCAGCAGGGTTGGCCAGCTCCTTGCAGATTTTGAAGAGTTCAGCCGAGTTGTTAGATGCCGCAGAGATGCAGGCTTGGATGTATGCTCTCTTCTTGGTGAGGACGCAGAGTTTGTACTGCCTTTGGAGCAGGCGGCAGGCCAGTTTGTCAGAGGGTGCACCTGTAGCCCTACACTTCCTCTCAGCCACCCTGCACTTGTGTTTAAGGGTGACAAAGTCAGAGTCGTACCAACAGTTGCACTTGGATTTGGGCTTCAAGCGGATCCTCATGACAGGGGCAGGTACATCAAGAGTGTCAAAAATAGAAAGATGGAGGTTAGAAAGGGCTGTGCCAGGATGTGAGTCAGTCAAAGTTGCAGAAGGAGGAGAAAAAGTAGTGGTGGAAGCCTCAACTGACACACCCTTCATGGGTCGGATCACCGAGAAGGTAGGTGGCAGTGCTGGAGTCGGCTTGGCCTGAGGGGTAGAGAGAGAGAGATGGGAGGAAAGGAGAAAGTGATCCCTCCAGGTGAGAGGAGTGGTGAGAAGGTTAGGGTGAGGTATGAGGAGATCAGAACATTTAGGGTGTGCCCTGCAGAGTGAGTCGGGCCAGAGGGAAAACTATAGAGAGAGAGAGAGTCGCAGAGGTTGCGAAAGAGTCCTGCAGAAGGACATGAAGCATCCAAGTGGACGTTAAGGTCTCCGAGGAGGAGAAGTTGAGCGGTAAAGGCGAAAAGGGAGAAGAGAGGTCCACCCACTCAGAGCAGAAGGAGGCTACCTGGCCAGGCGGCCGGTAGATAGTGGCCAAAGTGAGAGAAAGGCCAGAAGAGATTGAGAGCCTGAGGATCAGGCATTCAAAGGAGGAGTAGTCCTGCATAGAAATGATAGAAGTAGGGATCTACTCCCGGAAGATCAAGGCTACACCCCCATTGGGATGGCTGGTTCTGGGCACTTAGAGGATCTTGTAGCCATCAGGAAGGTGAGTGTCAAGGCTCATGACAGAGCTGGCCGTGAACCACGTCTCGGTCAGAGCGAGTACATCTAGATCATGTTCTTTAAGGAGACGGTTGTTTGACTGCTGAGCGAGAGTTGAGATTAGCAATGTGGAGCAGGTTGCCTCTTTGCAAGACTTCCGTGGAGGGGTACAGGTCAGAGGTACGCCCTGCAGAAGTGTTGTAGGTGCCCGAGGATGGGCAGAGGAGGAAAGAGGAGAGGGCAAGGTAGCCAAGGAAGATGAGGTGAGTGCCAAAGGGGTGGCAGAGGAAAGAGGCAACACAGTGGCTGGAGAAGTAGCAGAGATAGTCGTAGAAGTGGCAGAGGATGGAGGAGGCCGAGGAGCCAGAGAGGGAAGAGAAGGGACAGCAGGAGAAGAAAGGAAGTTGATTAGGCACGGAAAGCATCTATCAAAAAGGAGGAGACTGGCCTGAGGGCCTTGGACCAAGGCGGTGCCATTTAGGTAAACATTAATGATGGTCTTGGAGGAGTGGAAGAGGGCCGGGATGCCACCATTAATGGGTGAAGAGGAAAAAGGAGAGAGAACAGAGACCATGTGGGGATCCATAGACCTTGAGAGGGAACGACAAAGAGGATGTTGATGAGGGTCTGTCTGGAGGAAGCACTGGTGTAGGTATTAGTGATAGGGAGGCCTCGGTTGGAGACCAGGATATCCCTTTTGAACTTCTTCCTGCCAGACTTAGTGAGAAGGATAGGATAGTCAATAGAAAAGCAGTTAGAGAAGATAGCAGGGACGTCATTTAGGGATGAATTTACAAATTGAAGCTCCTGGGCTGTGGCCAATGCCATGTGGCTATTTGAGTGATTTGTCTTTCTGGAATTACATACAATAATTGCTAGACTCATTAAAGGTTTATTTCAGGCACACTTCAGGTGGTGAGTCACTGGTTTAGTCTGTTTTTAAACACCTCAAATTCACAGGCAGACAAAATCCTCCAAAAAACATTTAGGGCCTCAGTACACGGTAGGCGGTAAGGGTTAGCGGTCACCGGTAATGGTACCGGTGACCGTTAACCCTTACCGCCTTACTACGAGGTCCCTTAGCGGGTTGGTACTTTAACGCCTGCTTTTAGCAGGCGTTAAAAACCAACCCGCTAAGGGACCTTGGTGCTAATTACGGCACCGCAAATTTGCGGTACCGTAATTAGCGCCTTCCCCATTCCCATTATGCCCTATGGGGCAAAAATGGGAATGGGGAAGGGCAATGGTGGAAGGGGGAATTACCGCCCCGTCAACCTTGGATTAGGGCGGTAATTCCCCTTTCCACCAAGGCGGTGCTGGTAATTTCCCGGCATGGATCAAGGTGCTAATAGCACCTTGGTCCACCGCCTACCTTGTAATGAGGCCCTTAGAGTAGAATAAGCATCCATTTCAGACTATGTAGTTTGTTTTTCGCAAGTTGCAGTTATAGCATGTTTTTTTCTGCCGATACATATGGTGATCCGTTCTTGTATGAAATGTATATCATGTTACAGTAATATGTAAGCATATTTTTCATAGTGTACTTAGAAACAATGCTATGTGATGCCACTTTCTGTTTTGTCAAGTTGTTAACTGTCATGTTCAATCGCTTCCTGGGATGTCACTTCGGAGGAGCGGGGGAGTCAAATTATATCACTTCCTGTGATGTCATCAGAGGTCAAGGGTCATGTGATGTCACTTCTGCTACCCCTGGCATTATGCTGAAATGACATCCCTGGAAGATAGGAGAGACAGAGAGCACCATAGAGGGTGCAGAGGGGAGAGTGGGGTGGAGAAAGAGAGTGGAGAGTGGAGGAGGTGTGGGCTAGGGAGCAGGTAGGGGGAAACGCTAGGGTGAGGGGGGACAAAGAGGGAGGGCACACAGAGGACAGGACAATGACAGAAAATCAAATGCAGTATATAGACAAGTCAGTTGGTAACAGAACCTAGAAGATGCAGGCAGTAAAATGTAGGCAAACAATCAAGGAGAAACAGAATGAAAGAACCAAACAATCACTTAGGGAACCTAGATTAAGGAAGAACACTGCAGGGATGTAGGCACTACAATGTAAGAAAAACAACAATGGATAGCAACAAATGCCAGAAACAGGACAACTGAACACGGCACATAGAGGAAAAGAATGAACACAGCAAGGATGCAGGCAATAGCAACCATGGATAACAAAATGCCAACAAACAGAAGAATCAACAAGGGAACCAAGAAGAAAACAATGAGCACAGCAGAAATTCAGGCAATGCAAAATTAGCCAACAACCGTGTAGAAAAGAAATCTCAGAAACAGTACACAGTAAGGTATGGGGACATGGCTAGGAAAAGAGAAGGGGCTAGGAAAGAGGAGGGGGGCTAGGAAGGGGATGGAGACGATCTGCACAAAATGCAGGGGGCGCACAGCTGAGTGGAAAGAGACCTGCCTAGAGTGGTGAGGGGGCACACGCAGCCAAGATGCGAGTGAGTGCATGCAATCTAGGATTGCGAGAGAACGCACACGGCCTAGGATGTGAGGGTGCCACGCAGCCTAAATGCGAGTGAGTGCATGCAATCTAGGGATGCGAGGGAATGCACGTGGCCTAGGATGCAAGGAAGTGCATGCAATCTAGGATTGTGAGGAAAAACACATGGCCCAGGATGCGAGGGAGCGCACCAAATCCCGGATTGCAAGTGGAACTCACTCAACCAAAGGATGTGAGGGAACACACGTGGCCAGGATGCAAGGGAGTGCACACAGTCTAGGATTGCGAGGGGAATGCATGTGCCCTAGGAATCTCAGAAACAGTACACAGTAGTTATGGGGACGTGGCTAGGAAAGGGAAAAGGGGGCAAAGAAAGGGGAGGGGGCTACAAAGGGGAAGGAGAAGTCCTGCAGGGAATGTAGGGGGCCCATGGTCGAGTGGAGAGAGACCTACCTAGAGTTGCAAGAGGTTGTACACAGCCAAGATGCGAGTGAGCACACACAATCTAGGATTGTGAGAGAATGCACATGGCCTAGGATGCGAGGGTGCCACGTAGCCTAAAGGCGAGTGAGCGCATGCAATCTAGGGATGCAAGGGAATGCACGTGGCCTAGGATGCGAGGGAGTGCACCCAATCTAGGATGCGAGGGAGCACATGTAATCCCCAATTGCGAGTGGAACAAACGCGGCCCAAGGATGCAAGGGAATGTACATGGCCTAGGTTGTGAGGGAGCGCACACAGTCTAGGATTGCGAGGGGAATGCACGTGGCCTAGGATGTGAGGGAGTGCATGGAGCTGGGAGGCAAGGGCCAGAGGTCTGGTCACGGGGGCAAACAACACGTGTGCAGGAGTGAGAAGGGGCACTAGGTCAGGGGGGTTGCGTAGAGTGAAGCAAGCTTACTCTCCCCACAACTGCTTAGCGGGCAGCCACAGAGATGAGGGTGAGGTCATCCATACTCACTATCTACGCCGTACCCCATTGCCACCAAACACCTGCGTTGCTCAACAGTGCGGCCTTGTCCTGCGAGGGCTTTGTTGCAGGGGGTCTGTGCCTCGGTTCTTAGAGGCACGGATGCATGGACATAGCGAAGCATGCTTAGTGTATTTGGGCAGTGTCTCCTGCACACCTGCGCCGCTCAACACCACGGCCTTGTCTTGCGAGGGCTTTTCCACAGAGGGTCCATGCCTCAGTTCTTATAGGCATGGAAGCCTGTACATAGCGAAGCATGCTACGTGTAGTCAGGCAGCATCTCCTGTGCACCTTTGTCGCTCAACACAGGGTCCTTCTCCTGCGAGGGCTTTGCCTCAGAGGGTCCGTGCCTCGGTTCTTATAGGCATGGATGCATGGACGTAGTGAAGCATGCAACGTGTAGTCGGGCAGTGTCTCCTGCATCACTCAACATTGTGGCTTTGTCCTGCAAGGGCACTGCCGCAGAGCACCCATGCCTCTGTTCTTATGGGCATGGATGTGTGGACGTAGCGAAGCGTGCTGTAATAGAGGTGCCGAAATGAAGATGAGGTACCAACAACTGAATGCAGTAAGGGGCAGCCCCCCCCTCACTTGAAGCCAGGCAGAGAAAAATCGTATGGAGTGATTTAGTATTGTAAATGTGTAAAAATAGAGCTCATAGGGTTAAAAGACATTAGTACTTTAAATGGTGTTATATTTATAAAGTCAAAAATGCCTTTATCATGGTTTATTAAGTAGGCAAGGTACAGAATGCATACTATACAAATTAAGTAGGAAAATTATTACGTTTTACTATACCTAGACAGAAAAGAATTCTACCATTTATGTAACTGACAATGCCTTTAACTGACACTGCCTTTACATGAATAAAAGGAATGTATTAAATGAAGCGACTATCTACAGACAGTGGCCGCATGAGTCAGCCCAGAGTTGAACAATTCAAGGCAGCTGTGCCTTACAGGAATCAGATAAGCTGTCTGAAACCAGACACTTAATTAGGCTATGTCTGAAATTTTAGCCAAGGGAAGCAGCTGCATGACCATATTTGGGGTAGTGTGGCTGGGAAAATCCTAGGATGTGTTCCAGAATGTATTTCATTTTGAAGGTTTAAACAGATAAGGAATAATTGCCTTGTGCACGAGTATGTTCAATGAAGAGTTTTGCCTGGACATGTATAGAAAATGGAGGGGTTCCACTCTTTTGCTCTGAAAAGTATGAAAAGGAAGCTCTGTTTTCAGAAGGGAGCAGGGGTTTGTGTATTTGACAACAATGTTGTTTGTGTCAGTCTGGTGTGAATAAAACCTGATGTCTTGTGTGAACCTGACTCTGTCTCCCTGCCTGATGCTTGAAATAGTTTGCTGAAATGCCAGAGGGCAACAGTGGGCCCCAGGACGTCCAGGGGAGCCTGATAGAATGGAAGAAGTGAAGAAAAGCACGATCAGGGTCTTAGCACCTCATCTACACATGGCGAGCCAAACCAGGACAGATAGGATGATGAACAAAATAATCAGATTCCTGAACAGAGTACATCTCTTCAAGCCGAAAAGAACCTGGACAGTCAAGACTAAGCGACTAAGGTGAGGCGTACTGTTCTGCCCAAGATAAGAGTGGAGTAAAGGGGATAGAAAATAAGATAGGGATGGGGCAGACTGCAGCTGCCCTAGCCGATAGAAAAGAAGGGACAGGGACACAGGGAGGGGGAACAGTATGGCAGAAGGGGAATATATATATATATATATATATTTGTGGTAACTTTTCAGGGTAAAATAACAATGGTAGTCCAGATTTGGAAAAAGCCAAGAAATTAACAGCATTTAAAAAATCACATTTGTAAAATATTCATGTGGACCCCAGCAAAAGGTAACGGAGGGAGGTGGGATATGAACAAAAATAACATCTGAATAAGAGTACAATGTGTATATAGAAGGAAAAAAATATGTATTCAAGGTACCCGAGCAATAGAGAGAGATACCAGGAGGATACCTGAGAAGAGAGAGATACCAGGAAGATATCTGAGGAGAGGAGATACCGGGGAAGAAGCCCAAGAGAGAGAGGATATGCCCATTTGCCTAGCGTTTAAAGACGGTTGGATGGAGTTTTGCACCCAGAGCCCAGTTAATGGGGTGGTTAGGAGACCAAGAGAATTTAAAGATTCTTTGAAAGGGGTGAACTCGTGTTTTATAAAGAAACACATATATTTAGGGGCAGATATTCATGTAGCTGGCCGGAGTTCACATGTCATTTTATGTGGTGTGTCTAATTTGTTATATGTTTTGGCTGTTCGTTTGTTTCATTTTATGGCATAACTGTCTGTGTGCACTGTAAAACATTGGAAATAATATAAAATTATATTTTCAGGCTAATATAAAAAAATTTGGTGTTCAGTCAAGTTTTCAAAAATGCCAAAAAATAACAATTATTTAGATGATCAGATGCTATGATTTAAGGAACACAAATATGTGGTGATTTCACCTCAAAAAAGCCAACCAGTTCTGTTATAAGTGTAAATAGCTGTTGCACTTGTAGCCATCACAAAAAATTCAAACTAGCAACTATGGAGTTAATGTGATTTCCTAGTACTATACAAGATAACTAATGGATCGTGCTAAGAACGATAGAGTTTCACATTAAAATGACTGAGTTACAGCGATTTATAGAAGTGCTGTTGTCACGCATTTAAGCATGCTGAAGAAAGGAATGCACTGTGCAGAAGTATCTTTTAACTGTGAAGGGTAGAAAAGTCCAGTTGAAATTATAGTAATTTATGACTTAAGAAATGAACTGTGAGGCTGTGAGGTGCACAAGATAATTGGTTTTTAGGCAAGAAATGAGTGAATGATTCTCCAGGCAAAAACAGTGCCTGGTAAAATGCTAGTCGAGGTTTTATTTGCATTTAAATTCAAAAAGATGTTGACAAGGATGTCTCACTGAAGTGAAACAAGCAGTTTTTTTGTTGGAATGTTCTGTTTGGGGCTTGCATGCTGTGGTTTAAAAGATAGTGGGTTTTTTATATTTTAATTTAGCTTGCATTTGTGAGATGACAAAAACATGAGTATATTTTGTTTAGCATGAAAAATAAAGTCAGAGCAGCTGCTTGAAAACACACAATTGAGAATTAATAGTTCAGCAGGATGCAACTAAATTAAGGAAAAACAGGGGGAACACAAACTTCCCCCTACTCCTGCCATGTGTGCAAGAAAACACCCATTATTCAGTCTTTAGAAACCATGTCAGGAAACACCCGGCAAATTGCGGGAACACAAGACACCTTCCTTTACCAAAAAAGGGGACCTGACCCTTTTAACATGCAAGAAAGGCAAACACTTCTGTGAGTTGTAAGAACCTACAGGTTGTATACAATTTTATTTACCTGTCTTAATTTAGTTCCCATTCATCAGAAAGATAAAAAGGTGACTCATTCTACAACGCACCATTTCACAGAACACAAGAGGTTAAGAGAAAACCCATAAAAACACCAATTCTGAAAACTGTCAGAACTTTGAGTGATTGAGAAGCACTTTATTCAATCTATGCTCTGATACACTTTTACATTTTGTATGTATATAAGTACATGTCTTGACTTAGATGGTATGTGTTATAAATGTGTTCTGTGAAATGGTGCCTCGAAGAATGAGTCACTTTTCTATCTTTTTGATGAATGGGAACTAAGTTAAGACATGTCAATAAAAATGTATGCAACCTGTAGGTTCCTACAACTCACAGAAGTGTTTGCCTTTCTTGCATGTTAAAAAGGCCAGGTCCCCTTTTTTGGTAAAGGAAGGTGTCTTGTGTACCTGCAATTTGGAGGGCATTTCTTGACATGGTTTCTAAAGACTGAAATATGGGTGTTTTGTTGCACACATGGCAGGAGTAGGAAGCAGTTTGTGTACCCCCTGTTTTTCCATAGTTACGCTAACCCAATTGCCACACAAACCCCTCATGAAAAACAAAGTTTGGGTTCACCTGTTGTATAAACTGCAACTAAATTAATAGACAAGAAAAGGAAAATGCTTTCATTTACCCAGAAGTAAGGTTAAGGATGACCCATGAGAGCAAATACGGTGATTCATCAAGAAAGGAATGCACAATAGCAGTTCTTTGAGATAAAACTACCAAGCTAAGCAATCGCTCCATGTTGAAAAAATCCAAAATGATCATGTGTTTTGAAAGGCCATACTTATTGCATACAAGCAAGTGCAGTAAAAGACAGGTTTTATATTATTAAAATAAAAACAATGTGTCAAATACAGATTATAGATGTGAAGGGTTGTTCTGAGCATTTTTGCATATTATGGAATAAATGCCCACACTTGGAAGTTGGAAGCATTTATATGTGCAGTTGCAGCTTACCCATTTAGTAACCCAGCGGTAAGGAGATACTTAATAAAGGAGACAGCAGCTGAATATTTTAGTGGGACAGCTGGTAAACGCAGGGCTCGGATCTGGTTGGGTCATTACATTCTGCATTGATGTTTCATTATGACTCGTGGTGGTCATTTTGTAAGCAGGGCAATAAACTAGATACAGTATTTTAAAATGTGTGCTAAAAAGACACATTAAAAAAAGCAAAGATGTCATGTCATGTTATTTGGCAGTCGTATAGCGCCTTACATATTCAGTGATATTACTTTAAAGCACTGATAGGTTGAACACCCTCGAGAATTATAGATTAAGTCAGTCGAGAGAGACAGCATTGCATGATGCATGGATGTATCAGCTATGAGTACAGCTGGTGTAATTGTTAGATGAAAATTATTTAGTAATCTAGTAAATGCTCAAGCGAGATGTGTTTTATACGTTGCATCTATTTTGAAAATAAAGTGCATTAAATGCAAAATGAATTTGTTGCAGAGGACGAGTAAGTGAGCGTACATGTAGGCTCAGCAATACGCAAACACAGGATACACAGAGGCACCTGGGAATAAAAGGTGTCAACCTAAAAATAAGAAATATTTTTGCAAAACAGAAAAATGAATGTGTTTCACAGTGCGACAGCCTCAGAGGATGATCAGATGTGTTTAGAAGAGTTACGTGGCACTAGGATTTTGGAATGCAAGGAGAAATATGCCACAAAAAAAACAATATTTTGGTCTATTGATAGACATTGGGACTGTGTATCCATGTAGCAAAGGCTGCTTTTTAGATTATAGATGTGGCATTGGTTTAGCAGTCTTTGAGGAAAATGTGTCAGCTGTGGTGTGATTTCAATAGGCACCTTTGAGTGGTAGTTATTTAAACATGTAGGTGCACATCAGCCCAGGGGCCTTATTGGCGCAAGTACAGAGGATGCAATGGTGCAGGTACAGGAACAAATTGAACAAGAGAAGAATTAGCACATGGATGGCATTCCCATAGCCAGCTTGGTTATTTTTTTTACTGATAGCCAGTGCGCTTTTTTCCTGGCTTATGAAAGGCTTCTGTATGGGAATATTCAGTATTGACTAGAGGCATTATTCTGTGTGAGATATATTTTTTATTAAGGAGTTGTCCATGAGTGCCCAGAGAAGGGGCGTTGTAGTGATCCAGTATTAGTGCCTACTGTAGTTTTGGCAAGGAATGAACAATTCCCAGTAGAAAGGAAAGGCTTGAATGCATGAAAAACCCTTTATTTATGTATTTATTAGAATTTATAGAGCACACAGAAGCCCTTAGGCATCGTGGTGCTGTTACAAAGAAGAGGCTTGCAGATTACAATGAAAATGGCATACATAAGTAGTTGCATGTCACAGCTTCGCCTGTAGTTATAGGACAAACAAATACATATTGTAGTTACAATAGATGAGTTGTATGTTTATTTATTTTACATTTATAGCTTACGTTTAGCTTACATTGGATAGAGTAGAAATTGAGTAAACACATGGCATAGAGGTTAATTAAGCAGCAGGGGGAATACGTATAGACACCGCTGGGGGAACTATTAGGGGTAGTTAAATAAGGTAGTTTTCAGGGTTTGGCAAACAAATGAGGAGGGATGGTTCTGTTCTAAGTTCGCTAGAGGAAGCATTCCATGATTTGGGAACAAGATGGGGAAGCTTACACCTCTGGCATTAGCTCTTTTGGTTAGTGGGTCTTGTAGTTGAGTGACATGGTGACTTCTTTGGGGTCAGGCTGAACGGTCTCTATTAACAGCATAAGTTAGATATACTGGTGCTGTGTGAGACATACATTTATGCCTGATGGTTAGGATCTTGAAATTAACTGTTCCTTCATGGGTAGCCAGTGAGCAGCTCGCCTGGCATGAGCAATGTATAACCGTTTGAGAATACTGAGAGTTGCACACAGCATCTCTCTGCACTTTTTAGAGCCTGTGAAGATTTGTTGCTATGATGCCTGCAAAGATGGCAGTGTAGTAGTCCAATTTAACTCTAATAATGACACAGGAAATGAATAAACAGTTTTGTGGGAAAAGGAAAGGGCTGATGGCATTAGTGAATGTGGTAGTGAAGCGGAAGCAATGGCACTCAAATGAAAAATGCAACAGAACAGATTGTAGCATGTAACCTGGCATGACATGGACATGGGCGAGTGGAGGAACACTCCTAAGGGTTGTTTTACAGCTGCAGAAATAGTGTTGGGATTGAAGGAGGTATTGGTGAATGTCATGAGATGCGGAGCAAGTGATTATATATGGGTTGTTTAAACTAACGTGCAGGCAGGGGCAGGCATCACTTTTGCAGCTGAATGGTCTAATGTGATTGATGTTTTTTTAAAATTATTTTTGACTTAGAAAGCCCTCTGAAGTTGAAGGGGGTTAGTGGGTCCTCTGTGACCTGTTTTTGGAGAGTTTTTAGGATAACATAATGTACTGAATGGGAGTTTGGGGTGCTCCTAAAGATTCTTTTCCAGGAGCTCCACCTCGCGTGATCAGACAGCCTGAATGGTGTTATACCAGGGTTAGCATTTTACATTTTTGAGGCCTTGGTGGCTGGGCTGGAGAAAACCTTTTGAAAAATAGTGAAAAACCTTTTTTGGTTCAGGACGATCAGTTGAGATTCTAGTATTATAGGATTCAGGTGGTTGAAAAAAGGATTGAATGACAAAGCATGAACGCATGATGCTGGTGTTTAGGTTATCAAGGAAAGCATGTTTGTGTTTCTGGGACATGCACCATTTAGACACAAACAGCATTTTGAGGGCATGAAAAGGGCAGAAGGCCAATGAGATTGTTTGAGTTAAAACTAAAGGATTTTATTATTGTGGCAGCATGGTAACATAGCCAGCTGTATGACCTGTTGGAGAAATTATGAAATATTTAATAAATTCAGGCGCAGGCCATGAACATTTATGAACAAGAGGAAAAGACAGATGACCTCCAGGAAATTAGAGGCAGCCATAACGTAGGGAAAACATGGCAAATGATTAAGAAGCAAACAGAATGAAATGAGAATCATGAAGGACAGTAATGGTTCAGATAAAAAGATTTAGATTAAACAACATCATAGATGACAATGCAGCCATACAGGGCTTAATGGAGTATGAAATGGTACTGTCCTTACAGCACCACACAGAAAAAGAAAGGAAGTGTGTTTTAGGATACATGAAAAAAAAGAATGAAATAAATGCTGAACATAAATAAGAGATGATTAGGATAAATGATTAAAAATGTTAGGGAGACTTTGGGCCTCTGTTACACAGGATCAGAAAATATTAATCAGGAAAAGATGAAAATGATTGATTATCTTAAATAAAAAATGAATAAAAGAAAAATTGAGGACGGTGAAAATTGGGCAAATGAATAAAAGGATAGGGAATAAACCCAAAAGCATAAAACGGACAAAACATAAAAATAATGGAAAACAAATAGCACTTATGAGGTTTCCTGGCCAACAGCAAAAAAGGAGTGTAGGGCAATAAAAAGCATCCGTGACCATGAAGAACGAGAAAAGGAGTATGGCTGACAAAAAATTGGGTCAACCAAACAAGGGAAAATCACACACAAGCAATTTTAAGAAAATATAGTGAGGTAAGTAAAAAACAATTTTTAAGTGCCTGTAACTATTTTGATTTATTTTATCAGATAAAAGTTATGGACCTTTGCATGGAAGTGCGAGAAATGTCTGCATGGCCTTAATTAGGGAGAAAAAGAAAAGGGTAAGTACTAGTTCACGCTAAAAGGGCGTGGACACACAATTGATCAACACTAAAAGTAAGAGGATCCAGGTGAGTAACAGGAAAAGAGGTAGTAAGAGACACAATGGGCCTCATTACGACCCTGGCGGAGTGGGTTTACGCCAGCGTTATTCGCGGCGGACCCGTCCGCCCTACTACGAGTTCCCGTAGCGCCATGGAGCGTTTTCCGCCTGGTTTTTCCGGGCGGAGAAATCCATGGCGCTACGGGACCTTGTTGTTAATTACGCCACCGTATTTTACGGTGGCGTAATTAACGCCTTCCCCACTCCCATTATACCCTATGGGGCAAAAATGGGAATGGGGAAGGGTAAAATGGGGGATGGGGATTTACCGCCCCGCCAAGGTCGGAATGGGGCGGAAAATCCGCCAACCCCCATGGCGCTATCGGCAGCTTACCGCCGTGCTCCATGGTGCATTTTGCACCGCGATTTCCGCCAGGGTCGTAATGAGGCCCAATGGCTTCAAGTTTTTAGCTGTTTTTCCCAAGATAGATGCAATCAGGTGTCGAAAAAGTAAGAAATAGATGACAGCATGGCCTTTCAGACAACCACAGAAAACAGAAGTAAAATTGAAGGTGAGTAATTATTTTTTGTGTTGATGTGATAGGGGCATGCAATTATTAGAAGAGGCACACATTGTTGTGTATGATAAAAAATGAAGGCACATAGTAAGAATTGGTGCCATAGTCTCGAAAAACAGGGGTAGACTAGATTAAGTTAGGTAGGGATGGTGTGCAGTGAAACGCCTCTGTTTTGTCTTCATAGGATGAACGCAAAGCACAAGCAAAGGCCATGGTCCAACCAAAGAGAAGAAGAAAAAAGGAAGAATGGCTGCTAAGGAGCAAGTATTTACTGCTGAGCTGAGGAAGCACTTACAGCTAACCAGGAAGCACTTACAGCTAACCAGGAAGCACTTGCAGCTAACCAGGAAGCATGTGCATCTAAGCTGAGCAAGGAACTAAGCCCAAACTAAGTACCCTGCGGGGTGGTTGGAAAATAGTTGTTTATGTGCACCAACGAATAGGAGGGAATTAGCCAGAAAGTATTTTTTGATAGCAGAAAAGGAGGAAAGGGTTGAAGTTGGGAAGAAAAGCTGACCCCTTACCAGTGCCTGAATGACTTTTGTTCCTATTTTGACTTTCTACAGACAGCAGGGATCCCCAAGGATGTTTCTGTCATCTGCTACAGACATGCCTAGAAGACCAGAAAAGAAGAAGACGTCTTTCTTTAATTGTTATTTTTGTCTCCTAGGGTTGCATGTGTCACCCTCAAGGGAAAAATGTGTCCTATGGAGGACACATTTTTCTATTTTTAAACAAACTCAGGTTCTAGCCGGCTGACACAGAGAGAAAGATGGGGGTGTATTTTGTTCATGAGGAAGGAATGACCCATTAAAAAGAAAAGTTTAAATGAAAATGTCTTATAGTTCCTCTAGGAGGCAGGGATGTCCAATAAGAGGGAATGTCTCAGGATTTTTTAGGCGGTAGGGTATGAGAGCTGGAATGTGAATGAGAGGAGTTTTAAGGAAATGGTTTGGTAGGAAATGTGTTAAATAGAAGAGACATGTTTATTTTATAAAAGAAACTCATTCAGTTTTTTATTACAGGTATACATCGAGGGACCTGTATGACTTGGGAAATTAACGTTGAACCGTGTGAGGAAAGAGGGAGGTTGTAGAGAAACTCAGTGAAAGCTTGACACAAAGTGATCATCTGAATTGTGTCTGCAAAAGACTCCCCCAACCCTGTGTCCCCATGCTGAAACATCCCCTCTTTTGGACTCATTTGAACAATGTATTTATTGAAAGAGAGACACTCTAGTAAAAATGAACTCTTTGTGAAAAAGGAAAAAAAAAGACAATGGACTCCTGGTCTAAGCATCAAAGAACCTAGGAGACTGACTGTGAAAACAGCTCAAAAGAAAGTACAAAGGCAACAGGACACGGTCGGTCCACCGATGCCAAATGAAGATGAGTAAAGTGGAAGATACGGAAGAAGAAAATGTGTGGAACAAGAGGGAAATATACAGTTTGAAAACTTTATATATATATAAATCATCATGTCCAAAATTGACTATTGCAGTGCCCTGTACCTAGGAACTAGTCAAGGTAACCTGAACAAACTTCAAATCACCCATAATAACGCCATTTGAGCAGCTTTAAACATCCCACGCAACCGCCATATCACTGAATCCAGAACTAACTTACGGTGGTTATCTGTCAAACAGAGAATCTCCTTGAAAACTCTTGCCCTCACTCAGAAATGCCTAGCTAACAAAGCCCCCCCTACCTTAGTAATTGGATATCACTCTACTCATCAACTCGACCTCAACGAACTTCCCAGACCCATTGTCTTTCGATCCCAAGATTCAAACTCCAAAAAGCAGAGGGCACGAGTTTCCCTGTCCTTTCCTCCAAGCTCTGGAACACCCTCCCTATCACTATCAGATCGGAAGACTCTTTCAACTCCTTCAAGTCCAAAACGAAATCCTGGCTTTTCAACCAGAACTAAGACATTTCATATATGCTTCCACATACCGCTGCCAGATCCACACATTCTATTTTTTTGCATCCAGTGTCCCACCTCTGGCTACTCTCGTACCCAGATAAATCAGCATCTACTTATGTGTCTATGTTCATAACGCTTGCTCTGTTTATAACATTTTGTATTGTATTCATGTATATATTGTATGTATATTATATAAGTCTGCATGTAACCCCTGCTTAGTAACATGTACATAATGTATGTATATATATAACCTCTGTATGTAACTCCTTCACAAGTAGCGCCCTGATGCCTCCGGGCCTGATGGTGCGTGTTATAAATAAACAAAATACAAATACAAATATATGCATGGGCAGAAGAATAAGTTGAAGGAGAGATTATATTTTGCTGGGGTGGAAGTTGCAGACAAGATATGACATACAAAGAGACAATGGGCTAATGGGTTATCTCAAAGCTTGACCAACCTCTCGAGTCTCACAATGGCTGTGAAATTATTTAAGGCATACAGTTAGTTTAAAGCAAATGGAGAAATGAATTTGGGTTAAAAGGGAAGACGATAAAAATAGTTTAGAGACACATACATGTTTTGTTTTAAGAATAACAAGGCGTTAGTATGTGACAAATTGTAGGATTGTGATAGGATGTTTTTTAGATAAGTATCAAGGAGGGTGGACATGAATATGGTTGAAAGTCATTGTTTATAACAACCAAGAACTTTCAAGACTTTCATGGTTTAGTAGGTAGGCAAGGAACAGAATGCATACTATAAAGATTAAGTACGAAAATGATTAAGTTGTACTATACCCAGACAGAAAAGAACTCTACCATTTATGTAACTGACAATGCCTGTATATGAGTAAAAGGAATGTATTAAATGAAGCAACTATCTACAGACAGTAGCTGCATGAGTCATCCCAGAGTTGAACAATTCAAGGCCGCCGTACCTTGCAGGAATCAGATAAGCAGTCTAAAACCAGGCAGTTAATTAGGCTATGTCTGAATTTTTTGCCAAGTGAATCAGCTGCATGACCATATTTGGGGTAGTGTGGCCAGGAAAATCCTAGGATGTGTGCCAGAATGTATTTCATTTTGAAGGTTTAAACAGATAAGGAATAATTGCCTTGTGCATGAGTATGTTCAATGAACAGTTTTGCCTGGACATGTTTAGAAAAGGGAGGGGTTTGACTCTTTTGCTCTGAAAAGTATAAAAAGGAAGCCCCATTTTCAGAAGGGAGCAGAGGTTCGTGTACTTGACAATGATGCTGTTTGTGTCAGTCTGGCATGAATAAAACCTGAAGTCTTGCGTGAACCTGACTCTGTCTCCCTGCCTGATGCTTGAAATACTTTGCTGAAATGCCAGAGGGTCCCAGAGGGCAACAGAGGGCCCCAGGACATCCAGGTAGCCTGATAGAATGGAAGAGGTGAAGAAAAGCACGATCAGGGTCTTAACACCTCGTCTACAGTGCTACCTGTAGTCGGGCAGAGTCTCCTGCGCACCTGCGTTGCTCAACACTGTGGCCTTGTTCTGCGAGGGCTTTGCTGCAGAGGGTCCATGTCTCGATTCTTATAGGTACAGATGCATGGCATAGTGAAGCGTGTAGTCGGGCAGCGTCTGCTGCGCACCTGCGTCATTCAGCACTTCAGCCTTTTTTTTTTTTTTTTTTTTTTTTTTTTTTCCAAACTTTATTTATATTTTACAATAACCGGTCGGCATGGCTCCAACAGGGAGCTTCTGAATGCAATATCCCACAACAATTCCCCCACCCCACCGCCCCCCATCCCCCGTTTCCACAGTATCTTTGAGAGTTCCTACTCATTGCCTTAGTCACATGGACTTTTTCTCTCCTTGTCTTCCCGCTCCTCCCTCTTACGGACCTGAGTTCTGGGTGTTTGGATTATCAGGGTCCGAAGCTACAGATTTGTTCATCAGGTAGGTGATATATGGTCCCCAGATATCAGGAGGGCGTGCGTGTAAAGGTAGTGTACGAATAAATTCAGTGTCCATATCTTGGCAATAAGTTATATCCTTTTCCCAGTCAGCTACCCTAGGGAGTGGGCCCCTGCCCCACGACATGGCTATTCTCCTTCGTGCTAGCACCATGAGGAGTGCCGCCAGCTTGCGTGACGATGGCTGCAGATGTCTTGTGAGGCCGAGAAGCGGGCCCAGCGGCAGGGGGGTCATCTGCTCTCCTATAATCTCGGATGTTGTTTGTATAACGGTGGACCAGAATTGCTGGATACCGGGGCAGACCCATGCCAGATGAAAAAAGTCGGCGTTGGGACAAACGCATCTCTCACACTGGGCCGACGCCTCTGGGTGGTGCCTGTGTTTTTTGGCGGGTGTGTAATATGTTTGGTGTACGAAATTGAAATGAATCAGTTTGTAGCGAGAATTTAGCGCCACTTTTTGAGTTTGTCGCAGAATGTAGGCCCAGTCTTCCTCACTGATTGGTTCCTGCAAAACCGATTCCCACCTGTGTTGCACTTTAGGTAGGAGCTTCCTCGTGTCACTCACCAGGGTTTTGTACAGAGTTGACACCAGTCTGCCCTCTCCCTGTGCTAATATTGTGTTGTGCAGCAGCTCCCACGTGGGGGGTTGTTTAGGGAATGAGGGGAATAGCTCCTGCAGGGCGTGACGGAGTCTAAAATAGAGAAAGATGTCCAAGGATGTGTTCCCTCCCTTGTCCTTGGCCATTTGGGTGGTCAGAAAGGAGCCCTCTGGGAAGAGGTCTCCTAGCGTTTTTACTCCTATTTTGTCTACCCATAGCAGGAATACCTTTTCGTTCGTGAGAGGGATACCGGGGATAAATTTTATAGGTAGTATGGGGGAGAATCGTACAGCCACTCCACATGCACTGGCGATCTTCTTCCATATCGCATATGTAGACAGGACCGTGTTCAGTGTCTTATGCGGCACGGGGATGTGGCTGATTATGACTGCGGATAGTAAATCGGGGGAGGCCAGGGCTCTCTCCACTTGCACATGTGGTCTTACATAGTGGATTGAGTACCAGTGGCTCAGGAATTGGGCCTGAGCCGCCCAGTAATATTTCTCTATATCTGGGAGCGCCAGACCTCCCTTCGCTATGGGTAAAGTGAGTGTGTCGTAAGCCACCCGAGCCGGTTTCCCCGCCCATATTAACTCTAGGATCGTGCTCTTGATCTTTGACAGAAAGGACTTGGGGAGAAGTAGCGGGATATTTGTGAAGAGATATAAGAGTTTGGGGAGAATAACCATTTTCGTCAGCGAGGTCCTGCCCCACAGCGTCAATGGGAGTGATTTCCATCTCTGAATACGTTCAAGTAATAGCTGCAGTGCGGTTCCGTAATTATCTCTAAATATCTCGTGATGGTTACGTGACATCTTGATCCCCAAGTAACGCACTTTCGAGCTTTCCCATTGAAACCCATGGTCGTCGGCGAACTCTGAGGTACACGGAGTCAGGGGGAATACTATCGATTTGGAGTGGTTGGTTTTGAGCCCTGACATTAACCCGAATTTTATCACCTCTCGCATTACGGGGTTGAGGTTGACTTGGGGGTCGCTAATGAACAGCATGACATCGTCCGCGTAGAGGGAGACGATTAGCCTGTGAGGACCCAGTTTTAACCCTCGCTCTAACTGCTCGGCCCGTAGCCTCGAGGCCAGGGGTTCCATCACCAGGGCGAAGATAAGGGCCGAAAGAGGGCAACCCTGTCTCGTCCCGCGTTCCAATGTGATCCCCGATGATTTAGTGTTCCCGAGTGTGATGTACGAGCGTGGTTTATTGTAAAGCAGAGCTACTAGTTTCAGGAAGAAGTTGCCCAGACCCATCTGCTTCAGTGTCGCGAACATGAAAGGCCACTCAACAGAGTCAAACGCCTTCTCGGCGTCCAGCAGTACTGCTATCGCCTGCTGTGTCGAGTCTAGTGCCTCGATGACGCCAAACAGCCTCCTTATGCCGAACGTTGTGCTACGCCCCGGGATGAACCCGGCCTGGTCACCCAGCACTAGTGCTGGCATCAGAGGGAGCAGTCTGGCCGCCAGGATTTTGGCCAGGATTTTGTTGTCCAGGTTGATCAGAGAGATCGGTCTATACGAGGCGCAGCTCTCTGTAGGTTTTCCGGGTTTATGCAGCATCATCACGTTGGCTTCACGCATCGTGGGGGGAAGTGCTCCTCGACCCACTGCCTCTTCGTAGACCTGCAAAAGGAGGGGGGCCACTATGTCCATGTGCGCCTTGTAGAACTCGCCGTTGAGCCCATCGGGGCCGGGTGCTTTGATATTAGGTAGGGATTTGATTGCCATCCGGATTTCTTCCAGTGAGATGGGCGCATTCAGGGGTTCGCGCAAGTCTTGGCTTACCCAATACAGTTCTGTGTCATTCAGGTATTCTTGTATCGCTTCGGGGTCTGATGTTCCTTTTGAGCTGTACAGGTCTTGATAGAATTCCCGGAAGGTGTTGGAGATCCCCTCCTCCGTGTAGACTATCTGTCCCTGCGCATCTGTGACACATTCAATATGAGGTGGGACTCTGTCTATCGATAGTAGTCGGGCCAGTAGTGCACCAGGTTTTTGCCCCTCACCGTACTGCCTGATCTGCTGTCTACGACCCATGAACTTCAGTTCGCGGTCCGCTGTCTCCTTAAATTTCAAGAGTTCCTGCTTGAGTTTGGCTTGCGTGCATGGATCGGGGGTGTTGAGGAGATTCTGTTCCAATTCCTTTAAACGGTCCTCTATGTTGGACAGTTCCCTTCGGATCATTTTTAGTGTCCCGTTTTCTTTGGTCAGGCAGATTCCTCTGACAAAGCACTTGAATGTTTCCCAAATGGTGCCTGCGGAGTCAACCGAGTTTTGGTTGGTGTCTATGAAGGAGAGTATTTCTTGCCGCAGTTCTGCTGCAAACACTGCGTCTGTGAGTGAACCGGGTTTAAACCTCCAGTTGAGGCCTGGCACTGCTGTGCCCGCTAGGGTGGCCTCCAATACCACCATCGAATGGTCGGAATAGGACCTTGGTAGGATCTGACACGCGTCCCACCTGAAAGGGCTGTGGGAGGACGCCAGGATATAATCGATTCTAGAACTGGTGTTGTGCACAGCAGATCGGAAGGTATAGTCTCTCTTGTCTCGGTTGTGTCTTCTCCACATGTCGGAAAGATTGAAGGCCTGACAAATCTCTCGAACCTGAGTACTTGCTTTGGACGGGTTTCCTGAAGTGTTGTGGGACCTGTCGAGCCTGGGGTCGAGTGCGGTGTTGAGGTCGCCCCCCCACACCACAGTCGACGCGTCGGTCGTGGCTAGATGGGACATTATCCAGTTAAAGTTATCGTGTCCATCTGTGTTTGGAGCGTAAGAGTTGACCACCACCACTTCCCTTCCAGCGATTATTCCTTTCACCAGTAGGGCCCTTCCTTCGGTGTCCTTCTTTGATTCGATGAGGCTGAAATTGGTCCTCTTATCGATCAGGATCGCCACGCCTCTGGCGAACGATGAGTAGGACGAGAAGTACCGGTGGCATCCCCATGATCTGGCCCAGCGCTGTTCCGACGAGGGTAGTAGGTGAGTCTCCTGGAGTATCGCTATGTTGATTTTGTGTCTCCGCAGATATTGAAGGATTCTCCTCATTTTCGTAGGCTGGTTGCCGCCGCGTATATTCCAGGTGGCGATTCTCAACGTTATCGCTGCCATCTGAACGGATCAGTGTAATCCTGTCGGGCCGGGGCCCGCGGAGTTAGCTGGAGTCGCTTTCGGAGAAGGAGCCAGGAAGACTTGGCGATTGGTAGGTACATAGTTCCTCGCGTGGCTGTCGTGGATCGGGGGTATGTGGGTTGAGGCGGTATTACTGAATTAACTTCCCTCCCATGCACGGGCAACCCCCAACAGGCCCGTGGTAAACAGTCCCATAGTAACGAAACAACTTGCATTGCTGTGCTCGGGGCGCAAGTGGCCCTCCAAGAGAGGGCTAGCTCCCTTCCCCGGATACAATAGTGGTCTGCGGTGGTCTCTCCTTGTCAGCCATGCAGACACTCGCCCTCCCATTAGGTACCTTGTAGGCAAATTTTATGGTGGATTTCTTCTCGGTCTCTCTCCCCTTAGAGGCCTTCCGTTGGAGGAGGCGGATCTGCAGCCCGAGCGGTCCAGATAATCGCTCGTCTCTTCCGGAGAGTTGAAAAACCGGGTCGTCCCCTCATGTTGGATTCGGAGTTTGGCAGGGTAGAGCATGGCGTATTGTATCTGGTTCTCTTGAAGCCTGCGCTTTACTGCCGTGTACGATCTTCTTTGTGCTTGGACCGCCTGGGAGAAATCCGGGAAAAATTGGATTTTATCACCGTCGTACTGAAGATCGCCTTTCTCCCTGGCCGCCCGTAGGATGGCGTCCCGGTCTTTGTAGTTGAGTACTCTCGCTATGATTGGGCGAGGATTAGCCCCCGGGATCGGTCTGGTGTTGGGAATTCGGTGGGCTCTCTCCACAACAAACAGTTTGGACAGGATGTCTGTGCCGAAAAGGTCCACGCATAACTTCTCAATGTAGTCCTCCATCTTTATGTTGAGTTGTTGTTCCCTAGCTCCAACTATCCTGATGTTGTTGCGTCGAGAGCGGCCCTCCAAGTCTTCATTCTTTGCGTTTACCGCTTTCATTTGCACTTCCAGGGAGGCCACTCTGGAAGTCAGGGCCGCTGCTCCGTCGTCGAGGTCCGACACCCTCTGCTCGACCGTGTCAAGTCTATCGGCGTGTTTGTCTAACCGGTGCTGGAGCAGATCAACCTTAGAGGAGAGGGTGTCGAGTTTGCTCCCAAGACCGCCAATTCCGGCTTTCAGTTCTAGGAGAATTTCCCTGATGTCGAACCCGTGGGCCTCCTCCTCGTCTTGGATGGGAGATGGCGCTCTGCCATTTGAGGTGGTTGGTTTGGTCACGGAGCTGCCCTCAAAGTTTAGCTTCTTTTGAGCTCTGTCCATTTTCTTTGAGGCCGCCATTGGCGCTTGTGTAGCGGGGGTCCGGGGTCCCGGTTGGGGTTTCTCTCCTGATGTTTCCCTTTGTGATAGGGTATAGTGGAAGCGGGAGTGACGCCGGGTCCAAGCGCTATCTACTGCTGGTTCTCGGCTGGGTGGCCCGTACGTTGGGGGTTCACGCGGACCCCGGCTTGCGGTTTCCCGCGCCCCGTGCCTTCACACAGGCTGAGATTCACCCCGGGGAGTATGGACGGGGGCGCACGGGGGCGCGCGTACCTGATCTTCGGGGTTCGTTCAGGACGGCTCCTCTGGGATTCTGCCGGATGTCCCACCACTTTCGGCCGCTCAGGCCGTCCCCCTCCGGGCCCGCTCTGTCTCCGACTGCCTCGCGTCTAGCCCGCGCCGGCGCTCCACTCGGACCGGGGAGGGGGAGGGTTTCTCGTCGCTGAGGAATCTGGACCCAGCATCCGAATTACGACGAAAGAAGTACTTCGTTTTGTTCAGAATCGCTTTGGCTACAAACTGGGGGTGGCTGCATACACAATGCCCAGCGCAGATGCCTCGATTCGTCAGGATTTCTGAGGGAGCTCCGTGGAGCTCACAGGGAGGCCGCCATCTTGGACGGCTCTCTAGCGCCCTCTATTCAGCACTTCAGCCTTGTCCAAATTTATTTAATGTTGACATTCAGGGGTTTTTGTGGGACAGGAGGGATGGACTATTTATTTGGCCTGTGTTCCATGTACCTGAGACCCTAAAGTGAACCCCCCAAAATCTTTTTTTATTGAAGCTTTGTTTTTTTGCCACAGAGACGGTGGTGTGTGTAATACTTTGGTGCAAATATTGATTGAACCTATTACTTGATAAATATATATACTCATATATATTATGGGGAGGAAGGATAGCTCAGGGACAACGCATTTGTCTTGGAAGCAAGACAACGCAGCGCAACACAGGTTCGAATCCCGTTCCTGTGCTTAGAAACCATGGGGGTCATTGTGGGCCTCATTATGATCCTGGCGGTACGGGGTAAACGGCGCTGTTTACCCCGTACCGCCTCATTACGAGGTCCCCTCACGGGACCCAGGAAGCAACACCTGGTCAAACCAGGTGTGCTTACCGGGTCCCGCGAGGGGAAGAGGGAGCAAACAACGGGCCAACTCGTAATGGCCCGTTGTTTGCCCCCTCTCCCATTGCCATTCAGCCCTATGGGGGCTGAAATGGGAATGGGGAAGGACCGGGTCCGGCTCTTTGGAGGGAGGAATTACCGGGCCTTCCGAACTCGGAATGGCCCGGTAATTCCTCATTCTGATGACCCGGACCTGGATGCGATTTCGGCGGCAGCCATGCCGCCAATAGCTGCATGGCTACCGCCGAGGTCGTAATGTGGCCCTATGAGTTGGGCGGTAAGGGATACCGGGCACCGTTAAGGAGACCGGTGCCGGTAATCCCTTACCGCCCAATTCCGAGGTCCCTTAGCGGGAACCATAAAGGACATGTTGTCTGACCACATGTTCTTTATGGGTCCCGCTAAGGGACCAGGGCGCTAATTAAGGGGCTTGCTATTAGCAGGCCCGTAATTACTGCCTTCCACATTCCCATTGAGCCCTATGGGGGCTAAAATGGGAATGGGGAATGGCTGGTTGAATGGGGATTTACCGGGTTCTCCAGGGTCCGAATGACCTGATAAGTCCCCATCCAACCAGACCGGACCCGGTATTGGAGGCAGCCATGGCGCTAATAGCGCTATGGCTGCCTCCAATCTCGGAATGAGGCCCCATGTATTTGTATTAAGCGTGTTATAAATGAACAATTAAAATTACTTTTGGTACCCCAGCCTGGTTCTTGGCTTATTGGTGGCACAGGAGGAGGGATCTATGTGGCTCTATATGAGTCACAGAGAAACAGAAAAGCAGGTGCCACTTAACCTAGAATCAGGGGAAACAGGGAAAACAACAGAAAGAAAATCCTAAATCATAATTATTAAAGACACTTTTATTTAAGTTTCTCTTTTGAAAATAGAAAGTTAATAATCCACAGGATTCCAAAGCAGAGTCAAAACCCACCTGAACTGCCCACCCTTGATATAAAAGAAAGGTAATAAAGATCAGGCAAATCAGACACCTGTTGTGTCAATGAATGCAAATCACATACTCAATTCATAAACTCAATCGTACCAATCACACCATCAAAAACTCCTTCACAATCCATAATAAAATTGCACAAACAAACACATAATTCACAATCTAAGACTTCATTAGCCCATTGCTTTTGGTCCAGAAGGCAGGGTTCCCAAACAATGTATAAGATCCTGTAGTTAACCAGTCCCAACCAGCTTCGACATATAGATGTTTCAAAATGTCTTCATCAGGGGAATAAACACACTAAAAAACAGAAAATTCAAATTTAAAAAAACCTTCCTTGAGGGCATAGTTCATTGCACACATTTGCTAAAAACACTATTACAAAAGCCATACCCAACAATTGGTGGGATGAGTTTAAGCAAAAAAGGACCTGAGGAAAGACAGTGTACCGTTACAAAACCGGGGGGAAGGTGGAGAGACAGGCGGGAGGATGTCCCCAAGGGTGGAAAATACATATATCAATCACCATTGAGAGATGTCACCACCTGAGTGTACAAATAAAAGATAGATGTGAACATAACCGCAAGCCAAAATCTATAATTGATTATCTAGGGTAAGAAAATTGGCCAAAGCAGAGGGATTGGTAAAAGAAAGGGGTGGAAGAGGAAACAGCTACAACCACCTTCACTTATTGCCCCATAGTCACCAGGCCCACGTAAACACATGAAAAGTGGGCCAAGGCGGCGTACCCGAACAGAGCAGAGTGAAGCTGTCCCGGGCTGGAGGGAAGGCAAAAGAACATATGAGATCACTTTGAATCACACCGAAGGTGAAAAAATGCAATTGCCGGCATTCGGAAGTTGACCGTAACCAAGGTGCCATGGCCGCTTACCCGTTACTACAGAACATAACAATACTAGCAGGATGGTTGAGGCGGGGAGAGAAAGAGTTTTTCTTTTTATTCGGTCGGAGGCAGCGGTAGTAAGATTGCTACCGCTGTCCGTCCATTTGGAAAGAGGGACGCAAGAAATGAATGTACGCGGGTAAGGAGGGTGCCGGTTAACAACTTTTACACACAAAGGGGAATGCCAGAATCCTTGGGGCCCACCCAAAAAGCCTACCTGCAACTGGCAACAATTCCTCCAGGAAATATCAGCTCCAGAGTGTGATGCTCTAGAAACCTTTGCTGCACACTCCAGAGGATCTATATGTGTCATAGATAGGGATAGACTGAATCAGACAAATGATATATTGGGTGGCTCTTCAATTGGTGGTAGGGCTGAACTCCCCATTTTAGGGTTAGTCTCTAAATATATCGTTACACACAGCATAAATGTGGTGAAGGTCTAGAAATTGTTTATTTCAGATGGGGCCTGTAAAACCTTGGTAGCCACCCCCAATGATGATTTTAAAGGGTTAGTCCGAATGGTGGTGAGGTATCCAAATTCAAGACTGTAGAACCAAAGCGTTCAAGCTTGTATCCTGGCTTTGCCAGCAGACAATACAGTGATTCTGGACACATAATCTTATATCACTGACATTGCTCTCCTGTCTTCTGTGAAAAGGATTGCCTTTTCACATGCCGGTTCTATTGTTTGGCCCATTCCCTGATCTTTCTTTTTATGTAAGCAATTTGAGTGGAGGGACTTCTAGACAGAAGAGAGTGGACCAGATATTGCAGGCCTCTGGCAAGCATATGCTAAGGTCTGCTCACCTGACACAAAAAACGGTTTGCTGTTTTGTACAACTCAAGGCTTTCTTTGCAGATTTATCAATAATAATTTCACAATCCTGTGTTTTGGGTGTATTTAAAGCTTTAAAGTACAAAAAAGAAACCCATTGCATCAATTACTATGGTGCTACTTACATACTTCGTTTGATGATGGAGACAATGGAGCTAGAATCATTCCCATTTTACATTATACCTTCCATGATATTTTGTTTTTAAAAATTGTAATGTTGGCTTATATGATTTGTCTACTTTCCAAGTCTGTTCTATAAAATAGGATTATTATAGTTTATTGTAAATGCTAGAAAAAAAAGTTCTGAAATTGCCGAGTGGGCACAAATCCCAGCTTTACCTCTTAACCAATGTGTGATCCTGAGCATCTCATTTCATCCTGTATTGCATCACCTGTCAAAATTGCCATTCTCTAAACCTTTCAAAACCGTTGCCCTTCAGAGTGATTTCGTTCTCTGGACATGATCTTTAAAACAGTCTCATCAATGGTTTCGCTGCCTATAGTGTTGCTTCCTCTATAATAATAGTGAGCATTGATATATGGCACATCACAGCCACTTGTTTCTTTGCTCTCTAATAGTAACTCTTCATGTGTAGCTTTCTCCTTGCTTCCAATTGGTCTCCTGTATGCATGCTTGAGCACTTTTGCATTCTGTGGGGCAGCTAATCTGAGTAATCTGCCTATTCTGGATTATGTGCACCCTTTTCATATGATCTGTGTCCTGCGTTTATTTGTGGCCAGTACACCTGCCTTGTGGCTGCTATTGATGAACAATGTCCTGTACCTATGCTAGAACCCTCTTTGTGGGCTCCTCATGTCGCCCTTAAAAGGCTACTTGTTTATCATTCTGATTATAGCAAGGATGAAGAGGGCAAGGGTGCCGATTTTGATCTCTGCAAGGCAGCATATCTAGTTATGTGCTATTTGAGGGGTCAGAAATGTGAGATGGACACACAGGTGAAGTTTTCTCAAGAGTTGCCATTTTATTAAATACAAAAGGGTGAGATAAACATCTATCTTTCCCTAACCTAACAATGATGTCCTTGCCTAGCAAACTGAAACTAAAGAAAAATGACATAGGGCCTCATTATGAGTATCGCGCTAAAAACGCAGTCATTACTGGCATGGTGGTATTAGCGCGTCCGTGCACCCTTGACACCGCTAATAGCGGCTGATTACAAGTGCGCGAGCAAGCACAAACCCCCCTGCCGGTAATGGCTGCACCGCCATGCCGCTAAAGGCTCCCCAACCCCCGATAGCGGCATCACAGAGCCCGCTGATACCGCCTCCGCCCAGGAGCAACCCCTTAATAACAGACCCGGAAATACCATCATGCAAATACCAGGTTGTAATACCGGACCCGGAAGTAACTTCATAGTTCCGGAACGGGAAATGTGCCAGCGGCCATCTTGAAAAACACAATCCATTGCAATCCTCATAACACAGCACGGGCACAGAGTGGAGAGGAGGCCCAATCAACCCATCATGTCCAAGGCTACCGGTAAGTCCACCCCCCGCATGCGCAAGAAGCGCTTCTCCGACGAGGAGCTTAATATGCTGGCTGACACGCTGGCAGGCTATGCGGATGAGGTGTTTGCCAATAACCTCAAACGCGAAGCACAACTGCGCAAAAAGCAAATATGGGAGGAGGTGGCACAGAAGGTGACTGCGGTTGGCACCACCACCCACATGGTGAAGGACTGCAAAAAAAGGTGGGACGATCTACATCTCCGGGTGTGTAACATACTTGCAGCCAACCGCAGGGAGACCATGGCTACAGGCGGAGGGGACCACTCAACCACCAAATTGATGAGATGGGAGGAGACGTGCAGCACCATGATCAACATGGAATCGATCGAGGGCTTTGGAGAAATGGAGACGGGAGTGCCGACATCGGGAGATGGAGGTGAGTGTCCCCACAAACCCCAGAGAACCAAAGCATGGCATAGCATAACAGATGTGAAAGTGAACCAAGCCAATGTATGGCCCATCATACACACATATTCAGATCCATGTCCAGATGGTGGCCCAAACCCTGGCACAATGTAATGCATGCTGCGTTCCAATCCCATTACCAACAGACACCCAACACACAGGGATCCATCACATGTCACACATCACGCAAACCGCAATACAACAGTATGACATCTAGTACACATCAGTCCAGAAAGGAGAGTCCACGGCGTATGTCAATATGCCCCCCCCCCCACATTGCAAGTACCCTGAGCGTCACATCTACAAGAAAGCAATGCATGAAATGTGAAATACTGAACAGCACCAAATCATGCATCTTGCACGTACCACCATCACTGATGCCCTGCATCTCTTGCTCCCCACAGGCTCAGATGCAGAAGGTGAAGTCCAGGAGTCTGCCCCAAAGGCCAGTACATCCTCAAAGGGATCCAGGGCCAGACAAGAAGGCACTGAACCTTCCACCTCCAGGGCAACACCAACGCCCAGAGTGCAACACAGACCAGCAGTACAGGCCACGCCAGCACAGAAGGAGACAACACCAGCCGACGACACAGCCACAATGGAGTCGTCAACTCCTGCAGAGGCAGAGGGTGATGGAACGCAGTCAGCTGCCACAAGTTCCATAGGGGAGGTAGCAGCCATTGCCCCCCTCAGCGACGTGGAGGGCCAAGCTGAGGAATTCGTAGACATGGAAAACTACATCCATGTAGTATGTCCCCATCCACCGAGCCCCCAGGCCACCCCCCTGCACTCCACATAGGGCACACCAGCAAGCCCCATGCAGGAACATGCAGTTGTACTGGGGAGTCCGCATCTGTCGCCCACATCAGAGGGCAGTCTTGCAATGGGCCACCCTGCCACTGCACCGTCCACCTCCACAGCCCCCACCAACATGGAGGCCCGCCTGGCGAGGGTAGAGGCCCACCAGGACAGTATGATTGAACTTGTCTGGCAGTATGTGGCGGAGGGGGAACTGACCCACCATGAGATACGGGAGGCAAATGTGGCTTCCATAATGGCCATGAACTCCAACACCATTGTGATCAGAGACAGTTTAGCTGCAGTTACACAGGTCCTTGGCAGGATTATAGACCTTATGCAGCAGCACCAACTTTCGCCGGCGGTCGCCCAGCCATCCACAACCACCTCATCGCCCACACCTGCCAGCTCAACTCCCGCAAGCCCTGTGCGCGTGAACAGGCGCAGCGCACGCCACACGGACATGCTGTCCCCAGACCCGAAGAGAGGCCGGAACTAGCAGGTCCACCCTGCATGTGCCAACTGCCACCTTGGGATATTCATGATTGGCACATCGTGTGTGGGATGACAATGGGTGAGGTGGGAGGTTGTGTTGGTGGTGTTTGGGGGTGTTGGGGGTGTGTAGGGGGTGTTGGGGGGGTATGGGGTGTGGGGGTATGGGGTGTTGGGGATTTTGGGGGGTGGGAGGAGGGGGGGCATGTGTGAGGTGGAGGGATGAAGGACAATATTGTTAATATTTCAATACACCCGTTGTGTTAAAAATCATATCATGACTGGACATTGTTCATTTCGTGTGTGTTTATTCAATTCATGACAGCGCACAGTGCCGAACTCCCCACACACCTTGTGTCCATGTCCACAACATCCCAGTGCCCAGTGTAGTACTAACACAGAACCATCTGCATCCCTGTGGTTCAGAAGAAATCGCCAATCACTGATTAACGCACAGCACGGCCATCTTGTGCATCGCGAACAATGTCAGGTGGCAGTGGTACATTTCTTCGGATGCACATGTTGTGCAGCATGACACAGACCATGGAGATCTTTCCCACCTTCTCAGGCCCATAAAGAGGTGCTGCACCATACCTGCTGAGGCAGTGGAACCGTGCCTTCAACAGGCCAAAGTTCTGCTCAATTACAACACGGGTACGGTTATGAACCCGATTGTACTCCTCTTCGTGCCTGTTCTGCGGGTTCCGTACAGGGGTAAGCAGCAACGGCTTCAAGGGATAGCCCCCATCACCTGCACGGGAGCACAATGAGGTATGTGTAAGTCAATATCTGACCTGACACCATTTGAAATCACTGCCATGGCTGCAGCTATTTGGTGTTCACATGCACATGTCCCTGGATGTTTGCACACAGGCTCATTTGATGCAATGTGTATTGTACTATGGTCTGCTGGTGTGGATTGAGTTGTCCAGATGATGCAGGGTGTTCACTTGCATGCTGATGCAGATGTAGTGTAGATGCGGAACCATGTCTTGCCACCCATATTGGCGATGTATGGCACTCTGTATGTATTGCCACTACCGGCATTGTCACAGGTCTAATCATGTTTTGCCATCCATCGCTTGACATTCCCATGGTGGCCTGCTTGTGCGTTTGGCAAATTGTCATTGCTGTGCAACATTGGTCTTATGTATGGCGTTGATGTGTCATGTTCAGGTTGGGATGTTCAGGGCAACAGTGTTTAGCTGTATGTGCATTGTCCACTCACTGCCCAATCTCACCTAGGTGGATTATGCACCCCCCCCATTCTCACCCAGGTGGATTATGCATCCCCCCATTCTCACCCAGGTGGTTTATGCTTCCCCCCCATTCTCACCCAGGTGGATTATGCATCCCCCCCATTCTTACCCAGGTGGATTATGCATCCCCCCCATCTAACCCCAACACTGCACTGCCATGGGCCTGTCAGGCAATTTACCAAGCAGCCAGGCACGTCGTCCAGCATGTCGCTCCATGTAGCGTGGTAGCGAGGAGTTACGCAGGACCGTGGCATCATGTGTGGCTCCGGGATATCGGGCACAACAATGTGTGATGATCTTGCTGGAGTCACTTACCATCTGCACATTGATGGAGTGGTATTGCTTACTATTGCGATACACCGCCTCTATGGCATGAGGGACCACCAATTCTACATGGGTGAAGTCGAGGGCACCGACACAATTGGGCATGCCTGCCAGTGTGCAGAAGCCAACTTTAGTTTCAGCAAGCTCCTGGGCAGGCCGTGGTAGGGATATGTGGATGCTTGCATGCTTCAGGAGGGCATTCAGCACTTGGGTCAGCATGCGTGAAAAGAGAGGTTGTGATATGCCATGCAGCTGGTCCACTGTGTGCTGGTAGGTGCCTGTGGCCAGGAAGTGGAGCACAGACACTACCTTCATTAGAGGGGGGATGGCAGTGTGGATTTCTATCAGGCTGACAATGTCGTTGTGTATCATGTCCACTATGTTGGTGATAGTGTCCCGGTCCAACTGGTACAGGGTGTGGATCTGCTCAGGTGTTAGGTTGAATGGACTGGCTCTGATGCAAGAGATTGGTGGCTGCCTACGTGGTACCACTGGCTGCACTGGCGGGACTTGCTGGGCCTGTCTCACCCTCATTCTCCTCCTGCATCTCCTCTGTGCTGCCTGTTGTTGTTATTGTAGTTGTTGTTGCTGGTGTAGCAGCACAGGCATGTCCTCCGGCCCCAGGATTGCAACAGCTAGTGGGATCATTTTGGTGTAGGAACGGGTGTGGTGTGTGGGTGTGCTCCTTTTGTACTGGGACAGGCTCCATTGACTCTACCTGGGGTGATTGTGTGCACCTGTGACAGTTGGCTACACTGCAGGTTGCTATTTATGGGTGGTCCGCGATGCCTGTATTACGCCATCGTGCAGACCCTATTTACCACCTTCGGATGCCGGCAAGTGCATGCCCGCGTAACTTGTGATGTCCTCCTGTAAGCGGCATCCCAGAATTTCCGCCGCGAAGGGGCGCGTGTACCCGTGCATGCCGGTAAGAAGGGGCGCGGTACGGGCGGTGGCGGTATTGCCGGGTTGTCGGCTCGTAATTGCCCGGATCCGTTATCAATGCCGGTAATACCATTCCGCCTTCCTTTTTTCATTACCTCCATGCTCGTAATGAGGCCCCTAGTGTCCAAAAATTCTCTGACCCTCACACTAATACACACAACAAAATTATATAAGGAATGTTTGGATGTCTTCAGTTCAATAAAAAAACATACCAATTCAAGCTCAAAGGTTTTAGAAAGTGCTCCTTGTGACCAGGGCTGGACTCCCTTCCCCTGGATCAATTCTGGAATACCCTGAGCAAAGTTCTGGTACAATTAAGTTCTGTTCGATATAACTCAAAAAGTCAAAAATTCTTTTACATTCACTGTGTCCTTCCACTTAGCAAAGTAAATGTCTCTTTCACAGATGCTTGGTCACACAACAAAACAACTGTTGTTCGCCACAGTCTCCTGCTTGGTAAAGTAGACGTCTCTTTCACAGTGTAAAGACTGGGGGGGGTATCTATACTTCTGCCCCCTATATGGTATGGTAAAGGCACAGAACAACCCCAGCCAAGGTTCTCTTAATGGTAGCTATGGACGAGCAATCAAGGCTTAAGCACTCAGCAGGTGATGCAGGCAGGTTCTTAAATACAGTGAGTCCCCAAGCCCCACAAAGGAACGTCCACACACTATTTTAGGTGAAAACACAGCTTCTTTATATAAAATAAGGTATATATATATATACATATAAATAATAAACATTTATTTTTAAATATTATATTTATTATATTTAGTATATATAATAAACATTTATAATATATACATATAAATAATAAACACTTTGTACTCAGGCAGCTCTGTTCAAAGAATGGCAAATATACACGCTCTATGTGGTACCACACAATACTTAAATTCATTAATGCACCAACTGCAGACAATTTTACATGCATGTGAATTCTTAAGTGAGGTGTAACAGAATAGATGTGAGAAGGAAGGCAGGTTAGTTATGAGCAGTGGCAGAATACTTGTTTTAGTTTAGATTAATAATTCTATGTGAGGATCCCCGACCTGGGCAAACTGTAATGGAAAAGTTAGGGAGTAACTTATTTTGTCTTTTAGAGCCCAGTCCACAAAAGTTCAATAACCCTCTACTTTCTTCTTAAAGGTTCTACCACCCCAATGTACCTGAGAGGTCACACGAGAACAGGATCCAAGATGAATCTGGGACCTCTGGACGACTCCTGAGGCTAGAAGATGCTCTTCCTCAATACAGTTCCTTTGGCAGAGTTTCTCGGTTTCACTCGACAAATACTCTGAAGGATGGAGCCCCTTGGAGAATGACCCACTGGGATGCTGAGTCCAAGAAGAAAAATTGAATCAAAGTTTTCCAACTTTCGGTTCTTCTGTGCTGCTGCTGCAGCAGAGATCTCTGGATGACTCCTGGTGACCTGGACTCAACCACTGGAGTGGACCATGGACCCTCACCAAGACTGGACCCTCGGCACACCTTTGTTGGATTCTGATGGCGGAAAACCCACCGGCAGACCTTTCTTGGCACTCAGCAACCCTGGACTATCTCTGGTGGGGAAAAAGTGGTCAGTGATGATGGCAATGATGTTGCTTGAAATGTTCTTAGGCAGTTTGGAACTTTCCCAGCACCGGGTGTCCAGCAGTACTATGCCAGGTTACCCCCTCTTCTGGGCGGTAGACAGCTATGGGCTTCCAGCGGTCACAAACATTCCTCCTGACCCTGGGTGACACCAATGGACTTCTTCGACTCGAGATGTCTGGGCACTCCTCTTCAGGACTCACAAACACCACTTCTCCGGACGGCAGGCACACAGGACTGGCTTCCAGGGCACTTTGGATGAAGAGTAGCAGGTTGCATGATGGTCCCTCGTAGCTCGGTAAGAGGTCTCCTAAACAGGTCCTCTCTGGATCAGTCCTTGGAATAACACAGCAACATTTGGATTACATGAAGAACATGCAGCAGCAGACTTCTCCTCCAGCTGGTCTTCAAGGAACAGCTTCTTCTTGCTTCAGCTTCGACTTCAGCTTCTGAACAAATCGGTGAGTGGGAGGTCCCCTGTTATACACTTTTGGTCCCCATTCACTCAGGCTGAGCCAGGCTCAGTCAACCAATCACGCAGAAGGGCTTTCATGCAAGCAGGCAGCCAATCAGGCTCACATGAATTCAGGGAATTCACTCAACCCAGACTTTCATAACAAAGAATGTGGATTGGGGTAAGCACCCAGCCTTTCAGCACACTACACTCCATTCATGTCAGTTTCAGCCAGAGCTGTCTAAGGCATTGTGCCTCACACAGAAAATTAGACACCCATAACACAGAATGTGAGGTCACTTCAGACTCCATTCACATAGGTCCCACCCCAAGGGTGTACCTACAACATGCAGCCCCTGTGAAGGCTCCAGTCAGTCTGACAGGAGGCATCCCCAGATTTCCACCCAACAGCCAGTCAGGTGGAAGGGACAGAGTCAGGCTTCCCGGGACTTTGGGAATCAAGGTAAAAGGCTATAGGAAAATGTTGCCTTCCTGCAGGAATCCATTGCTTCCTATGGCAGGACCTGGGTGTCCCATAAATGGAGGACACTCAGAGCCACTGCCAAGTCAGCATGTAGCTGCCAACAGCTGCCCATACCCTGCTCTGTGGGCAACACAAGCGTGCCCAAAAACACACATAAGGGGTACAATGGTGTACCCCCACCCATGGGTGCCATAAGGATATCCCATGGGTGTTGTTCACCAAAAGAAAAACATGAAGAGCTGCACTGCCAGAGGTCCAGGCTCACCTCAGTGGCAGAAACCATAGAGAAAACACACACACAGAAGTGGTAGGATGAGGACTAGGAGGCCCTGTCCCTCCAAAGCATTTCCAGCATAACGACAGAATATAAGTTCATAAACCAAGGCAATTGTTCTCTTCAAAATGCCAAGTCATTATTAGCACATCACACTTTTTCTTTAAAGGAACAACTTTTGTCAGGATTGCACAGCAACTACTTTGGGTAATGCAATTGTTCATGAAAAGGTGATAAAATTAACAAGTCCTTTCCAACACACCTTTTTATCACAAACACAGTTTTTCAAAGCATCTTCTTCTTTCCTGGTATACTCGCCTGCCAGGACTAAGTACTATTTTGTTCTTTTTCTGGTTTACTCACCTGCCAGGATGAAAACTCCTACAACTATTATTGTGTTTAGTGGCAATGCTTGTTCCAAGTTTCTCCACACCGGTCTCCTTTGTGAGGAGGTTTGAACAATGATAGCTTCTCTTTATAGTCTCTTAACTCTTGACAATGTAGGATACAGATCTCCCCAAGTTGGTATCCCATAAAAGGGGAGTTGCACCCTTGTTGCCTCTGTATTACTAGCCTGTAGCCTCACATAAGGAGAGTTACAGCCCTGCTTCCTTTGTATCACTTTTATGTGGCTTCGTGGCTATTGGCTTTGCCGGTTACAGATGTCCCCCAATTGGTATCCGATATAAGGAGAGTTGCACCCTTGCTGCCTTTGTATTACTCTTCGGCAGCCTTTTGGATTCTGGCAATGCAGGTTACAATTATCCCCCAATTGGTGTCTCATATAAGGAGAGTGGCACCCTGGGTGCCTTTGTCTTGCTTAACTTGTTGGGTATTAAAAATTATTAGTTTCAGCTAATTGTCTTATTCGGAGCGCCCCGGGGTCACCTGGCATCTCAGGCCAACTGACCGATTTTCTCATGCGTCTCCTTTTCACTCACTGGCACTGCAGCAGGTCTGCTGGGGTCTGTCTGCTCTGCTGCCAGCTCTGGGATTACTGTCGCGGTAAGCACAGTCCTTCGGTGGAGCTCTGACAGCTCTGTGGGGTCTCCACTTCTGCTTCCTTACCGGAGCGGTTCACAGCGTGTTGGAAGCACATCTCCCACACGGCGTGGCTTTCCCAGTTGTTGTTTCTAGCTGTGCTCTCTCTGCACTGCCACATGCCTTCTTCCGCATCAGCCTCAACTGACATTTCTTCTGCTTCCACAGCAAGTCCTGCCCTCAGAACTGCTGCTGCATCTACTACCCCGTCAGCGTCTCCTGCCCCCTGATGTAACTCATTCCTGAGTTTAAATGTCCTGCTAAGATGCGTCACACTACAACAACTAGACACTCGTTATATTTAATGGTACCTTTAATCTTCATCAACTCTGAGTCCCTCTTCCTTGTCCCAGTACCACAGGCATTATGGGTTCTGAAGTCCATAGTGGTTTGGGTACTTTTATATTTAGTTAATTCTGACTGATTTGTGAACTGAGAGTAGTCAAGTTTATGGGAGGTTGTGAAAATGGTTTGTGTTTTACCCTCAAGGTTAGGACCTCTATCTAAGGTAGAATTATAATAATTAGATGTGGTTATATTTACTTCCTGAACCTCCAAACGTACCAACCTTATTCTGTTTAGCAGACATTTCATAGCCTGTACTTTGAGTAGTTACATGAGAGGGAATTGTACACTCACATAATGCCATTAGGTATTTCGATATTATGGGAATCTCATCCTCAAAAGAAGATGAATACTGTGTCTCTGCTAGACACGTTATTACTTCCCCTTGACAGCCATCTCCTCCCATGTGATCCTCCCTCATGGTACCACCCCCAGGGTTAGGATCAGGTAGTGGATGCCTTCCCCTTGCCACATTGGAGGAGACTTTATGCTGGGGCTTAGTGATGACTCCGCATGAGTCATCACAGCTATGATTGCAACAAGGGGAGCACAATCAAATATTCTGCATCACTTAATTCCTTTGGTTCGGTAGAGGGGGGCCCAAAGGTTTCTATGCCCCGAGCTCCAAAAGTGTTTAAAATGGCCCTGTCCAGTGCAATAGTTGTGGCTTATAGGTGGTGCTTAAGTGGTGCCACACAATGGTCAAACCAAAAATGGGGCATGCCTAGAAACGAAGGAGAGTTTTGGAGTTGCACCTGGACTGCGAATTCACAGTTTCCAACAAATCACGAGCCAAAGTCCCCAACATTCAGAACGATCTTGGCCTACAACTCATCCTAAATGCAGCCCACACACCAACCTGGTCCTCAGGCTCCAGTTAAAATATCTGAGCAGTTTGGGTGCAAAGAGGGATATGAACCTGTGCTGGAAGGTCTTGACTCCACAAATCAAGACAAAAGGTACTACCAATTACAAAGGAACAGAGAGGAAAAATGGTATTAGAACTTGCATGGGAAGGCAGTGGCCCCATATTGAAACTGCATGGTTGTCTCAGTTGGGGTGCCTCTCAGGAAGACTGGGTAACATATATTGGTACAACTACTGGGGTCAATGCTAATTTGAAATTGAACTGAATAGTGTCTTGAGTGATAGGTGGGAATTCTGTGGTACAGTGGAGGAGGATACAGCCATTGTAAGATTGAAGGCGTTGTCGGCAGTAGGGCCTGATGGAAAAAAAGCCCATTGGTGTGGCATAATGTACTATGTGCTTTGTTAAAAAGTATTAGTGTGATCGAGACTTTACCTGATAGCTGGTCTCACAGTTTTATCCTACCTTTCTATAAGTGAGGCCCAAGATCTGATCCTAAGAGCTATAGGATACTGACTGATGTTTGCCCATGTCCTATAAAGGATACTTACAGAGTGGATTGATACTAATAATATACTTCCTTATAACCAAACTGTTTGCATCAAAGGGTCCTCCACGATGACTAACATCTTGTGCTTAGTGACTGTTATAGAACAAGCCAGACACATCTATAAGCAAGCTGTCTATGCTGCCTTTATCAAATTCAGAGCAGCTTTTGATATGGTTCAGCGTGATTTGTAACCATATAAGTGGGGAATTCCATGGGGTCTGATGAAGATGAATATGGCTCTACATCATAGGGGGGCGTGGCTTGGAAGCCATGTGAGAGGACGCGCTCCTGGGAGAGCTCCCGGAGATCCTACATTTATCCTGTGCAATAGTGCATTGGCACTAACTCCCGCGGGCCAGAAACGAGAGTACCTGTCCATGAATATGAGCTGCACAACTATGGAAGAGCTGAAACCTCCACAAGCCCGGCAACGGTAGATAAATGCCATCGAAGTTCCTGGAGTCGCGGACCGGACGGAGTGAAAATGGCGGCCACACCGGACAATGGAGGGGATACAAACGCGTTGAAAGGAACACCCTTGCGGTGATCGGCGGCGACGTGGGCGGTGCAGGCCGTGAAGATACAGATAAGCCTTTGGGAGAGAGTCAGCGCGTCTCTGTGGGCACCGATGACCTAACGCGGGCCTGGGAAACGGTCGGCGACGGTCGGCGGTCGGCACTAGGACCCGCCTGAGCTGAATGGTGCAACGGACTACGTGCTTTGGCCCTGACCTTTGAGGGATACTCGGATAGTGGCTGATCCTACTACGGGGTCGCGTATACGGGCCCACGGCTCACAGCGGCTGTGAAATGGCGAATAAGGCCGTCAGACAGAGAGCAAAACAGCCCACACTGGACGAGTTTACCAAGACACCGACGGGCCCAGAGAGTGCTCGGACCAAGGAGAAACCACCCATGGCCGCGGCTAGCCCGAATCAGGACGTGCTGGCTGCTCTTGCTGAACTGAAGGCGGACTTGAAAAGCGCTTGGGAGGCCAAGCTTGAAATGGTGGTGGCGGACCTGAAAACTGCGCTCGACCTCAAAGTCGGAGAGGTTCGGGAGGAGGTGAACCTACTTCGACTGGATGTGAAGGCCCTCTCGGAGCGCACAGAGAGTCTGGAAAAGGAGGGCAGCGCCAATACGGCAGATTGCGCCTCACACAAGGCCGATCTGCATATTTTGGAACAGAAAGTACGCAACTTGGAGAACAGGGCCGAAGAAGCGGAGGGGCGCGCCCGAAGGAACAATATCCGTGTTGTGGGCATCCCGGAAGGATTGGAGGGTCATAACCCCACAGACTTCATTGAAAATATGTTGCTCCAAGAGATCACCGGGGGTGCGCTGTCGCAGGGTTTTGCGGTGGAGCGAGCACATAGAGCACTGGCTAGGAGGCCTCCACCGGGCGGTCCGCCCAGGCCAATCATAGCCAAAATCCTTAATTACCGTGACCGGGAAAGGATCTTAGAGCACTTTCGTAAAGGAGGAACCATCAAAAGGGGGGAGGCCACTATAACGGCCTACCCAGACTACACCATGATGGTGCAGAGAAGTCGGATGAACTTCGGGGCGGTCAAGAGAAGATTGAGAGAGGCAGGGAAGAAATATATGCTCCTCTACCCGGCCAAATTAAAGGTGATCCACAATAATAGATCCCTGTTTTTTGAGTCACCGGAGGAAGCCATGGGTTGGCTGGACATGCAGGGCAGCCCCCAGGAGTCGGAGGTCCGGGCGGATGAAGGTGGCAATGAGAGATAAGTGCTCTACGACGAGAGAGGGTGTGGCCGGAGACTATGGGACTGGATTATAGTTATTCCTATGGCCTGGGGAGGTCGGGCCTGGAACTGGATGTTAAATGCACTGTTTGCACTGTAATTGTTGTCGTACATGGGAGCCTTCTGGGGCTGGTCCATTCACCCCCGTTTAGTATTCCTTAGTTAAGTGGCCGCTAGGGCGACTTTACCCTACTGGGCTCTGTGTGTAACAGCCGGAACTAGATGTGGGGGGGCCTGAGTTCCCGGGATGGAGCTGGGCAACAGTTGGGGAGGGAGTTGGGGGGGAGGGGTTGGGCAGGGGGAAGGGGGGGTGTGGGGGCAGTTGGGGTGTACATAGTGTTGGGAGGTTTGAATGGGGTCGCGAGCCCTGAGGGAAGATTTTGGATGAGACTTCTGGATAGCATGAACGAACAGGGACGGTCGGGGGGGAGAGTGCAAGATATCAGTACATCATGGGGGAGCTTAAATTGTTAACATGGAACGTCAGGGGCCTCAATAGCTACCTTAAACGGAACAAAGTTATGTTGTACTTGAGGCGACAAAAGATAGACGTCGCATTACTGCAAGAGACGCATTTGACCCGAGACAAATTAGAGCTGGTGAAGAAAAAGTGGGGGGGAACGGTGGTAGGATCCGCGTACTCAGCCTATGCTAGAGGCGTGCTGATCTGGGTGGCGCCACATGTCCCGTTTCAGCTGCAGCAGGAACGGGTGGATACTGAGGGTCGTCTGGCTATGGTGAGAGGGGTAGTCGAGAACAGAGAGATGTGTGTAGTGAACACGTATGCCCCGAACCAGGGCACGGCAGAGTACTTTCGGACCATGAGTGCCAACTTGAGTTGGGGTGTGGGGAGTGCGGTGTTCTGGGGAGGGGATTTTAACTGTGTGTTGGACCCGGGGATGGATAGATCCGACGATAAGGTGATTAGGCCCGCCCCGGCAGCCCGGGTGCTGCGGACGCTGCTGCGGGACTTTGAGCTCGATGACGTGTGGAGGACTAAGCATCCCACTGAGAGACAGTACTCGCATTACTCGGCCCCGCAGCGGTTGCACACTAGGCTAGACTATATTTTTGCCACGTCGGACGTCTCGGGGGATGTGTCTAGTGCGGAATATAGAGCGAGGGTCCTCTCGGACCACTCGCCGATGGTGGTGGGATGGCAATATGGCCGCCCCAGAGCGCGGATCCCGACGTGGCGCCTGCGCGCAGAGGCGCTTAAAGACCAGGCCTTTAGGGAAGACATGCGGGAGGAAATAGTTAGCTATTTCGATACCAACACTGGCAGCGTTGACTCGGCGGGAACTCTGTGGGAGGCCTTTAAGGTTGTGGTACGCGGGGTGGCGATTGCTAAATCGAAAGGTTTGCAGAAAGGGGCCCTGGTCGATTTACAGAAGGCGGAGAGGGAGCTGGAAAAGGTGCTGAAGAGCGAGCATATAGATGACGAACTGGTGCTTAAACTGCAGCAGCAGTGTACAGAACATTGGGGGAGGCTCTGTAATCTAAATTACAAAAAGTATATTGAAAGGCAACATGCGGGAGGAGATAAAACGGGTCGTCTTTTGGCATGGTTATATAAAAGAGAAACTCCGAGGCCCCCGATTAGGACAATAATTAGAGAGGATGGGGAGCAGATAGATACCCAGGAGGGTGTCAATGAGGAATTCGTAAATTACTACAAAGTATTGTACGGGGATCCGGGTGGCGGCGACCGGGAGGAAATGTTGGAGACCCTGCAAGATATCGGGCTGCCCAGGTTGAGCACGGAGGAGAGAGAGGAACTAGATGCCCCAATTACACTAGAGGAGTTGGAGGCGGTCGTCCGGCAGCTACCCACTAGCAAGACCCCGGGAACGGACGGCCTGCCCAGTGAATTTTATAAAACTTTTGGAGCGGAAGTACTCCCCCCGATGCTTGATATGCTTAATGAGGCGTTCGAGAAGGGGAGGTTGCCGGAATCGCTCAGAGAAGCGACTATTATACCGCTCCCTAAGCCTAATAAACCCGGGCATAGTTGTGGGTCGTACAGACCAATATCTATGCTGAATCAGGATAGCAAAATACTAACGGCTGTCCTGGCCAACAGACTGCGAAGGGTGATAGGCAAACTGGTACACCCGGACCAAACGGGATATGTCCCGGGGAGAAACATTGCCCAAAACCATAGACGACTCCACCGGGTGATTGAAATGGGATCTGACAGTGATGGGGAAATGGCGATAGTGTCGTTGGACGCTGTTAAAGCCTTCGACTCGGTTAATTGGAAGTGGCTGCTGGCGGCCTTGAGAGAATACGGACTGGGACCAGGATATATTAGATGGGCGGAGCTGCTGTACAGCGCTCCGCTGGCTAGAGTGCGGACGGGCATGATTATATCCGAGAGATGGCAGCTTAGTAGAGGCACTAGACAGGGGTGTCCTTGGTCCCCGATGCTGTACATCCTGGCCCTGGAGCCTCTGGCACTGTACTTGCGGCAGCAGTATGATATCGTGGGCATTGAGGTGGGGGGAGAAAACCATCTGATATCCCTGTATGCGGACGACTTGTTATTGTACCTGAGTCGTCCGGAGGAGAATTTACAATATATCCTGGACGTGATGGGGAGATATGCGAGGTTGTCGGGCATAGCGGTCAACCCCCAGAAATCGTACATCTTCCCGCTGGGCTGTTACAGGGGTGTTCCCACGGAGCGGTTGCCGGTGCTCCAGGTGCCCTGGTCAGTCAATACATTCCGTTACCTGGGAATAGATATCTACCACACGGTTGAGGAAGAATACAAGCATAATACAGAGATGGCTGTTGAGAAGATACGCACATGTATGAGCTTTTGGCAGAAGTTGCCCCTGGCGATGATGGGGCGTGGGGCGATGATCAAGATGGTGGTTCTGCCTAGGCTGCTACATTACTTTAGCAACATCCCATACATGATCCCTAAGGGTTTTTTCGCTAAAATAAATGGGGTTTGCAGAGAGTTTCTGTGGCATGGTACTCGTAATAGAGTAGCGCTCTGGAAGTTACAGAACTTTCATGAAAAAGGGGGAGTCAAACTCCCAAACTTTGAGGCGTATTACATAGCGAGCCAACTACAGTTTGTGTCTAAATGGCTGTCCGACGAAGAGACCCCAGAACTCAGACTATTCGGGCAAGATTGTGCCCCATTTTTCTTGAAGGAGGTCATTTGGTTGCCCGAGGCTGTCACGAGAAGGTACCCGGCGATGGTGAAGCTGGGGTGGAAGGTGTGGAGACGGGCATGTACAATGATGGGTGACCCACTTCCGTGTTCTCCGCAAATTCCACTGGTTGCCCTGGCGGGGGTGGATGGACAGCTGAGGGAGATTATTAGGACTTACTGGGAATCGGTGGGGTTGGTGACATTGGGCGATGTGTGGCAGGAGGGTGCTATTAAAGGGTTTGTGGAACTTAGCGAGGAGATGGGATTGCACGAAGGCCAATATGTCACATACCACAGATTGGGGAGGAAAATTCGGGAACTGTGGCCTGAGAATATCATGGCAGATGAATCGGAGGTTACGATGGCGGGGATATATGATACAACGGAAGGGGGACATGAAATCTCTAGGCTGTATGAGATGGTGATGTTGAAAGTTGGGAAGGAACTGACATGCTTACGATTGGAATGGGAGAGTGAGGTGGGGATCGAAATGGGGGATGGGATGTGGGAACGGGCTTTGGGGTACCACAGGAAAGTCTCGAAATGCCAGACTGCAGCAAATACAACTGTACGTTACGCATAGAGCGTACATGACCCCTCTGAGGATATCTAAATTTCGAAGTGCAGGCAGACAGGCGTGCCCCAAATGCGATGAGGAAAATGCGGACATGACGCATATGTTTTGGGCGTGCCCAGTGATTGAGGGGTTCTGGAGGGAGGCGGCGCGCAAGCTGAGAGAGAGAGGGGTCACGCTTGCCATAGACACCGCCTGGGCTTGCCTTCTGGGTGGGTTTCCCAGACCTCGGCAGCAGAAACATGTAAGCAAACTGAAAGACTTAGCGTATGTGCTGGCCAAACGACGAATAGCCATGGGCTGGAAAAAATGTAGCAAGCCACGGGTTGAGGTGTGGTGGAATGATCTACAGAAATGGGCGGAGGCTGAGACAGCGGTGTGGCAAGAGGCGAGTTGTATGTCTTGGGAGGAGGAACTGGGCTCTCTGATGGCATGGAAGACATTGATATCCTGCATATTCGGGACAGGGGTTTGGGGAGACCCAGATGATGACGATGCTCGCTCATGTGCTACAGAAGCGGAACAAGACATGGAAAATGGCTCGCGAGGGGGGAGGGATCAGGGGAGTAGTGCGCACTAATGGTTAAATGTTTATTGGAATATTGTTTATTGCACTGCTGTTTGGTTTGTATTGTTGTTTGTGGTGAAAAATCAATAAAAATCTATTTAAAAAAAAAAAAAAAAATATGGCTCTACATCATAATACCACTGTGGCTGTAAGATTATGTCATATTGGTAGCTTAACAGATGCCACTCACATGCAAATCGGCCTTAAACAAGGCAGTGTGCTGGCAAACCTACTTTGTTTAACCTATCTCTAGCCGATCTGTCGACGGAACTGAAAACTATCTACTGTGGTTGGGCATCAATAGGATGCAATGGTGCAATGGTTGGGTTTCATAGACAATCTGATTCATTGGAATTTACACCCAAGGGTTTACTTGCCCAATTAGAATTACTGTCGTCATATGCTGTGGAGCATGGCCTGATCATTACTATCAACAAGACCAAGAGATTATAATGTTCAATTCCTGTTGTAATATTAAGAACTATAAACGGTTGCTGAATGGTAAGTAGGTTGATGTTGTACCCACTTATAACTACTTAGTCATCATGATTAACCAGCATTGAAATTGGCATGAACATATACCAAATGATGAGCAGAGGACCTTACAACATCTTGCTGAAGTTAGAACGTTTGCAGTTCAAAATTGTGGTTTCACATTAAAACCTCTTAAGGACTTATGCAAGATGACAATTGTGTCTGCAATGATCTATGGTGCAGAAAGGGCCTACCAAAATGACTCATCATTTTAGATTAGACGATAACTGTATAAAGAAGGTTATCGTGCTTCCTGCAAGTCTTTCTGCTCAATGTGTGCATTTGGAATAAGGCTATAGTGGTGTGTATTTCCGTATCACTTACCATCGGATTAATCTAAATATGAAACTTACTAAGGCTACTTTTACTTCACAGCGAAAGGGAAATGTATAAGATCATCAGAGAATTCAAAAACCCTACAGCCTGTAGGGCAAATCCTACCGGTAGACAAGACATCTGTGACCAGATTGCTACATATTTCCACCAAAAGATCCTAAACAACCAGGATCACCTTGACAATAAAGGACGCTCCCACCCATACGCCACTGAGATCCCACCAATACCTCCCACTACCTCCTCTCCATTGTATTTCCGTCTTCTGCCTGCAGAGGATCTACAAGCTGCAATTGACATATGCAACCCATCATACGTAGCCCTGATCTTTCTGGAGTGGGTCCCTGCTTTGGTCATTCCTACGCAGGCCTATGCCTACTTTGAATGCCTGGTCTGCAGGCTCTCTATCTCTCCTGGCCTCTCTTGCTGTTGCCACCATTTACAGGCCACCTGGCCAGGTCACCCACTTTCTCTCAGAGTGGACTGACCTCTCCTCTTCTCTCCTGGACTCTACCTCTCAACTTCTCCTCCTCTGAGACCTCAACATCCACCTGGATGCTTCTAATCCCTCCTTGGGGCTCTTCCGCAACCTCTGCAACACTCTCTCTCTCTTTCCATTCTACCCTCTGGTCCGACACACTCGGCCGGGCACACCTTGGATGCTCTTATCTCTTCAGACATCCCCCTCTTGAACCCTCTCACCACTCCTCTCTTATGGAATGACCACTTTCTGCTCTCCTCTCACCTGAAGCTCTCTTTCCCCCAGGAGAAGCCAACACCAGCACTGCCACCTAGATTATCTGTCATTCGGCCCATGAGGCGTATGTCAGTGGAGGCCTACTTCCTCTGCACCTCCTACGCTTGTGGCTGACTCACACTCTGACACAGCCCAGCATCTTGCTATTTCCAGCACTCTGGATGTTATTGCCCCAGTCATGAGAATCCGTCTGAAGCCTACCTCCAAGTGCACCCTGAAACGCAAGTGTAGGGTGGCTGAGAGGGAGTGGAGGGTATCGGGCGCATCCTTTGAAAAACTGGCTTTCCGTCTGCTCCAAAGGCAATGCAGACTGTCCGGTCTAAGAAGAGAGCCCACATCCAGGCCTCCGACTCTGCAGCCGCCAACAACATAGCCAAACTCTTTAATATCTGCAAGGAGCTGGCCAATCCTTCTGCAGTTTCCATCGCTCCTGTTCCCTCCCAGGCCCTCTGAAAGGCTCTAGATTCTCACTTCACCACTACAACTCATGACATCCTGTCCACTTTCTCCTCATCCACCCCCTCTACCTCTCTTGGCCCCCCTCTGGCCGCCTCTCCCTCTCCTTCTCCTTTCTCCTTTTTCTCTCCGACCACACCTGACGATGTTTCTAGACAAGTCCGATCTATGCAAGTGTCATCCAAGCAGGGGCTCCCCTGCTCCTCCAGAACCATTAAGGACCACATTGACTCCCTCGCTCCAGCCTTGGCCAACTTCTGCAATCACTCTTTTTCCACTGGAACAATCCCCTCTAGCCTGAAGCACTCCCTTGTGCACCCCCTCCTGAAAAAGCCTTCTGCCGATCCTTCCTGTCTGGCAAAATACCGCCCGATCTCTATCACTCCTTTCCTGGGGAAACCTCTGGAAAAGCTGTCAATCTCCCACGTTACTTACCACACTGAATTTGTTGGTTGTCTCCATGACCATCAGTCTGGCTTTAGAGCTGCCTGAGGCACGGAAACTGCTCTCCTGAACACCTGTGAAGATCTGCTCACTATTCTCGATTCTAGCCTTCCTTCTGTCCTCATACTCCTTGATCTGGCCTCTGCTTTTGACATGGTCAGTCATGCCATCCTGATCAACTGTCTCTGTGAGAACCTGGGCATCACGGATCAGGCACTGGCTTGGTTGACCTCCTTCCTCCTGGACCGACCCTCCCAGGTCCAACTTGGGTACTTTCTCTCCACAACCTCTCTCTCCATATGTGATGTTCCCCATTGTCTCCCTAGCCCTGGTTTTCTCTAGGCTGGTCTACTGCAACAGCCTCTTTCTCAATCTGCCTTCCTCTACTCTCTGCCCTGTGCAAGTAATCCAGAACAGGATTGTGAGACTTGTCTTTAGCCTCAAGCCCCGGGACTGTATCTCTTCAGCCCTGAAATCTTTCCACTGGCTCCTGGTGGCTTCAAGGATCAAGTTCATGACCCTCTTGATCATCCACAAGACTTTCTGGGGCTGGAGCCTGCTCTACATCAAACTCTGTCCTCCTAAACACCTTCCTTCTCAAGCCCTTCGCTCAGCCACCTCCGACTCTCTGAGGGTCAGACACTTCTCCAGGCAGAGAATGGGGGGTAGATCTATCCCCTCTGCAGGTGCCTCACTCTGGAATGGTCTCCCTGCCCCTCTCAAACCTGAATTTGCAGAAGCAGCTCAAGACCTTCCTTTTCACTTCTGCTTTCTCTCTCTATCTCTCTCTCTCCCCTGCTGACCTACCTGGCATACCTGTCTGCTGCGCTGACTGGTTGCCTGGCTACCCTCAGAGTCTCACTGGGTACCGGGCTCCTTCATGACCAGTAGCCCCTGTGCTGCCTCTGGGCCTACCGCGCACTTAGGGGCTGTATGTCGAACCCTAGAGTCCCCTTCCTACGTGCACTTACCCTCAGCTGTGCTGCCCTGGCTACACTTACTCAGAGTAATGCTGCACTGATTGCACTTCTCCCTTGGCTCCCCTTGCACACCTCCCCTGCACCTTGCGTATCGTGTTTGCACAATTTGAATGACACAAGGCCTAGTACGATCGTTTGTTTTGTCCTCCCTCTGTCACAAGTGACACCTCCCTTGTCTTGTCGTGCATAGAAACACTTCGTACAGGCGCAATATAAATGACTTATCATATTATATCATATCAGGATCTCCTAAGGAACAAATTCCTCCCAATCTTTACAGATTAATAGTGAAATCTCCAGACTTAGCGCCCATCTTCCTATCCCTCCTCAACGACTCCATCAGCACCGGACGAGCCAGAGCTCAGTTGAAATCTGCATACATCAGACCTTTGCTCAGAAAGTCCAGAGCAGACCCATATGACGCAGCCAGCTATCGTCCCATCTCTAACACACCTTTCAATGTGAAACTTCTGGGGAAATGTATATATATCCAACTCCAGGAATTCATCAAAACAACCAACTCCTGCAGGAAGCACAGCATGGTGTTAGACCTTCTATGAGAACAGAATCGTCTCTGAGCTCCATCTGGGATACACTTAAAAACAATGCTGATGAAAACTCAGAGTGTGCTCATCCTCCTCGAGATCTCAGCAGTCACGTGAACCTCCTAAAAAGACGAGAAGATATTGGTATTAAACAATCAGCTGTACAGTGGATCACCTCCTTCCTCACGGGTAGAACGGAAGCCACAATCTTGGGCTCCTACAATTCCTGGTCTCGTCCACTGACCTGCGGAGTACCCCAAGGATTCTCATCTCTACTTCTCAACATCTACATGACACCCCTACTTGGTATCATCAATAAATCTGGTATCTCCTGTTACAACTAGATGTATGGCACACAAATAATCTACACATTTGTGAACATCCATCACCAAACACCCCGGACATTAGAAACTGCCTTGCACAGGTCGACGCATGAATGACAACAAACAGAATTAAACTAAAGCCTAGCAAAGCAGAGATGATGCTCTGTAATTCTTCAGGATCTAACTACTCCACAATCCCATGGCCTGAAGAGATGGGACCCTGCCCAAACCCATAAACCATGGCATGAACTTTCCAAATGAAAGTGGACAACAGCATCACTCTTGATCCACAGGTCAAAGTTATCGTTGTAAGCTGTTTCTCCCAGCTGTGCATGCTACGCTGCATCTTACCTTACTTGACATTCTCCCATAGGGCCATGGCCGTAATTTCTGTAATACTATCCAAACCAGACTATGCAAACAGCCTCTATCTCAGACTCCCAGATTACCTAATGAGGAAACTTCAAAGAGTCCAAAATGCAGCAGCAAGAATACTTCTCATAATGAAGCGATTTGAACATATCAAGCCAGCATTACGTACTCTCCACTGGCTAATGTGAGAAACTCATGGTGGCAACAAGTAAGACAGACACAAGTGATCACAGTTCAAGGGTGTGTATTGAACAATGAATTTGGAATGCAGGTTGCGAAAATGCCTAATGTACACCTAATCTAAGATGGGAGCAAGCGTTGGCCATCAAATGAAAAATAAGGCAGTCAAAGTGGCATTGTGTTAAAATAAAAGGGCTTATGCTAAGAACCCTATTGCCAAATCTCACAACTAATACAAAAAGAGGTGTGGGATAGTTCCCAAGAAAAGAAAGAAGTGTTCTCAAATAATGTGTCAGGATGCGGCAGCCTGGGTCTCCCTTCCCCATGTTTTGGACACAGCGTAAGATGGGATCTAAGATGGGATCTGAGAGCACCAGCCCTCCCCTGGCCACCTGAATAAGGGTTTCCCAAGGTCTATTTGGGAGAACACCCTCAGGTTTCTCACATGCCATTCCCCAATGGTGGTTGGACAAGGGATTTTCATGTGGGAATTCCACCATGGAACACCTAGACAGTTGGTCCAAGTCTTCCAGCATAATACCGGGATTGTTACTATTGGGATTCTCAACCCCTGCCCGGTTAATCATGGCTTGCATGGGAGATGGTCTAAAAAGCTCTCTTACTTCCCTTTCTCTCTTTATTCTCCTTTCCCTTTGTGGAATGTCATTTAACTCCTCTGTGAAGGAGGAGCCAACAGGTACCCCCACTCCAACTGCCCCGCCTACATTACCTCAAAAATATGAACCAAAGTATGTGACGTACACAGAACAGTTAAACCAACAAAGAGAAGAGAGAGGACTTTGTGCAGTACCCATAAGAATACCTATACCTAAGGGAATATGGGAGGTAAAGTACCCATTAAGGAAACCATACCTGCATACAAGACAATATGATGGCCATTTGAACGAGATTCCTGAAGCAAAGAAACAAAATGGCAAAGATGAATGGTGACGTCACACAAAATCGAATTGACACCCATAGAAGAGATAAACAAACCAGAGGATGCAGACGATTTATAAACCCTCAAGGAAGTATCAAGGATAAGTGACATCTTCGGATCAAGGTGAAGAAACTTATGTCATAGACCTGAGGAAGATACTTAGTTTAAACATGTACAGATGCAATGAAACACAAGCAGCAAAGCAATCATGAAGCTAGCCACATGCTTTTGAATAGTTAGACCGCGGCAAGCGCCAACATATGCATATAAAGATACATAACGAAACAAAAACAGAGGAAAAGAAAACCGCACTCTCTATGAGGCATTAAGAATCTCCCACGCTCAACCTGAGCAGAAAATCAAAACTCGTACCCAAAAATTAGAAGAGAGTTTCTTTAATTCAGTTGCAAAAATATTGGCACACACATAACAGACAAAAGCAGGATGCCATGGGGAATCCAAACACAATGTGTTTCACGCTTCCCTGAGCATACATATATAGATACACATGGACAAGTAAAGGATGGATGTTTCCACTACGCATATAAGCAGTACTGAACAAAGCAAGAAGGCCTCCATTTTCAGTGTGTCTCAGTTAATAAAGCAATTGAATGCACAAAATGAATCTCAGTTAAAGGAGTTTACAGAGCCAAGAGAGCCACAGTCTTATCAAACTGGAATTGGCTGACATTGGATACAATTAACGTGAAGGAACAGAGGCTCCTGTTCAGAAAGGTCAAGCAAAACAAAAGACGTCAGAGGACTATTGGAGAATAAAATCAAATACACGAAAAGGCTCAATTTCATGGTGTCCAGTCACATGTAAAAAGGAAGTTAGACGAGCAAGATGGTCAGACCTACGCACGGAGACCGGCTGTGCCCATACTCCTTAAAAATGCTCCGAACAGAGTACAGACTCAAGGCCAAACTCAAACATTAATTGACACTGGACCATTGAGGTGATGATGGATGATATGCTAATTGGTGGGAAGCTGTTGCTAAAACGAGCTTACCCACACCTGGTTGCTAAGTCTGCATGCTGCTAGACGTAGGTGGAAAAGTACTGACGGGGGTTAGGAGCTAACCAATTGTAGGGGAACGCCTAATTAAGGGTCCTATAGCTTGTGTAGCCAATGGGATGTTGTACATTTAGCGATGTACATAGTGGCCATTTTGAGGGGAGGGCTTAGTTGCCCCACCTGATGTTAGGTATCCTATCACCTTCCTCCAATGCTCTATACAGATATAGAGCCTATACACTTAGACCCAATCACACCCTCTGCTAGGTTTTTGTAGTTTGCCACATAGGATGACGTTGGTAATGACGCAGGTCAAAACATCAATGATGACCAATTTTGGGTATAAGAGCCCAGTTTCTTTATGAAGTAAGTAGAGTCAGAGGATCGAGCGTTTGCTGATGTTCGTTGTACTCCCTGTTTTAGATACTTGATATTAAAACAGACGAACTTTGCCAAACTATTTGTGTCATCTTGATTATTGATGTATGAATAGAATCTGCATCCCATCCATCCCCAGGTTATAGCTACTCATCTTAAAGGGCTGTCGGAGAGAACACCCAGCTCACCTCTTTCTTTTCAGGGCAGGTTTTTATAGCATGGCCGGTCCCGGCACAACATAGGCATACTTCTAACTGCGAGGTTTCTTACACAGCCAGAGAGTTTAGAGATAAAGTAGATGTTGATCCTCCTTTCTTCTTATTAAGGGGGATAAAAATAAATTCTGGAGTGTTAGGCATCTCTAGTTTTTGTGCCTACGGGTTAATATAAGGTTCTTCTCGTACTCGCATCTCCTCGCTTGGGTTTCCCTCCTTCTCTCTCCCTTGTTCATCCTCTACTGTCCCCTTTGAATAGTAAAGATGAAGCTTTGGGACTTTATTTTCTGTAGAAGGGATCTCTAAGTTTCCTCTTGATACTGCCTTAGCTGATATTTCTCTTAGGGTCTCACTTATGAGGTTCTCTCCGGGTGTTCTCCAAGAGGTTTCATATACTAGGATCCCTACTCAGTCTCCCCTTTGGATTTTTATGGGGCTCATAGAGAAATTCAGGAAGACGAAGGTTAATTTGTCTTCGCAAGAGAAAAGGGGTACCATTTTCATTTTACCTTCTTTACAGGGTAAAATATAAAAAGTACCATCCCAAGGGATGTCTCACTCTTACTTGCAAAGAGATAAGGGCTTTTTCCCTTCCCTGTAATACATAATCCTGTGGGCAAAGAAGATAATAGGTATTACCCACAATGTTCTTTTCGGACTGGTGAAATGGCTTGAGAGGTCAAGGGGAGAAATTGAATTCCCATTTTCTGTTTCATGGGTGGGAATGGTGGTGTCCTGCTCTCCATCTATTCCTCACTATTGAGAAAAAAAGCATTTTGGTATGGTGCATTTCTTAGTTCTAAATTTGCTGGGGATAGGGCATGGAAGTTTTGATTTGGATTCTCGACATGTAAGTGGGCTCTCCAACTATTATCAATTGGATCATATCGCACTCTGACACCATATATGAGAAACTCATGGTGGCAACAAGTAACACAGACACAAGTTCAAGGGTGTTTATTGAACAATTAATTTGGTATGCAGTTGGGAAAACGCCTAATCTACACCTAAATCTAAGATGGGAGCAAGCTTCGACCATCAAATAAAAAATAAGTCCTAGTGGTGTTTTGTCAAAATAAAAGGGTTTATACTAGGAAATCTAGTGCCAAACCTCACAAGTAATATAAAAAGGGGGTGGGATTGTTCTCAAGAAAAGAAAGATTTGTTCTCAAATAATATGTCAGGATGCGGCAGCCTGTCTCTTCCCCATGTTTTATACACGGGGTAAGATGGGAGTTTGGAGAACGGTACAGTCTCAGGCTTCTCCAGCATGAGACAACGGTTCCAATGGCCGTTCTCAGGACCGTTGATGGCCAAGTCTCATTTCCTATGAAAGTCTCTTGCCTTCGGGGCCTGATGTGTTCAACTAACCAAAACAAAAGGTCCTTTATCAAATTAAAGTTTGTTTCCAATGTTCTCTGGGTGATGGGTTCACCCCTGGGCTCACTGTTCTGGACGTTGACCCTTCTCAATTGTTCACTGTAGTTTCACGTGGGGTGATGGCTTCACCCCTGGTTTCCCCTCTTCTGGGCACTGACCCTTCTCAACTTTCAGCCACTTTTCACATAGGTTGCTGGCTTCCCACCTTGGTCCCCCTCTTCTGGGAGCTGACCCTTCTCAACTTTCATAAACTACAAATAGTGTTCCCGTGTGGAAAAAATGAAGTTTGATTTAGAATTTTTTCAGCATAGACAAATGCACTTGAATTTAATCATATGATTCATCATGTACAGAGTATGAGTACAGCTGCATAATTTAACCCATAAGTAATGCACTAACTTGGTCCACAGATGAAGTAATCAATACATCCTTTAAGTCACAGTGTTTTGTGTTTCAAATTTTCAACTTTGTGTCTTTAGCCTCTATAAGTATTAGATTTTTTCGTTGTGTATTTTTTCTTTGACTTCCTTTTTCAAATTTGTCTTTTTGTAGCCATTTTTGTTTATAGTTCTTTCAGAAATGTTTAAAGAATTACTTAGTCGTTGACCTTTGCAAAATAAAACAGTCTGTTACTTAAATGATGCATTGATTACTTCATCTGTGGACCAAGTTAGTGCATTACTTATGGGTTACATTATGCAACTGTACTCATACTCCGTACATGATGAATCATATGATTAAATTCAAGTGCATTGTTCTAGGCTAAAGAAATTCTAAATCAAACTTCATTTTTTCCACACGGAAACACCCTTTGTAGTTTATGTTTCACTGCTCCTCTCAGTTCCCGTGATATACAGAGACCCCTTTTGTTAAGACCTTCTCAACTTTCAGTTCATTAGCGGGTTTCACTTTTCTTGGTTTCTCAATGTCTTTTCAAACAGTTGATAGTGGAGATCCCTTGGCTGGGATCACCTCTGTCAACACACTATATCTCAGGACTTTCGACTTTGTCCCTCTCGTTAGCATCCCTCGGTCGGACTCACTCTTACCAACTTCCCATTTGTGGGATTCACTTTCCCTTGCTTTCTTTTTTTTTTTAAACATCTTTTTATTGAGGTAGTGGCAGGTTCACAATTCGTTCCAACATCATAACAAGAAAAAAATTATACAGTTGCACTTTGCATTTTCACAAGTGATACATATTTACATGGGGTCTTCATTGTCCGACGGCAGTTCACCTAAGTATGTCCTGAACGGGCCCCAGATATCTTTCGGTTGGCTCATTCTCGGCTGAGTCAGTGCATATTGTTCCTCGTTCTCATTCACATACGTCAATTCTCGTAAAAAGGTGTTCATGCTCGGAGGCGTGGGGCTTTTCCAAGCCTGGAGGATGCATTTTTTAGCGACTGCGCAAGAAACATTAAAGCGTCTTCTAGTTCTCTCCGAGCACTTTCCAATATCACCAAACAGGCATTTTTGTGGAGACAGGAATGGGGATATTTGTGTTAGTTCCGCCAGTAACTCAGCCATCCCCCCCAGAACCGCTGCAGCTCAGGGCAGTCCCAAAACATGTGGAAAGACCCTGCTTGTGGGGCACCGCACTTGGGCATTCGCTCGAGGAATCTGGTACAAACCTCGGTACTGCGGTCGGTATATAGTGCAGTCTGTTCAGAATTTTAAATTGTATCTGGCGCAGCCCTGCATTGAGAGAAACCCTTTTAGTGAGTGTACAATACTTTACCCATTTCTCATCAGGAATGGCTACCTGCAAATCTGTTTCCCATTTTGTTTTCACATTATTGATCGTGGGGGTGTGGGCCTGCACCGATGCATATAATTTGGAGACTCCGAGACCCCCCTTGGTTGTGATCCATTGTAAACAAGGGTGTGAGAGTGGCTCATCAGGAAATAGGGGCCATCTAGCCTGGAATGCTGATCTCATTCGGTAATATTGGAGTGTTCGAAGCGGTCCTCTCCCCAGTGCCCTTAAAATATCTGTTAAGTTAACAAATTTCCCCTCTATGAACATGTCCCCTACCACCATTTCCCTATTGGGGTCCCATGCTTCCTGCATGTCCGTATCAAATGTGGGAGGAATGCCGGGAAAGTTCCACAAGGGAATCTGTGGGTTATAGGGCCTTTCAATTTTAAGTCTCCGGCATATTGCCCCCCAAGCCCGGACAGTGCAGCTCGCCGGGTCGTATTCACACACGTCTCTATGTCGTGGGGCGAAGATAATTGATCTCACGTCCGAGGGTGCGACTGTGTGTGTCTCCACCCATGCATGCGGTGCTTCTTCTGCCGTCTCATACCAATATCTCGCGAACTGCGCCTGGGCAACTAAATAATAAAGTTCAAAGTCCGGGGCGCTATGCCTCCGGTACTGTATGGTTCCATCATTTTCTCCCATCCCATTCTAGCAGTCTTCCCGTTCCATAGAAATGTGGTCACAATTGATCGCAGCCTGGAGAAGAATTCCCTGCCTGGCCATATCGGGATATTCACAAACAGGTACAGTAGATTAGGAAGGAGGGTCATTTTCAGCAGTGCTATCCTGCCATGCAGTGAGATAGGGAGGTGCCTCCATATCGCAAGCTTCGCATTAATTGACTGTAGTGCCCCTTCGTGGTTATCGGTAAATAGAGATTGTCTGCTCCTGGAGACCAGAACGCCCAGATATCTAATATATCTCTCCGTCCATTTAAGGCCCTCCGTCATTTCCGGGCATTTAGTACAAGGGGTGAGTGGGAAGATTTCCGACTTAGAACTATTCACAGTGTAATCAGAGTAATCAGCAAATTCGTGTATATCTGCCATTATAGGCGCCAAGTTTTTGTCGGGTTCACGGATATATAACAGCGTGTCATCCGCATAAAGCGAAATCAGCTGATTGGAGCCCTTCATGACTATGCCTTTATCTTTATGGCGCAATCTGACTGCAGCAGCCATGGGCTCTATTGTAAGAGCAAATAGGATTGGCGAGAACGGGCATCCCTGTCTTGTGCCCCTTCCCAGTTCGAACATGTCGGACATGGTTCTGTTAGTGTATACTCTCACCCCTGGCTTTATGTAGAGTAGGCAGACATATCTGATAAAATTGGGTCCCACCCCGAACGCCTCCAGCACCGAGAAGAGGTAGTCCCATGAGACTGAATCAAATGCTTTCTCGGTGTCGCGGGACACCGGGACCGCCTGCCTGCCCGGGTCAATTTGTGCCATGATTCCAAACAGCCTGCGGAGGTTTAGCGCAGTAGACGTTTTGGGAATAAACCCATTTTGGTCCGGATGGACCAGTGCTGGAACCATGGGTAGCATACGATTGGCCATGACCTTCGCAAAAATGTTTGCGTCGGTATTTATGAGCGAGAGGGGCCTGTAAGAGGACATATCCTGGGGTGGGCGTCTGGGCTTGAGAAGCACCGTAACAATAGCTTCCCTCATTGTAGGGGGCAATTTGTGCTGTTCGAGGGTCTCCTCCCAGGTTCTGAGTAGAATAGGGGCCAGCTCCTCATGGAACTCCTTATAAAATTCGGCCCCAGTCCATCAGAACCCGGAGCTTTACCCGACGTGAGATCCTTGATGGCTTCAGTGATCTCTTCTATTGTGATAGGCAGTTCCAAAGCCAATCTATCTTCATCTGGGAGCGTCGGGAGACCCAGTGAGGCCAGGTATTCTTTTGTCTCAGTTGGTATTTTCTGGTCTCTATTCGTGTAGAGTGTTTTGTAATATTCAACAAATTCATTGTTAATACCTTTATCGCTTCTGACCATTACAGTTAGAGCTGTTTGAATAGCGGCTATTGGGGCGTTATTTGTTTCATTTCGAAGCAGGTTGGCCAGCATTTTCTCTGTCTTATTCCCCTCCCCATAGCGACGTGCCCGCATGGGGGCCGCAATGTATCGTACCTCCCTTGTGGCTAAATTGTCAAAGGTCCTAAGAAGTCTATGAATTCCAGCAAGGGTGTCGCTATCATGGGTGCGGCTGTATATCTCCTCCAACTCTTTCAGTTCCCGTTCCACCACTTCAAGGTCCCGTCTCACCCCCTTCAAGTGTCCTGTTGATTTGGACATAAGGATCCCTCTAACCCGAACCTTAAAGGTTTCCCAGACCGTGGATATCCGGTCTACCGTCCCCAGATTGTCTACAAAGAAATTGGTTATCTCTTCATGTAGTGACTCGGCCACGTTTGCATCTCCCAACAGTCCCCCCGGCATTCTCCACCTTCTGGCCTGTCTGGGAACATCTTGGAAAACTAGGCTGAATAAGACCGGAGAGTGATCGGACAGCATGCGGGGAAGGATCGTGCAGTGTCACAGCGTATTCGAGATGCCAGAGGATATGAACCAGTAGTCTATACGCGATTCACTGTCATGTACTCTTGAGTAATATGTATATTGTGTATCATCCGGGTGCAGCACCCGCCAAGCATCTATCAGTGACAACTGTGGGAGGAGTTGGTTCAGGGTTATCGCTGTTTTCGTGGGAGCCCTTACTACTCTGGTTGACCTATCCAACATGGGATCGAGTGCAACATTAAAATCGTCGACCCACATAATGATTGCTGCGTCATGTTTGTTGAGAGTGTCGAACATGTTCAGATAGAAATCTGTGTCATCTATGTTAGGGCCGTAGGTGTTAACCAGGGTCACTCAACTGCCGGCCATTTCCCCCCACACCAACACATATCTTCCCATTGGATCGGCCTCGTGCCCCTCAGTGCGGAATCCCAGCGCAGGATGTATGAGTGTTATGACCCCCCTGGATTGTGAAGAATATTCTGTATAATAACGTAGCTTGCCCCATTTAGCCATTATGTTACGGTTAACCGCTCCCTGGGCGTGTGTCTCCTGGAGCATTAGAATTTGAGGACCGTGTCTGGTGACATAATTTCCTACCTTTCTGGCTTTCATCGGGTTGTTTAGTCCTCGGACATTCCAAGACAATAAAGTTATCTTCACTCCTTCACCCATTTCCCCATATATAGAATCCGTGCCGTGCCATTGCTTCCACCATGTCTTGTGTTTATCTGCTGTGTCTGCATCGTGCACCCGCCAGACCTGATTTCAAACAACCTGGAACTGAAATTAAACCAATCTAAATCCCAGGTCCCAAACATGCCCTGGCAGCAATAACAGTCTGTAACTTCCAGACTTCCCCAACCCCACCCTCCACCCACATCATCCACCCCAACTTGATGATGTACCCTTAAACTTTTTTGGAACTTTTCTGTGGGTGCCACGTTGTCGTCATGAGGCCACCAAAGCAGGCTCATGACCCGTTCGAAGGTTACTCAGAGCCCCCCAGTGGGAGCAGAATCCCTTTAAACATCGACAAAGCAGCTGCATAGGATAAGTGCGCAACCAAGTTCAATCAACAGCACCCCGGTCTCCCCCTCCCGGAGGTGATCTTCCATTCTGGTCCGGTCCACGGCTTCTAGGTGGTAGGGGTATATTTGCTTCCGCATACGCCAGAGCGGCGGACAGAGTCTCAAAAAAGTGTGCTCTTCCTCCATACTGGATTCGCATTTTAGCCGGGAATATCAGCGCATACGGGACCTGACGCGCCCTCAGTAGCCATTTGACCGGCTCATATGATCTCCTGCTGGCCTGTACTCCCGCAGCAAAGTCCGGATAGACATGTATGCGGTTCTCCTCATATTGTAGCGTCCCAATTTCTCTGGCCTTCCTAAGTATTGCATCTCTGTCCCTGTAATTCAACAGTCTGGCGATGATAGTACGCGGTGGGGCTCCAGGCTTCGGCGCGGGGGCCAGAGTGCGATGTGCTCGCTCAACCAGGAATTGGCTTGAAAAGGATTCTGTTCCAAAAAGAGTCTTAAGTAGGTGTTCCACTTGCTGTTGCATAGCGCCTCTCCCGAACTTTTCAGAAACCCCCACAATCCGAATATTGTTCCTTCGGGATCTGGATTCTAGGCCTTCGCACTTACTTTGCAGTGCGGTCATGCCCGCCTTAAGCTGCGCTATGTTGCGATCGTGTCGCGCAATAGTGTCTTCGCTTGTACCAATTCTGTCTTCAGCCTCGGTGATTCTAAGGCTCTCTTTGTCAACTCTGGTTTTCAGTGCTCCTATAGTGTTGACAATGTCATCTAGTTTCGCATTCAGGGATAGGAAGCCATTCTGCACTATCGTGGTAAGGCGATCAACCCTGTCGCCGCCCTCCACGCCAGGCTCTGCCGTTGACGCTGTCGACGGATCCGGCTCATTGCCAGCTGCCTGGCTACTGGTGTACGAATCCATCGGACCTTTCTTCTTCCCAGTCGCCCCTTCAGCCGCCTTATCCTGTTTCCTAGTGTTGCCCATGTTCGCCACACCTGCCGGTATCCCACCACGGCCCGACGGGGGCAGTGGAATCTGTGTGACTTTACCGCGCAGGAAGGCCGCCTGAGCCGCGTAGGATATTGTTTGTCAAGCGGGTATCTCAAGAATAGTGTTTCATGGAGCCATCAGCATTCAGGTATCAGTGGTAGCTTGCTAATTCGACCCCTCACGCGTAGAAAAGAGCTGCACCGCAGCCACCGAACGGCGCCCAACTCACCGTCCTGCCAACTTGCAGGGACTGTAGCACGCGTGGCGCGCCCCGGCTACCGGCCAGGAAATGTAGTCGATTCCTCGGTCGGGGAGGACAGGATATCATGCCCACTTTCCAGCACCCGCCGCGCCGCGGCAGGGAGCTCCAGCTCTCGCCCAACAGGATGGTCTCAATAACTGCGAAGGCAGGGTCCCACCGGGCACACCCAGTCAAAACCTTGTTTCCGGTCCAGAGCAGGGCCCACGAGCCAGCAACACTTGTTCGTACAGCCATGCGTACGGGGCCCACGGGGGGGTCACTCCAGTCGCTCTGCAGTGTCCACGAGCTCGACACCGCGACAGCGGCACCGGAGTCCCACCTCTCTATGTCTCTCAGGTCAGAGCGTCAGCGGCGCGGGGCACAGACCAGTCGGATGTTCGCCGCAGCCAACTCCCAGGCCTTCTCCCGCTCACCACGCCAACGGCGATATCTCTGTGAGTTTTAGTCCGTCGCTCTCAGGATTTTGGTCGGGTGTGGACTGGGTCAAGGTGCACCCTCTGCTCGACTCCACTATCCGCTGGGGGCTCCGAAACAGGATTCAAATGTAGTTCGGATTTCTGTCGGGTCGGAGGTCTCACATCAGGTGGCCATCTTGGTCATGCGCAATAGCACCCCCAACTTTCCCTTGCTTTCTCATGTGGCGGGATTCACCTCCCTTGCTTTCATTCAATTTGTAGATCAAAGTCTTTCAATTGTACGTGGATTTTACTAAACCTCCTGTATGACCAAGCTTCAAAGAAAAAGTTCAAACACTATTTTTCAGGCGCTCCAAAGAAAAGTGCTTATTTGATTCAGTTGTTAGGATATCTGTTATTTTCACAGATGAAATTAAACAAGAGAATAATTGTCACATGTTAAACCCTCAACACGTTTCCCCACTTATGATGCAGTGGTTCTTCAGGAGGTAAGCTGTGAATGAAACAATTCTTTTCTGCAAAAAAATATATACATAGCATTGTGAACAAGAACAAAGAATGCAGTTTTCAAATTGATTTTGATTGGTTGTTAAACAACAGCATAATTGCAATGTGAACGTTCATTTTTTGACAATTTCATTTTGCCTTAAGATTTCAATTTTGTGTGAAATCGCATGTCCAATGAACCCATTAATTGTCTGGTGCAATATTTAAATAACCAACCTATATATTGACTGGAAATGTAACAAAAGTTAGTTCTTACTGCTCAATGCTTGTTTGCAGCTTGTACAGATAGATCGACTTTACTTCTGTTCATCTTTATAGAAATTCTGATCTTGTTGAATATGTGCTTCTTATGTAATAAGGAGCAGTCCCTGTTGATTGTAAAAGAAACCTCAAGTTTCTAATGGAATGAAGATGTTGGTATTAGAGTTTTTGCTAGTGATGTTGAGTCTCCTTGTTAGTTATAACTTTTAGTCCTGCAATCATACTTATTGTAAAAATAAAGATTCTAAGAATAAGTTCTTAGAGTCTAATCTTATTCAAATTATAGTTTCAAATACCTGGATTTCTCCTTCCGTCGGATGGTGCTGGATTAAGTCTTGATAGGCTGGAACTGCTCATTTTGTGAATCAAAAATGGCCGCTATTTCTTTGCGTACCATAGCGTGATGACGTCATCCGCACGTTTGCGTGATGAACCTCATCACGTTATGAACGCCATTTTTAGAGTTTTAATTCAATCCGTGCTGGTAATCCTTATTGGGCATTTTACCTTATCTAACACCCAAATTTAGTATGATGGGTATTTTAGAGCTACAAATTCGCTGGTTATTATCACTGATTGGCCAATTAGTATTTGCATGCTGTAACGTGATGACGCCATCCGCATATTTGCGTGATGAGCGTCATTCCGTTACGGACACCATTTTTTAAATTCAATTCTGTCCGTGCTACTTGTTCTACCTGGACAAATTCCTAATCTATCAACCTTGTCCATAAAGCTGTTTAATAAGCTTAATTTTACCAATGCTTACCTTTTGGGTATTTAGAACTACAATAAACACATTAGTTGGTTAGATCACTGGTTGGCCAGTGTCTCTTTTTGTGGGTTTGATGTGAAATTTGAACAAATTCTGCAAAATGATTTTTAAAAAGAGAACTGGTATATTGCACCATGAGATAGTTGTGACTTGGATGTGGTAGTTAACAATACTTTTTGGTGTTACATCAATTGTACTGTGATTTATATACATATAAGAAGAACATATCGTCAAAGAGATATTTGAATTACCATTATTTGAGAACATGGTTGTATATTGGCATATTAGATCTAAATATTGGACTTCCATCTAGTCACATGGAATGTCATAATTTATAGATACTGACTGACTGAAAATCATGCACAACCAAAAAAAAGACTAGTAATGCATGTATGTGCTGAATAATAATATTTCAATTTTGATCATAAGAAGTGACATAGTTCATGATATGCGTTTAAACCAGTGTTAGTGCTGTCCATGCAAAAAATCCAATTTGCTTCTACTTTAAGTAGTTGCTTTTCTCTGTTGCCCCCTCTGTTTGATATGGTTACTTGCTCAATACCACAATATCTGGTCAAAGTGATATCCTCATATCTGTGATTTTCTAGAAAGTGTTTGCTAAGTGGATAGCGGATATCACACAGTTTGATTGACCAGATATGTTCATAAATACGAGTTTTGAGTGATCTGATTGTACATCCTATATATAGTTTGGCACAGATGCATTTGATTGCATAGACTATGGGCCTCATTACGAGTTGTGGGGAATGCATTTAATGGCGCCGGTAATGGTGCCGGCGCCGTTAAACGCATTCCGCACTATTACGAGGTTCCCTCACGGTACCCGATGTGGACGCCTGGTTTACCCAGACATCCATAGCGGGTCCCGCGAGGGAACCAGGGAGCTAACAACGGGCCCTCTTGTAATGGGCCCGTTGTTAGCTCCCTCCCCATTCCCATTGAGCCCTATAGGGCTCGAATCGGAATAGGGAAGGTCCGGGTCCGGGTTCCCTGAATGGGGAAATACCGAGCCCTCCATACTCAGAAGTGCCCGGTATTTCCCCATTCAGGGAACCCTGACACGGTTTTGGAGGCAGCCATGGCTCCAATAGCGCCATGGCTACATCCAAAGTCGTAATGAGGCCATATTTAGAATTGCAGTTTAGGAAATCTTTAATTTTGTAGGTAGAGCCATCTGCTTTTGTACATTCCTTTAGTCCATTGGTTGCAAAAACACACATCTTGCATTTCCCACATTTGTAAAATCATTTCAATTTGTCAGTTGAACCTAATTGATGTTGACCTTTTGTAGTTTTATTTTCCACAAAATGAGAGGGGCACAGGATGTTTTTCAGATTCGGTGCCTTTCTATACTTTAAACATGGGGTCTCCGGTAAATAGGGTCTTAGATCCTGATCTGTGGCTAATATGTTCCAATGTTTTTTCAAGATTTTTTTCAAGGATATTGCTTCTGTATTGTAAGTTGTTACAAATCTGATGGTTTGAACACCTTGGTTGGCCGCCTTATTTTGTGTTCGTGATTTTGAGGTAAGTAGATCTAGTCTATTGCATTCTTTGCTTTTATTTTTGGCTATGGTGAGTAGTTCGGTTTTGTACCTTCTATTCAAGAATTTTTCTTTAGCTGATTGCAGGTGTTTGTGCAATTCCTCTTTTTCTGTGCAGTTCCGTTTAATTCTCAGAAATTCCCCATAAAGGATATTGTTTTTGATATGTGGTGGATGATAGATTTCTGCATGCAAGATGCTATTGCTTGCTGTGGGTTTTGTATACAATGTGGTATGGATTTTGTTATTGTGAATGTATAATTGTAAATCCAAAAAGTGGATTTTGTTGACGCTCTCATCCATGGTCAGTTTGAAATTGTCTTGATTATTGTTTAGAAATTGGTGGCATTCACAAAGTGATTTTCTGTCTCCTTTCCATATGATTAAAATATCGTCTATGAATCTACTCCAGTAGATTACCTGGTTGAGGTCACTGAAAGATCGGTGTTGGCATGCATGATGTAATTCAAAAGAACCCATATAAATATTGGCATATGCGGGGGCAAATTCAGCCCCCATAGCTGTTCCTCATTTTTGTTTGAAGATGTCTCCATTAAAGAGAAAGATGTTATTGTTTAGCGTAAAGTTTAGCATCTCTAGTATCATTTCATTTTGTTTTTCGTAGGAGATAGATCTTGTCTCTAGGAACTCTTGTGTTGTTTCTAATCCTTTTTGGTGAAGTATACTGGTGTAAAGACTTGTAACATCAAAGATTACTAATCTAAAGTCTTGTTCCCATTCAATTAGTTCCAGTTTATTTATGACATCTGTGATATCTTTGATAAATGAAGCAAGGTTGGCAGCCAATGGTTGTAGATGTTTGTCGATATATGATGAAATGGGTTCAGTTAATGAGCCAATACTGTTGATTATCAGTCTGCTTAATGGTAAGTGCAGGTATTCTTTATGGATTTTGGGTAAAAAATACATGCTTGCTATTACTGGATGTTGGTTATTCATGTAATTATATTCATCTTCTGTTATCAGTTGTTCATCCAAATAGTGTGTGTTGAGCAGATGCCATTCTGTGATGAGTTCTGGAAGTGGATTCTTTGTTAGTTTCTCATATGTCTGTTTGTCACTCAGGTGTTTTGCTGCCATTTTGATGTAATCAGATGTATTGAGTAGTACAATTTTTCACCCTTTGTCTGCTTGTTTTATTGCCACTGTGTCGTCATTTTGAAGTTCAATCAAAGATGCCCTTTCCTTGTTGGTCAAATTATGGTGAAGATTTTTAGGTTTTGAAGATTTAAGGTATAACAGTCTTAGATCATTTGATACAGCTTTTTCAAATATGTCTATGACATTATCAGTGTATAGGTGAGGATAGAATGTTGTTTTTTGTTTTAAATTGCTTGGTTCACTGAGATAAATAGTGATGCCTAGATTGTCTGAAAAGGATTCCAAAGTGTGGATATTACTTTCTTCTGGTAAGTTAAGTAGGTTAACTGTTAGCAGTGAGTGAGCTATTGCTAGATCTAAGGGAACAGGTTCCTCTTCTAATCTGGAAGTTTGTTTGAAACCAGTAGCAAAGTACTTTTACTTTTTTTAGTTTAAGGTTCCTGCAAAATTTGAATAGGTCAACTCTTGTTTGAAAAAAGTCCATTTTGTGTGTTGGCCAAAAAGATGGACCTTTGTTTGATGCAGAACGTAATGTGGAGGAGCATATTTTGTTATTTTGTTGGATAGATGAGAATTAATTCTTCTTTTTCCTTTGCTCTTTTGATCTTGTTTTGACTCTGTTTGATGATTCGTCTTCTTCTGAGGCTGCCTCTGCCTCGTCTGCCCCTTTTGATGGGCCACCATTTATGGGTATGTTTGTTCTGCTTTGTCGGTGGTTGGTTTTCCATTGCTTGTTTTTGTGATATTCTTCTAAAAAAGAGTATGGTGTTGTTTCTAATGTATCCGGTTCAGCAGATGGATTTTGCAATTCCTGTTCTCCTTCACTACTTTGTTCTGTTACTAAAGATTGTGATGACTGAGTAGTTTTGGCAGTTTGTGGATTTGATTTTTTAGCTGTGGGAGTGAATCCTTTTGACTTTCTGTTAGTTTGTTTCTGAAAAGTATAAACTCTTTTAAACTTGTAATCCATCTCATCCCTGTGGAATGTTTGTTGTTTACGTATTTTGATTTCCTGTTCAAATTTCAAGTATTCATCTAGGATTTGGTAATTCTTGAAGGTGGCTTTTGGTAGGTTAAGATCTTTTATTTTGATTTTGATGGTATCTATTTCTTGAGTAAGTTTGTCATGTGTTTTTTTAGTATTGTTGATGATCCTCAGCATCATTTCTTGTGATGTATTTTTTTAGAAGTTCTTCCCAATCTTTAAGTTCGTCCAGGTCTTCCTCATCAAAGGAGGGAAAGATACAGATTTGTAGTCCTCTTGGGATTCTGCCCACATGTAAATCATTTTCCAAAGGTGTGAATTCCCACCATTTAGAGAGTTCTTTTTTTCGATAGATTTTCAAGTATTTCAAAAAGGTGTTTAAGTGATTTGCTATTGATATTTTGTTTTGTATTTTTTTGTTGGGTTGATAGTCCAGAGAAAATTTGTTTTGCTTCTTGTTCACGTGATTTATATTTGTTGTCCATTTTCGTGAATTGTGAATTGATTATGCAAATACGGTCTAATCCAACTCAGCCCTTTTGGTACTCCTTTGATCCTTGCCCGTAGAAAAGAAGTGACAGCCTTGGTGTGGAGTAAATCAGGCGAGTGACTGGATAATGATAAATTATTTTTGGGTTATCCTTGATCTTGTTGGTGCTGTATGACCACTTTGACCTCTTTCGGTGACTTTCCTATGGCCTTCTGGTACCCGTAGTTTCGCTCACACAGGGATAAACCATCATCTCTCGAGTTAGCACCCGCATGGTGCTGATTTACCTCTGCAGCTGGTCTCCCCTATAACACTTTTTTCAATTCTTTACACAGTTCATTAAACTTGGCTTAAACTTGCCACTTTATGCTTCTCATTCAACACAGCCCAGTCCTTATCGATTCTCCCATCAACTCACCGGCTGTGATGAACCACTTGGCTTTCCCGGAGTCAAGGTTGGTACCATGGGCACAGGAGCTTCCCATGGTCCTGCTTATCGGCATAAGCTTTCCCTGTGTACCGTTGACATATGTTACAAGACACTTGTGCTATTATTCTTTGCTATCTTAGGCTCCCTTTCACAAAGGTTCCGTGGACCTGGGACGAAAAGGGCAAGGTCACTTCTCTCCTCGCCACCGTTTCGATTTCTGCCCCTTTCTCCTTCTCTTGAACTGTCGTGCCTCCTGCGTAGCTGTGCCGTTGTGCTGTCTACCGTACGCCCCTTGCCCGTACTGTGCTCTCCTGCTCCACCTTTCAACCCTGTGGGGGGAAAGGAAGGGCCATCAGGTGTGTGTGTGATTTAAATTAATTACCTGACTTTACCTGAACTTTGTGTCGGAACATGTCAGGTAAACAGGTGCATTACAAGTTTGTTGTCTGTCACAATGTGAGGAAGTGTTCAAGGTGGAAAAGGAAGGGCTTTGAGTGTCAGATAAAGCGGGTGGTACAGTTTCCAAATATCCTACAGGGTTGGAAGAAAAGGAGGTGATACATGGGATTATAACCCTAGGATAAGGGTTGGTGGTGACCTCGGGAGGATAGGTTTTGTAGGGTTTGTGAAAATAAGCAGGAGTTTTTGTGAGAATTCAGAAAATGATACTCAGAGGGATGGGATTGGTAGGGTTTGTGGGGTAAACGGGAATAACTGGGATTGTGAAATGAACAAAGGGGATTGTGGGAATCATAGTGTTATGTCTGATCAGGTTGGGAGTGCAGAAAATAATAATCAGAGGGACGGGAAGAAGGTTGGAGAGTATTCGGAAACAAGGATTCTGGGAGTTATGCTTTTTGGGGGTAACAGGGTTTGGGACCCTAGAGGATTGATTACGTATGGAGGGGTTTTCGGATCTGGGCCAGAGAGATCTATTGGGAGGAGGTGAGGCAGATGTGTTATAGCCTATAAAGTCCTTAGGGATATTATTTGCCTCTCCTTCTTCCTCAGCATAGTACCGCGTCTCACCTGGGGCATTCCCCAAACATAACCCCAGGTTCCCCTATCCAGGTGATCTTCCCTCGCTCATCCACACCCAGGGTTGGGATCTGAGAGCACCAGCCCTCCCATGGCCACCTGAATAAGGGTTTCCCGAGGTCAACTTGGGAGAACACCCTCAGGTTTCTCACAATACCCATCAAAAGCATTTCAAAACCTTGTGCATAGTTCATTGTTCATATCCTTCAGAAGTAAGTTTCAACACTACACTCCTTCCAGAACAATGAGGTCCAGCAATGCTGCACTAGTGCTAGACCCTAACTTCAACAAGAAACAGCAAGGAGGATCCGCTTTTTCAGTTCTAGCCACAAAACTGTGGCACACCCTACCTAGACTTCTCCACCTGGAGGAGATCCACCGGACATTCAGGAAACAGCTCAAGACTTGACTTTTTAAGCAACCACTTTGAAAGAAATTAAAAATAATAGTGTTAGGTAGATTTTCCTTTTTGAGTGACATTCTCCCCACTTTGTGAGTTTCCCAGAATTTTTGCTGGACTATTTGATTTTTGGACTGATTCTCCTGAGTGAGTGGGAACCTTTTTCCACTCACTCTTTCTTTTACTCTAATCATGTGAACCTTTTGTTTACCTCTTGTTGGTACTTTTTAATGGAGTTATTCTTTCTTCCAACTTTTCTGGCAACAACCTTTTATTATTGCAACACACAGCACTTTCTCTGAAGTGTTGCTGAGGTTACCTTTTAATTTGACCTGTGTTAACACAGGTTACCTGGGCAGGGGGATACTTTTAGTCCCACCTGCATTTTATTTTGCAAGATCAGCACACCCCACCTTAAGTGGAGGGCTGAGGGGAAACATTGTCTTCCTTTTCTCGCTTTTCCAGTAACCTTTAGCTGCTGTTCCAAGTTCATCTGACAGGCTGGTGGCAGTGTACCTTTTTGCATGGCTCTTTATGTACTTTTGTCGCAGGTTGCCTTTGAAGCTGCAGTAAGCGACAGAAGGGCCACCATTTTTCTAAAATGGTGACTTTCCTCTTTTTAAGCCCTGTTCTTGATGACTTGTTCTTTCTTGAGACATCTTCTACTTGCCTGGGTGGAGGAGGTCTTGATGTGTCTATTGTTTTTGGCGGGCTTCCCTTGGAAAGCCTGGCAATGCTCTCTGAGTACCTAAAGGACAGGACGAGGGGGAGCAAACCGAATCTCCTCTGCTCTATGTCCTGCAGTGTGCTTGCCTGAAATCAGTTTGTGCTGGGAGGCTGGCTGTCCCCATTGGGCAGCCACTCCCCAAGTATGATAGCATGCACATCTGGTGATTGGTGCCCTCAGCTGGTTTTCCTGCATAAAAGGCGAGGGTCCTGGAACAGAAACTCAGAGTCCACCACTGGACTGAAGATCCAAATAGGAATTCACAGAAGGTCATCCCCAGCAACTTCCAGCCACCGCCAGAACCGTTAAGTGGCTGCTGCCAACCCAACACCAAATTCCAAGCGACACATAAGATCTCCTGGAGAGGACTTCCTCCCTGGACTGGTGGGCCTCAACAGTCTCAAGACCACCTGCATTTTGCTCTATCGCTGGAAGAGCTTCGACCTCCCGGGCATGCAAACTCCGGATACCCTGTGAGCTGTGCCATATTGTTGTGCATTGTCTTGTAAAGTGCCGTTTCAGCAGAAACCTTGTGGACAGCCTCCTGAGCCTGCAGTGGTACTTTCCTGCTCCTAGACGTCCCATCAGCTGAACCAAGAACCAGAGAGAAGTCTCCCGGACTACAACCGTTGCTGTTCCTGAAACCTGTGAAGGGCTCCAATGAGCCAGTGCCATGAAGATCCTCTGCTTGGTGTCTTACAGCAAGAGTGCAACCGTGTGATCCCTCCAAAGTTCCTTCTTCAGCTCCCAAGTCCAAGAAACCCAAACCGGGGTCTGCTGTCACCTCACCTTGGGAACTGATCTGTGGCATTGTGTTATTCATTGAAAAGGTACTGCCCTGCTCTTAGGTACTTACCTGGGGCTTGCTGTATTGTTATTTTGTTTGCTGAGGGCTGTATTCAGCTGATCCTTGCACCCCTCCAGAGCCTGCCTAGAGTCCCATTTGGGTGTGCAATCCATTGGGCTCTATTCTGCCTTAGGATATTGGTCCTTGGAGCATTACTGTGAGGGAAATCCCAAATTCCCTTGCCCTTGTGAAAACCTACCTGCAACTTGATGGGTGGAACTTTGTACTCTGTATCTCTGCCTGTTCTTCATCAGCCCTTGACCCCTGGCACCTCAGGTACTTCCGTTTCTAACCAGGTTTGCTTGCCTGGTACAGGAGTTTCACTATATTTACTGTGTTACCTTTGTCTATCCTAACAAGTATTGATTGACTGTGAATACTGCAATTGTTTCTTCTCTTTTGACCTATTGTGAATAGCGCTTACGGTATCCAGTGAAAACGTTGCCTACAAAAATGTAGTCAGTAATACATTTGTGGTGAAAACACTCCTGCAGTGAAAATGTTGCCAAGCAAAATGTAGTCAAAATATGCAGCTGAAAAGTAGCCTAAAATATACTGTGCTGCTAGGGTTTATTTGGTTTATGATTGCCTGGTTTAGGGTTTGGATAGGCATTAGCGTATGGTTTGCGGTTAGTGTAAAGATTTTGGTTAGGGTAAGGGGGTTTGTGGGAGGGTTGGTGATATTGGGATTTTGTTAATGGTTAGGGTAAATCAAGTTTCAGGTAAGGGAGTAAGGGTTAAGGTAAGGCTAGAGGTAATAGTGTAATGGTTTGTGGTAAGTGTTTAAGAAAGGGATAGGGAGGTTGAAGAGGACATGAGATAAGAGTTAGCATAAACCTGGTGGTTAGGGTAGAGTAAGCATTAGGATTATAATAACTTGTCATTATATACTGCTTTTATTCAAAGCACTTTACATACAACATTGTATATGCCATTATTAACTGATCAAAATTGGCACTCCATTTTATTGACCTTGGAAGGGTGACAGACTCACAGATCACACACAAATTGCAGCAGCGGGTCTCGGAGCCCACTGAGCTACCTTAACGGTTAAAGGCAAGGTTTAGATTTGCAGTTAGGTTAAGGCTATGACATTTTTTTGTCAAGCTGGTGGTTTGGGGTTAGGTTAAATGTTATGTTTCTACTTATTTGGTGTTTTGTATTGAATGACATGCAATTAAAGTGCTTTTACATGCGGAAGGGTTAGTGATAGGTAAGGTTTCAAGGTAGAATAAGGGTTGTAATGAGAATTAGGGTAAGGTTTAGGAATGGAGCTAGGGTGTTTGTGGATGTGTTATTAGAGGTTTGGGTCATTAGGACTAGAGAGAAAGCCTCATGAAGCTAGAAAATGCACCGTAAGTCTAGGTGGGAGGAATTGGAAACACTAATGCGCATGAGTGTTTCAAGTTATAGTAGAGACCACCAGTGTATATTAGAATGCAAAGAGAATGTCTATTACATGAGGCTTTCTCTCTAGTCCTTCTTCCATGCTTACTTGTTTCCATGGTTACCTACTAAACAGTTGCTGCGTCCGCGCGGTAGTGTCCGCTTCTTAGACATCCCACAGCGAACTTCTAAGGTTGGTTCTCCATTATACTTCTGAACACATGGATGGTTTTCTATAGTAGGCATTCCCTTCTGTAATATACATGTATATGCATTTCTTTAGCCGCATCGATACAAATTGAGAAGCGTTGCGACACACGCCGTATTGCACTATGACTCTACTTGGAGTCTCCATTATACTGAGTCTCTGGATGCTACCTGTGATATTCTGGAGGTACATTTTTATACTTACCTACACGTTCATACCACCTTTGTATGATACACTTATACAAACCAGGCCATTTTCTGTTTTGTCCAATATCCAGGAGCTGTTTTTTCAATCTGCTCTATGACTGAATTGTTCATAGTGCTTCAGCAACACCGGAAGCCGTTTCCCTGATACTGTTAGGTACTTTCTGTTCTTTTTCTCACTTACTGGAACCCATATCTCATTCAGCACGTTACACCGCGTGTTTCTATTTGGATATGTTATATTGAGGCAAACTAATTAGGGACACTTTGCGCTATACGACTCACTCACCATCTTTGCATGCTAACTTTATACTCTGGTTATGGACTTTCTGGGACATTACTATGGGAACACTACTATTGAGATTTTATGTTAAACAATGAATTCCGTTTATGGTCTGTGCAAATAACGTTGTCTTTTTTATGATCTGTATAAAAAATACTCATTAGCATTGATTATCTTATGGATTATATATGAGCATCATCAGTAAGAATGTATTAGTTCTCTAAAAATGTACATTTCTTTATATCTTATTGTATTGTAGTGATCTGATTTGCACCTAAAGAAGGGAGACACTCTCGAAACAAGTTGTGTAACATTTATTTTGAACATAAAGGAAGAATTTGAAAATCCAAGTTTCTATATCATCATTCTCTACAACATTATCGAGCATTCTAAACATGTAACTTGTACCTATATGTATTTTACATGGATTTGAAATACTTTGATTTATTCAGTATAAAGGTATGCAGGGGACGGGAGTGCCCGTCATTAGGGATGCCACTTTCTTTGCATTTGTTCTACCAACCTTGTGCCAAGGTTGGCTTACCTCCTCTGCATCCAAGTGCAGTGATGTATTTAAAGGATAGTTCCGGAACTTTTTTTTTATTGTCCCTACGGTTCGGCCATGTGTTTTTAAGCATAACTCGGTAGATCGTAGAAAACTTTCCTCTGGACCTTACCCGACTTTTCGTCCATTAACGCACTCGAAATCAGCCGCCATTTTCTGATAATCCTATCATTTCCCCCCATCGCCCTGGCTCACCTGCTTTTGCGGCAAATCCCCCGCCCCTGAAACAGACTTTATCAAAACATTCATATTCCCCGCCTCTATCCGTGACGTGACTGAGCTGCGTAGGCAAACGCGCCCAGGCGTCTTCTACGCGACTCCACACAGAACCCGGAAATCAACACAGATGAGCTCACACAACACAGCGCGCCACAATTGGGAATATGAAACTGTACTTTTAAATTAAACCGCAAGATTGTAAATTTGGTAAAGTACATTTATTTGACATCAAATGTTTTGAGAATATTCAGCGATTTTCATTTTTATTTGCTCACGTTCCAAAAAGTTCATTTTGAGGCACGCAATGTTCCTTTGCTGTACACAGGGTCTTAAGATCATCTCACAATACAGCGCCACAATTCGGAATATGAAACTGTGGTTTAAAAGCAAACGGCAAGATTGTCCATTTGGCAAAGTACATTTATTTGACATCAAATGTTTTGAGAATATTCAGCGATTTGCATTTTTCTTTGCTCTCGATCCAAAATAGTTCGTCTTGAGGCAAGCGATGTTCGTGTGCAGTACACAGGGTGTTGGTTTACGATAAAATAAGCTCTTCGGTCGCACTGATAATCGCATGGCTGTTCCAACAACGAGGCACTAGGCCACCACAACGGTCTGTATGTTGCATCTAGCCGTTAGTACCGCGTAAGGGCATACTTGTACTTGGCGATCGTCCCATAAAATGGTCAGGGTGGTAACGTTGTTCACGCGGAGAAGCAACTGGCGGTTGAAAAAGCCATCCGCCAGTGTCTGGTACTCGTGACACATACAATAATGAAGGATGTACCTGTTTTAAAAACATAAAAAATGAAATTAGTCTCACCATCAGATCTTTATTAAAATTATTCATTTTATATATTAGGTCGGGAAATTATTTCATAGCTAGGACAGTGCAACTGGGTATTATACGTCAAGGGGGAGCTGTAGGATACTGAGACAGTCCCCCAGTGCAGGGGTTGACAGGGAGGCAGTGCAGGTGGAGAGTGGAAGGGCCCAGGACCGAGGTCGCAGACAGTGGACCAGTTGTAGCAGGGGAGAGGGAGAGAGAAAGCAGAAGCAAAGAGGAAGGTTTTGAGGTGCTTCCGTAAAAGGAGATGGTTCTCCTCAAGATAGTGCGCGGTACAAAACAATATGCCACATAGAACGAACAAGTACAACTTAACCCGTCTTTAAAGCTACTGTATAGTAATTAAATTGCGGTATAAACTCATCTAAAGAGTTACTTACATTATATTTGCATTTTCCATTGTGTCTGTGCGTAGGGCAGCCCCGAAATACCACTCCTTCTATGCCGATGTTATTTCTTCTAATGAACGAACATTAAATGGCTTTCGTTTCTGAAATTATATTCATTATCGTTTCTTACGTTATTGCCCCACACCCCCAAAAAGAAGTCTTTCGGGATGGTCCCGGCCTGTCAAGGTCAAATAACAATTGAACCTTATACTGAGTCGTGGGCCATTCCGGCACCCGAGAAAAAAATCAAAGCAGCTGACCTTCACTTTGAATGAGCACACATTCCTAGTTAGCTACATTAAGTGTAAGGCCATCTCACAGGACTCACAGAGCAATCACTTTTATTTACACAATACATAGCTACACATATTCAATGGGCCTGCGACATGAGGAGACTCGAGAGAACAGACAATCAAATTACAATCATTTAAACCGTGATGTGTATTTCTCAATGAGCTCTTCTTTAGGTGGACATGGAACAGAGGCAATGTTGGGTGGCAATGCAGTTGTCCCCTGCACAGGTTCGTTCACAACTCCATGTATGTGCCTATCTAGGACATCAACAATAAGTCTCTCAATAAAGTCATATTGCATATCCTCAAACACTGGTTTGATAACCCATTGTTTACTTCTTTTAGTGAAGGCCTTATTGTAGCGAAGCGTCCCTAAAGTTCCGGTCGTCCTACTTTGTTGACGGCCAACATTATGGTTATGTGCCAAGACCGCTTGAAGAGTCCGATTTATCATGCCCTCCATGCCAAAATGCAATCGTTTTGGCCTGTACTTAAGGCACATATTGTGGAACACCTCCAAATCTCCTGTGTGGCAGAATTCCGTGAGTCCCCTCAAATCTCTTGTTATGGTTTTATCAAATACAATCTTTTCAATGGCTTTGTGAGTGGGTGATGAAGGAATCAACCACTTCTTCTTCCGTGCCTCCTCTGTGGACAAATGGCCATGTTCACAATTGTGGAAATGTTGGTTTGTGTTCCAGCGGTGAACGTTGCTACAGTGTAGCATTACTGACCGCCATTTTTCCAGTAGAATTTACAACGACCCTCCACATGTTTTTGAGCTCCACCAAAGATGGTTGCTGATTGACTTGGACAACTGTGAAATACCTTGCATATCTTTTTTTTTACCTGCAGCCGACATTTTTTTATTGATTGTTTTTGCAAGATGCCAAACGTCAAATTGGTGATTTATATTTTTGTACTCTTCTCTCATTGTCTTGGCAATTGAAACGTGTCTGTCCGTGGCTATCAGGTCGATCACCATTCCCCGCGATTGTAGTTCTTGCAATGATGCTACAAAGCCAACTTTCTCCATGGCCACTGAGGATGTACTTTGTGACACCTGCACGACCACCGAACTCACAATTTTCTTACTTTCCATGTCCTGAAAGTGGTAGGTGCAGTACTTGGCTGAAAATCCTGGGCTGTCGCACTGTCCATCACCGGCTAGCCTGAACCGTTTGCCCGCGAATGTACTATCAATAGACATTTTTTCCATTCTCCAAGCTTCGCTAATGGCTGGAAATAGATAATCGGTTTGGTATTTGTAGAACTGAGTTTTCGCAATGAAATGGATTCCCACAAACTGAAAGAAAGACTCTAACTTTTTAAAACTTGAACCACTAAAAAGTGCAGCCGCTGCACAAAGTAGATTGCCTGCTGGCAGTTGCCCCAGCATGGGTTGTGCAGACCATGAGAAAGGATGATATTTTGTACAGGTGGCATGTATTGTAAGGTTAGTGCCTCAAATTGCACGAGTCACATTAATCAATGGCTCCCCACATACTTCCCCACCAACCGAATGCCCACATTTCATCCGATTAATAATATCAATTAAACAACTATCGAATACAATGAATTTGGCCTCTTTCCTTATACTGTCACTCTGCATCCCAGCTGGTTCGGCCTGTAACGTTGAGGACATGTCACTCACATGAAAGGTAGAATCTCTGATATCGTCTTCCGCTATGTTCAGTGATATTGATGGTGTTTCATTGTCGTCCACTTCATTCTCTTCCATTGCAACATCTGTTCCTTCTCCGGCGATGGGTGAATAAAACAATTTCTTCAACTTTCTCGCGGTCTTAGTTTTTGCGGGTGTGGATTCTGTGAATTGATCTCCGACTGCATCCGAACTACCAGGAGGACATTCACTATCAATGGCTGGATGTGGTATAGCTCCATTGTCAATCACTTCATATTCTTCCCATTGGCACGATGCATCTCCAGTCTCAAGTCCCTGCCAAAAGGTTTGACAAGCAACATCTCTCGTTCGCTTCCCTGTCTGTGTAGATCTAGTTCGTACACCCACTCGCAACTAGAGGACAGATTGGAAAAGGGATGTTCAGTTTAAACACAACTTACAGTATTGAACTATTAACAGTGAAAAACAACATAATATAGTGACCAGGACACTAACCTTCTTTTGCTTTCTTTTCTTTGAAACTTTCTTGCCTCGAACTTCAACATCAGGACACTGTTGCTCCGACTCGTGTGTGCATGTCTCCACTTCCTCTTGCGCTGCAACGACTATATTTTCATGATAAGCACATCCATCACGCACTGACGCTCCATCGACTCCCTGAAACATAGAACTTTCATTAGTATGTATAATAATATCGAAAACACAAAATGTACTTGGGGACCAATACCCACGTACATCTCAATAGCAAAACACGAATGAACGCTTTGTGTAGAACATTCAAACGACAATTATTCACGCATTGTTGATCTAGTTAGATGGAACTGTCAAGATCCATACCTCGGGCTCCTCATAGACTTCCCTTGATGATATTATTGAAGATGATGCTTCAGTAACTCCCTGAAACACAGTAATTGCATTAGTATGGTTTTCTATTTTGTTAAAAAGAACATAAACTTTGTGCAGGCGTCAACGGCTCATCTAAATAGACCTGCACAAATGATCAGTTGTCTAAAATAAATAATGGATATGTAAATACGATTCGATTTGCTCGATCGTTGGAAGTGTCACTTGACTCACCAGTGGAGGGATGTGGACGAATAGAGTGGGAATAGCGGTTGAGAGCAATTTTCGCCTCGCTCGCGGTGTGTTCTTCTTTATTAGCAATGATGTGGAGTACATGTCTGAGCTAAAGTGCCTGCTGCAGATGCGGTATCGATCACCCCTCTTGTCCGCAAAGACTTCTAGGACTCTACTTTCAAGCTCAGACGGTGGATATCCGCAATATCGGACCCATTCTCTTATCTGATCTATTGTCTTAGGGAAAACATGCATTATAGTACCTTCAGATTTATTATGGGTCTTCGAAGGGCAACCGCCAATGGAACAGGCAGGCATTGTGGAAAGTTCTGAAAAGTAAAGATCAACAATTCTCTATGAATACCAATGTGTTAAAAAATTAAATGACACATAAAAGGTTCAATGCAAGGTTCGTTTTGGTTCTTGGAACTATACACGTTATTCACATGCGGATAATTATTTGAATAACTTTAAAAAAATAGAAAGATAATTTGACTAAACTCAGAACATGTGACTAGTTCCTTGCATGTACTGTCTTGAACGAAAAGAAATTGGACGCAAAATGATTATGGTACATGGCCTTACCTTGATGAACAAACAGTTAGATGCAGGGATCAGAGTAGTTTCTTGTCGTAGAACAGGGAGCAGTTCACAGGTTGCAAAATGACGAGTTTCCTCGAAGTGGTCACGGAAGTTCACAGAGACGAAGAGCAGATAACCAGCACCTTCACGGGTTGACTAGCAAAGCGCAAAGAAGTTCTCATTAGAAATATGAAGTGGGTTATAAAGAATTCGAAACAGGGGTGTGTTTGTGAATGAATGACGTGTATATGTCGTGGCATTATGCGGTTTGCAGGGGGCCGTCCAGCGTGAAGGGGGATGCTTGGCAGGAGACACGGGGTCTGGAGGTAGACATGGGAACAACAACCCATGCTCTATAGACCACTTTGAAGTGTACATGGTCTTTGGCACCTCGTTGCCTTTATCGCTCCCTGACAGCTCCACTTGGCAGCACAAGTACCCCGGTGCGAACTGCCTTTGATAGGGCGGAGGGGGGGTGGATTGGGGCGGTGGTCGTGCAGACAATACACAGGAAGACTCGTGAATGGAGACACACTTATGTGGATTGCAGGGGGCCGTGCAGCGTGAGGGGGGATGCTTGCAGGAGACACGGGGTCTGGAGGTAGACATGGGAACAATAACCCATGCTCTATAGACCACTTTGAAGTGTACATGGTCTTTGGCACCTCGTGGCCTTTATCGCTCCCTGACAGCTCCACTTGGCAGCACAAGTACCCCGGTTCGAACTGCCTTTGATAGGGCGGGGGGGGTGGATTGGGGCGGTGGTCGTGCAGACAAGACACAGGAAGACTTGTGAATGGAGACACACTTATGTGGATTGCAGGGGGCCGTCCAGCGTGAGGGGGGATGCTTGGCAGGAGACACGGGGTCTGGAGGTAGACATGGGAACAACAACCCATGCTCTATAGACCACTTTGAAGTGTACATGGTCTTTGGCACCTCGTGGCCTTTATCGCTCCCTGGCAGCTCCACTTGACAGCACAAGTACCCCGGTGCGAACTGCCTTTGATAGGGCGGGGGGGTGGATTGGGGCGGTGGTCGTGCAGACAAGACACAGGAAGACTAGTGAATGGAGACACACTTATGTGGATTGCAGGGGGCCGTCCAGCGTGAGGGGGGATGCTTGGCAGGAGACACGGGGTCTGGAGGTAGACATGGGAACAACAACCCATGCTCTATAGACCACTTTGAAGTGTACATGGTCTTTGGCACCTCTTGGCCTTTATCGCTCCCTGACAGCTCCATTTGGCAGCACAAGTACCCCGGTGCGAACTGCCTTTGATAGGGCGGGGGGGGTGTGGATTAGGGCGGTGGTCGTGCAGACAAGACTCGTTTGCCGCAGGGCCTCACCAAGGAGAGGCCATCTAACTGCATGTAAGAGGCAGGCTGCAGGATCTAGTACATGGAAGGCAGGGTGGTGAGTTTATAAATACCTCACCCTCCCAGGAGAATATATGGGTGCAGTTCACCCTGGAGACCCTGGATGCCTAGGCAGTTAGTCAGCAGCAGGCTGGCCTGTGGTGGCAAGGCGGCACGGGCCAGAGGGGGTCATCTCTGTACCCGGTGCCCAAAAGGATGATTTATTATGATCAACCATATTGATTATTTACCTATAACCATGTTTTGTATCAATAAAATCCAACGGCCTTCCTTTTATTGCCAACGCTTGAGCAAAGTGGTGTGGTAAGTATTTTTGGGGGAGGAGGCAAGGCCGGGAGGCTTGATGCCAACCCGCAAAATAACATATGTATGTCTGCTGCAAGTTTCTATTTCAGCTATATTTGATATTAAAATGTTGTGGCTCATGGTGCAGTGACCCAGTCCCTGATGAGGGTGCCAAACCCCACCATTCAAATTAAATAATCTGATTTTACCAGGATCAAACCATTTTGGCCATGTGGGGAAACTGAAATGATAGCATGAATTCCCTAGTTCCAGAATCTAACTCTCATTCTTTAACAGTTTAGCACAATAATAAATTGGCAAGAAATCATTCATCTATACATTGGAAAATGAAGAACAGCAGCACCCATTACTTCCTTAAAACAAACACCTAATCAGTACCCATCAGCCCTTCAGAAATGGTCTATGTTCTATACTTCGGTTTCCATTCAAGTCTTTGTGCAGGAAGCTGGGTAGACAGTTGAATAATGTGTACTGCTCCGACTGTAGCGTCCTAACCCAGGAATCCAAATGTCCTTCACTCCACATGAATCCCGGCACCCTCGACAAAGCATGGCTTTATGTACTCTTGCAGCAAAGTACAAAGCCCCAAAAATAAAAACAATTGAATAGTCCTTCTGCTATAGATCGTATACTTCTTACTGATATTCTGTCAGGGATCCAGGGGTAGAGGAGGAGAAGGAGGCCTATTTCTGTTTAATGGAGGGAAGAGTGAGAGCCACAAGAGGGTTTGGGAGCCAGGGAACAAAGCGCAGGGAGTTGATAAAGTGTAAGGCAGGTGAAGACCACCGCCAGGGGGAAATATTGGGCTTGCAGCTTCTGCTCTCCAGATGACATCAACAACAGGCTCAGGAGCCGATAGAGGGCACAAGAATTCTGAAAAGTACTCCCATTTGTTAGTGAGGTTTTCTTAATCAATCTCTTCACTACAAGGAATCCCGTTGGAGTAACAGATTTATGGTGTTGAGGGGATCAAGCAGGAACTTGTTCATATAAAGAGATTAATGATGGAGCAGAAGATTAAAAGAAAGAATGCATGGTTTAAATCTGCACTAATCTGGCAAGTTGGCAATCATCGATGGATGATAACACTGCATGCACAATGTTGCAGAGCATTAGAACTGTGTTCATCTTGAGTGAGTATATGTCTTTTGGGAGAGTACCGCTAGTCTTAGCAGGAAAGCTGTGAATGATGCCTCTTTCCTCTCACCCACCCGCAGGGTCCATAATCATGTCTCCATCCTGCCTCTCACTGCATAAAGGAGAGATAAACGTGACGGCATTACAATTACTTTTATACGTATTCTCTATGTGGTCGAGTGCCAAAATAACACAGTGGGTTTAAACCCTAGATTCGCTGCTTTGCCAAATAGTGTGATCCTGGGCAAATTATTTAATCTCACTGTACCGTATCTGCAAAAATTAGGAGTCCTGCAAAACAGCCACTCCAATAATAGGGGCCTTTTTCCAATCACCTGCAGTGGTAAATGAGGTGTAACAACCACGTGTAAAAGGTTCACGCTTTCATTTAGCCTAATTTCTCTCTCAAGAGGATGTTTGCGTTTTTGATGGGCTTGGTGGGGCCACCTACTAGCAAAAGTTATTTTCCCACCACCATGCGTTACACTTCTCTGCATGGTATGTTGCTCAAGTAAAATCTGCTGAGCAACTCATTAGGATGATAGGTTTAAAGTTAAGTTATAACATATCTGCTCACTGTTCCATTGATGCAGTTACTCTGTGACCCTCGGCAGATTTCAATGGGGTTTGTGAGAGTTTATGGGTGACTTTTCTCTTAGGGCACCCTTGTTTGCCCATAGATCAAAGTTATTAATATTAGTTAGCCTTCACTTGCCTTTCTCTCAAAACTACCAACTTTTGTACCACACGATAATGCCGCCAAAAGAGGGCAAAATGAGTCTGTGATCGATGGTTATCTTTGATGGATAGATGCATTAGGATGAGAGACTTAGATTTCGAGTGAATGACTTAAGAGTACACCATTATACTGGGCTTTTTGTTGGAATCCCGTAGTTGCGTTTCAGCGTGCCATGCTGCCAAGTCCCAAGTTACGCAAAAAGGAACTTTTAGGCAGAATGAAATATAGGGAGAAACACAAACATGATTGGAGCAGGGAGGGAGGGGAAGAAGTGGGGAGAGAGACAAATAGAAGGTGATACAAATGCAGCAAGAGACATAAAGAGCGAGACACCCACAGAATATGAGACAAGTTGAGGGGTATGCAAATGGAGGGGAGACAAAATACGATTAATATAAATGGATTGGGAGTCCAGCAAGGACCGAGTGTGAGAGCAATTTTGGGACAATTTTGGAGCTGAGGCCAGGCCCACCTAAAGCCTAGGTTTCAGTACCTGAACTTCTTTGTTTCCATTTAAAGCACTGGCTGCTCTTGTACAAGTGGCTAATCACATAATCGTCCCAGTCCCAGAAACAGTGGTCTTGTTGTATAGTGGAGGCCTTTGCACGGTTTTCCTCCTCAAAATAAGATGTTTAGGGAACTATTTTCATTGATAGGTGATCGGGTCAACAGAAGTAGAGAGAGAGAGAGACCAAGTAACACCTACAACACATCCCCAGTGGGCACTAAAAACACTCGGCATTGAAAGGTTTCCCCTTTCGTGATTACTAGGGAGACCCTCTTAAATTACCTCCTCAGATGTTTCCCACCCTATCCTGCATTAACAGTGCATTTAGCTACATTATGTGCCTCCCCTTCAAGGCTTGTTATCAGACTATTCTTGTGTAAGTACAACACACCAGAAAAAACAAAGAATTGAGGGCTGGTAAAAGATGTTAAATTTGCCTGCTTAAATTGTGCAGTGCATTCACTCTGAAAACATGAAGGAAAGAGGGAGCAGCAGCACCTGAGGTCAATGGCAAAGCCTGCCTACCTGCATCCTGTCATTGAGGATGAGCAGAGACAGCAATCCAGGTTTCAGTGGATGGATTGGGCGGGCATTACAGCAACAATCTTGCAGACTAGAGCCCAGAGTCAGTGCCTTGCATCTGTCACTTCAACAACAGCTCAGCTGACCTTGCTTGCCCTTCGTTTTGCAGTGCCTGCAAATACACTCCAGGAAAAAAATGTTTCACATTTGTTTCGAAATGTCATTAATAAAATGCATTGAAACATGCCGCCCTTTGAAGATCTGCCGCCCCAGGCCCGGGCCTAGAAGGCCTAATTGGAAATACGTCTCTGCCTAAGTGATCATTAACGCTTTACCTTACCTATATTGACTTAATACGAATGGTTGGTGTGCTATATACCAATTGTATACAGTCGCCCTTATGTGACAAGCAGAATGTATTTTTTTGAACATTTAGCAGAAACACTGTGCTGAATTGTTGCACAGCTGAAGGTTCCCAAGAGAACACAGCCACATAGAAGTTATTCTAAAAGATACTTTCTAGGCCAATGAGCTATGCGCCTGGGTGCACGAGGAGAATTGGCAGAGAAATAGAAATTAAAATCAGTTAATTAATCTCCAGCCACAGTGTGGTCAGACTACAGTTGGCAGCAAGGCATGAGAAGGGAGCTGAGGGAGCAGAGTATTGGGGTTGGGGCCACGGGGAACGGTGTGAGGAGCCAATCAGCCGGAAGGAGTTTACAGTGTCCCTTGGGTGCAACATTGTACAGTATCCTTGCTGATGTCCGCAGTGCATACCATTGGTTAGACTCAATGTGAATGTCTTGCCCATTACCATCTAAAGCTATTTTGTATATTGAACATTGCCAACCAATGGCAAGGGAATGTTCTTTGACTGTTCAGCACAATCATGTAAGTGAGTGGCAGTGTGGGAAGGTTTTGTGGGAATCACGAGGGGTGTTAATATTATTGTGACCAACTGTTGTAGCGACCAATTAGGGTCATTCAACATATATTTGGATATAGGGGACTAACCTAGTTCCACCAATCAGTTTTTGTGACGTGGCTTAGAAATGTAACTAAAATGTTGTATGATAACTTGACAAATTTCATATAAAGAGTTCAGCCGCAGTGGGCGGCGTTCATAGCTCACTTCATTCAGTTCTATGCGGCTTTCTGAACCATGCTTCCCAGCTGTTTAGGTCCAATAAATTTGAATTACTTCTTGCTTGGTGTACGCTCCTTTTTTTATTACTTTTCTTCCGTTGGATTACTTTTGACCAAGGCCCCCTGGTGCACTGTCACTAAGCCCCTCTAGACTCTGGGAACAGCTGCATTCACCCTGGAGGTGGGGTCTAGATGTGCGAGAAGCAACAGAACGTGTTTCCCCTACACTCTGTGATCCCCCTACCAGTTCCTCCTTCGACACTGTAGGTGGGCTCTGGAGGTGCGGGGAAGCAACAGCCTTATAAGCATGTTGAGAGAGGCTCTGTGGTCTCTTTCTTGTTGTAGTGGTGTGCTGGGCTTGTGGGGGGGGGGGCAGAGAAGCTTCAGGGGCCCTTAGCAGATACACTTCTCCCAGTCTGACCATCTACTCCCCTTTCCCTCCCCTTTTACCCCTTTCTCACCAACCTGCTCACCTCTGGCTCTGCCACTGCTCTTCTCTCTCTCTTTCTCCCTTGCTCTCTTTCCCTCTCTCTCTCTCTCCTTCTCTCTCTCTCTTGTTCTCTCTTTCTCTCTGTCTCTCTCTTTCTCCCTTTCTCCCTTTCTCTACTTCTCTGTCTCTTCCTTCCTCTCTTCTTCTTCTTTCTCTCTCTCTTTATCTCTCTCCCCCTCTTTATCTCTCTCTTTCTTCCTCTTCCTTTTTCTCTTTCACATTACATTTCCCTTTCTTTTTCTCCCTCACTCTCTCCCTCTTTCTCTCTCTCTTAACCCCCTGTGAGCCTGTTGCCCGTATTTCTGCTGCACTGTGCCCAAGTCTCTCCCCCTTCTATCAGCCATAACCCTGTTCAACCCGTCCGTTCCTCCATTGGTGTCGTTTCTGCCCCCTGCATCCAAGGGAACTCACCAAGCCCCCCGGGTCCCATGCAAGTGTATGTGCCTAACTTGTATGTCTGCCATCAATGCCCAGCCTCGTGTCCGCAGCCCTGTGCAGACAATTGTCTGTGTCCAGTGTACCTAACTTATTCTGTTGGCAATGACTCCTCTTCCTATAATAAACCTGTTCCTGATTTCTGCAAAGACTTTGGTGCCTTCATTTGTGTTCCCACTTTTCGGGGTAGTCTGCCTGTCATTGCCCGAGGAGGGGTGGAGAGGCAGCCTCTCTGGGGTCTGTTCATTTCCTGGCCCATAACTGTGGCTCTGCCTGGGGTCTCCCACAAAGCCGTCCCTATTTTGTCCTGCCTCCCACGTCCACAGGTCTGTTTTTTGCTATGACCAAACCTAACCTACACACTTTCCAGAGTGAACAGGTATTGTTCCCCGAGCCCTTGCATTCTCTGACCATGCCTAACCTGCAAACACTGCTTTCTTAGTACCTGATGTTCCAAGGTCTCTTGCTTGCAGTGAGCAGACCGAGCATATGCACTCTCCTGGGTGAATACGTTTTGTTCCTACCTGTGAACACTGCTCTTGCAGTGCTCTGCTTTCCCATGTCTCTTGCTCGCTGTAACCAGTCCTAATATTTGAACTCTCCTAAATTAATATATGGTGTTCCCGGAGCTCTTGCATGCTCTGACCATGCCTAACCTGTGAACACTGCTCTTGCAGTGCCTGAGGGTCCCAGGTCTCTTGCTTGCTGGAAGCACACCTAGCCTACGGGCTCTCTTTTGCATGTGCCTACCCTCCCAGGCCTATTACTTGAACTGGGGCAGTACCTGGTTGTGCACGAGCGCCTGCCCACTCTTAGCAAGCTTGACCTATGATCTCCGTTGCATCTGTAGCTTATGTTCCCAGATAAGGTCACCGCCCGAATAAAACCTGAACCGTTATCGCCGCTCTGGCAATAGACTGTGCCCCTGTGTCCCTTCCGTGCTGTGTGACCATGCCTGACCTGTGACCTCTGCTGGATCAGGCCATGCGCTTCGCAACACTGCCATACGGCACGGCATAGTCGCCTGTCGTACATGCCGGGGCCAGGCCGGACCTATGACGTCTACTGGGCCAGTATTGAATGTTCCTCGTACATCCTGAGACCGGTGCAGACCCCTGACCTTTTCAGCTTTAAAAATCGGTAGGATCAAAGCCTGCGGTGCTAATGGCTCCCGGCTCATTGCTAGGAATGTGCCCCGGCCCCATTCCTCCCGGGTCACCTTGGGAATCAGATAAGGGGCACTCAGATAAGAAGCATTCCTGCGGTCACCTTTTCTCTGATTCCCTGAGTTCTAGAAAAAGGTGTGGCGTGCGCAATGGGCTTGACAGTTTTAATCTCTCTCTTTGCCTCACCGAAATACCCCAGTATGGTTAAGCATTGTCATAAAGATACCAAACTTCCATCGTCATCATTATTAGTATTATTATTATTCATAGGAATACTAATGATAATCATTCTTTCCTGTATACACATAACACCCTTTGCTCCTTTCATCGTTCCACCTTACTCTTTTCAGCGTCTAGCAAGAATGTATTTTATGAGGTGCGATCTAGTATTATTATTATTACTATTATCATTATTATTATTATTATTATCGTCATCAAGCATATTATTACAATTTCAGCCAGCGTGTCCTTGGTGGGTGCTGTTGGTGATTCACTCTGCATTGCTTATTTATTTATTTATTTATTTATTGTGTCATGGTTTGAGTTTAAGGGACTCTGGCCTCTCAGCGAGAGCCCCCAAATTTTAGTGGCAAAAGAAGCAGCCACACAGATAACGGTGAGACAATATAATTCACTACCATTCTCACCCGCTGCAAATTTCTATTGTAAACACCACAGAAAAGGTGAACAGACAAACCCCACGGAGGGCAAATAAATAGCAATGAATGCATATGGACCCACCTGGACTGCCTGTCTTTTCTAGTTTGTTTTTCTAGTTTGATTTTTATAGCCTATAACAATTAGATTTTTTGTCCGCAACTCAGTAACTTGTGCTTAGCATCAGTTATCACATTGTAGACTGAGGGTAAGTCTCTCCTAACTGTGCCTTTTAGATAGGCGGAGCCACAGAGCTAGCTAGGGCTATATTACCTCACGAAGGGAAAGGGTGTACTTCACAGGAGGGCTAGCATGAGGGTACACAATAACAGTAAGAAAGTCTTTGTTTACTGGCACCAAGCAAGCCAAATGTCCGTTGTTTAGTGTGTTATTACTATATAGGAAGGTAACGACGATGACATGAGACCCTGGAATCGAGGTGTAATGTCTGTCGAATGAAAATCCCTGTAGTATTCGGTGGTTTAAGTTAAACATTTCACAAATTAAGTACATAGAAAAAATACAAACACTTTTAACAATCTAATTCTAATTATATCGTTTACAAAATTCATATAACCCCAATTATTTCAGCAGCCGTACAAAACAAGCATTGGCAATGCCAACATTTTGGGCTTTTCTGTAGGCATGGGAAAGGCACTTACCAGGCACAAGCGTACAGGTATTAACTGGCCATTGATGGCCATTGACGAGTGCCTGGGCATCTAATAGCAGTGCCTGGCAAACTCCCAATACTTATACACAAGCCACAACTGTTGGCTTTGCCAGTGCTTGTTTTTACCAGGACTTTAATGAAGGGCAAATAGCGCTCACAAATAGAGTGGCTGAAGGCAGGCCTGGTTAAGACATTTTTATTACACCAATAGTGGGTTTACAGCTACAATGAATTCATTAACTCTCAGAAGACTGCTTTGAAAAAACACTGGCAGGCACTTCAAGTGCAAAGTTTGATTGCAAGGCTTAATTTAAGCAAGCTGAAAGAGTTCCAATGAGGAGGTGTTTTGGGCGGTAAGGGGCAGGAACTGGGTGGGAATGGCCAAACAACACCTAAAAGCTTTGTCTCCCTCCACTGATGCCATTTCTCCCCATCTTTACTCTACTGCAACAGGTTCGCGTATAGGTGGCTAATAGCCCAAACTAAAAAAAATAAGGAAACCCTTCATAAAATTAGTGCATACTTTTCGGAGCTAACTTGATGTATGCCCCCATAAAATAAAATATGAAGGTATTATATTTAAAGGGGAAGGCATGATCACAAATTATTACGTTCAAGATATTTTAAAAACCTTAACATTTAAAAACCTTGAAATTGATGAACCCAGAAACAATAAGTTGTCAAAAGGATTCATTATTAATGAGTATCATATTGTGAACAAATTTCCTAAAAAACAGGCAACTCTCTGCGAGCATGCGACAACCGCTAAGTGTGCGCTTTAATGTCTCTTGAGCCAATGTTGCTTACAAAAGTGGCACAAAGGACTAGGAAACGCGATCTTGTTCATGATGCACATGATTTCAGGATTTCTCTTGTTAATCTCAAGTTCAACCTAATTTGCATACATTGCTGTCTCCAATCCCCGCCAGGGAATTTCCTTAGATACTGCGGTAGAAGTCACCTCTTTTCGTGCTTTTGGGTTAAATCCTGATGTCATTTACATTTGCATAACACCATTTGTATCTATATTTATTTATTTATTATTTAGTATTTATAAAGTGCACAGCAGCCCGGAGGCACCGTGGCACTGTTCCAGCAGTGAGCTTGATTGCAATTACATACATGTGACATGTGCGAGTACGGTACAGACTTAGTTACAGTTTATCAGAGGAGCAAAAGTTAGTTGAACAGAGTGGTTTTAAGAGTTTTGCGAAATGTATGTATTCTTATACTTGTGTGTATTACACACCACGTCCCTAAGTTCGTCTGCCTCTAGCTTCCTCCCAAAAGAAAGCATCATTGGGTAATAGGGATATTCGGCTCGTTTCTGGTGGACTGCTGCATGCCAGGGGTTGGCATAACCACAGCAGTCACGTGTCTCTCCCCAGACGCACCAGCTCTACTAATGAAGAGGCCGTGCAGAAAGACCAGCACTCACCACTTCGAGAGCCATGCCGCAAGTCTGCTGTGAATGGTGCAGCCCGGCTGCACTCGATACGATTCTAGGTTTGTGGCAGTGATGCTCGGGTGTCTGTTTATTGAGATGGCAGAGCCTAAGACGTTTTGGTGGCAGTGTACGGGAGTGCCACTGGTCACAGAGACGGGGGGGGGGGGTGGGGTCAGGGGGGCTGGGAGGGTTTGTGACAGGGATAAATATGTTGGGACCCGTGCAAGGAGCTGTTTTTGGTGGTTAATGTGGTGAATGTGGGTCAGCAAGCGCAAGACGGCAATGTGCATGGGGACCTTGTAGGGTATGCAGGTGAAGAGTCGTTTAAAAATGAGTAAGGTGGGTGAGGGGAGACAGCGGGACTCCTGAGGAGCTCTGTTGTTGGAAGTTGATTGCTAGACCACACCATAGGGTTTTAGTGTACCAGTAAATGAAGAAGGAAAGATCCTGTGCTGTTAATATTAATCAGGACGTAAGGGTTCTTGCTGCTCTTTTTTCTGTTTTGCTGGTGATTTTAGGGTAATGGCAGCTTGGACGAGTCTTGAGGAGTGCAGTGTCTGAGGATGAATGGTTAGATTGACACTGTAGGGTTTCATTGACTGGGCTTGCAAGAGTCATGTTGCGATGCAAGAGTTTCTGTTGTGGTGGCGCATCGCGGTGACCAAGCAAGTTGTGGTGTTATCAGATTTCTGGCCCTTCTGGTCCTCATCAGGTTTTTGCGTAGGGGTAGATGTTGATGCTCATGTTCATTAGGAGAATGAGTTGGTTAAACAGGCCGGACTGTGGTTGGTCTTGAGAGCTTATATGATTTAAACATTATGGACAGGCAATTTTTCATTTGTGGGTGAAACTCCATTGACCCCGGTCTCTGCGATTCAGTTGTTTGGGACATTTTGTGGTCTAGTGTGGTCTATTTGTCGCGGCAAATACTCTGGCCTGGGTTTCAGAGGGTGCCTGCCTGTGCCTATCTATCTATGGTGGTCCTGTCAACAGCCAGGTTTGTGGAGATTATTTGAAGCCTAGGCGCTCTTCCACTGTTCATGGACATTCCTTTCCAAAGGTTTGTTGCCAGGACTGAGAAAGTAGGATCCTCCTTGACATTTCCAGTTGAAACATAGAGCCACATTGCTGTATAGAAGCATTCCAACAGGTGTGTATTGGATGAATTTCCCCTTGCTGGATGCCAGGCCCCTAATGTGGACTAAACAGTGGGTAAGGGGGGGTTTAATCCCCATCAAACCAAGCGCACAGGAAGAGACGAATATTGCCAGCACTATTCAGCAATCCCACAATATCTCATTGGACACCAAATTGTGGCCAACCTCTTGACAGTGTATTGGTGGGGGGACATGAGTACGAGGGCCCATAAGGAACACCACACCTCCTGCAGAGCGGTTCCATGTAATAATGGCCCCTAAAAATGTCGCCATGCAAAACATTTGCCGAAAAATTGCCGTTTTTTGCAGAGACATTATTACATGGACACCCCTGCCTGCAATCCCCGCTCCCCTGTCCCAAGATATATGGTCACCTATATAATGTTGCCACAAAGGTTTCCTGGTGACATTGTACACAACAACCAAATATATAGGGACATTATTACCTGATACGTGCAGAGCTTGGTCGGGCAAATCTGAGCCCTCAGTTTTTGGGTGAGTTTCAGTGGCCTGCTAAAAGGCCTAGCTCACTTCCTGTTTCTCTTTTCACGTTTCACGGTGGTTGGCTGCTAGAGCAAAAAACAGGGCTGACCCACAAGTGAAGAGAGTCGGAAAGCTTGTGCTGTGCCACCAACTTCATTTTTTCTGTAAATGTCCTTAATGTCTGGCTTCCCACTTGAGAAACGTGTTATCAAACCATTCGTCAATGTATTCTTTTATTTTTTTATTTATCACATTTATATAGCGCACCTAACCCTGAAGCTTGAAAATAAGAATATGGTTACATTTCAGATACTTGGTTGTACCGAACAGTTACGAATGCAGGTATAGTACCAAAACATCGGGGCATATGCAGAGTGTTGTGTCATGGTTTTTTGTTAAGCTGTGTGGGTCTTGTCTGTGATCAGTCAGAGGACTGGGGGGGCGGCCTAGTGCTCTTTACTGACATTCAATGTTTCTTGAATGTCATTCTCTTCCCACTCCTCCTTCAACCCTAAAAGAAAAAACAGTAACTTTCCTCATTGTACTGCGAAAATGTAAACAAAAGGAAAAATAAGTTCTTCGTAGAAACACTTTGTGATTATTCCTTTTTTAAACCCTTCTCATTGCACCACCCATTCCCCCAAACAAAAGAGAAACCCGCTGTAAAAGCCTTGTAAAAAAAAAAAAAAATCCCTTCATTTCCCCTGATAACATTTATGAAACAAGTGGATCTCTTTGGGGTCATGTCAATCTTCGTGTGAGGTGGCAGATCAGTAGCAGGAGGTGGAACATGAGGAAGTAGGGATGGAGTTTCAGCAGAAGATGGAACAGGAGGAGCAAGACATTGAGGGGTAGCAGGGAGTGGAACGTGAAGAGGCGGATGGGGCAGCCAGTGGTTGTGATGTTGGAAATGCATTGGAGGAACAGAGCCTCCATGTCCTTGTCCTGTACTGCCGTATCATGTGCGTTCAGTGTTGTTTTCTGCACAGGAGTCCATGTGGGATTCCTGGCAGTGCAGCTCTTCCTCTTTTTGGTTGTGATGAACAGAGACCCTTGGGATACCCTTATGGCACTTATAGGTGGGGATACAACCCTGTACCCCTAGTGTATGTTTTTGGGCACCTGTGTGTGGCCCACAGAGCACGCTATGGGCTGGTGGCAGCTCCATGCTGAATTTGACAGGTGCTCTGAGTATCCTGCATTTTGGGATACCCAGGCCCTGGCATTGGAATCAGTGGGTTCCTGATGGGAGACAAGATGGCCCCTGTGGCGTCTTGGCTTCTATTACCTGTTACCTTGTTTCCCCAAAGTCCTGGGAAGCCCTGACTCTGTCCCAACCCCTGACTAGCTGCTGGCTGGAAGAACCATATATGGTATTGTGGGTAGTCCAGGCCAGACTGGTTGGAGCCTTCCCAGTGACTGTATGTTGTGGGTACACCCTTGGGGTGGGACTTGGGCGAATGGAGTGTGTGACGAATATGCATTCCATGTTATGGTGTCTGGTATCTCAGGTACATTGGGGTAGTTGAACATTTTGACCAGGAAACAAGACTGTTTAAACATATATGGACTGGGCTTTTTAATACACTTTATTACAGATTGCCCAGGAGGGGGGATCCTCACTCAGAACTGCCTCTAAGTAGAGGAGGTCAGCATTCTGCCATTGTTTTGTCTAACGTGCCTTCCTTCCTATGGCCTATGATGATACACATTACTGTTGGATTTGTATGTCATTAGAAACTGTCAGCAGTTGGGGCATTTTAGAGGAGTCAGTAGTTAAGAGTGGTACCACATAGACGTGTATATTTGCCATATTAGATTTGCCAAAGTACAAAGTGTGTTATTTATTGTGTATATACCTTGAACCTTATTTATATGTAAGGAACTGTGTTAGCAAATAACATAGTGGGTGGGCATTCCTTTGTGGGGGTCTTGGGCACTACATTGTACTTAAGAACCAGCCTGCATCACCACCTGAGAGCTTAAGCCTTGGTTTCTCGTCCATAGCTACCATATAGAGAACCTTGGCTGCGGTGCTCTGTGCTACTACTCAGCCATATAGAGGGGAGGTGTGCAGATAACCCCCCTCCAGTCTTTACAGTGCTACGTGTACATGAGGTGATGGTTCAGGGGGAGTCAGATGCAAGGAAGATAAAAGCAGATGAGCACCTTGAGCAGGCAGGTCAGGAGGAGGCAAATGAGGGTCGGGAGGGGTAAAGGCAGCAGGTGGGGGAACAGGAGGCCGATGAAAGGCAAGAGAAGGATGCAATCTGTAGTAGAAGTCAGGGAGACAGACAGGAGGAGCAGGTGTAGCATCCAGAAGAGGGGGAGGAGGAAGACACTGGCATAGCTGATGCTGTCAATGCCCATTTTGTGGTAGGGGCAAGAGGGGCCACAGAAGAGGAAAAATAAAAGGATACAGCTCCATCACTTTCAAGTTTGGGCCCCTTCTTAGTTTGCCCATTCTTCACCCTGCATGAGGGGATGGTACAGACAGAGGCATATGTATTTGCTCATATGCTCTGCAATATGTAAGTTTGGGTGGGGGGAAGAAGAGTGAGCATTAGACACTGGGCACAACTGCAATATGTAAACACATTGGGCTGTGGCATAAACTGACATTTAATATGCATATGTTATCCATCTCTATCTTTGCAATGTTCACCTTCTCCAATGTGGCAGAGGAAACATCTGCCAACTCATCTGGAGATACAGATAATTTCTCACCAAGACATGCAGCATGGTGACATGGGAAAGAGGCCCAACCTCAACTAATAACACTGGATGCAGCTATAAGGCCTGGGTAATCTTGGTTGACTCCATGCCAACCAGTGCTGGAAAAGCTGGATGTGCCTTCATGCCGGAGATGCCCGACAAGAGAATCTATGTGATCACTGTGCAGCCGAAAATGGCGACGCCAATTACGGCGCAGTGATCAGATAGATCACTGTGCCTGCATCCCAAGGCCCGCATTTACCTTCCTGACCCCCACACCCCACTTACCTTTACAGCGGCACACTTCTGTGTGTGCCGCCTACACCCTGCTATCCCTGCAGCGTCAGTTCCTCCCACTAACGTGGGTTAGAACTGATGCCACAGGGTACTTTTCCTTATTTATTTTTCGATCTTGTCTCCCGCTTACCACAATGGTAAGCGGGGGACATCACTGCAACCCCCGATTCCCATTACTATGCCCATGTAGAGCGGGGGACACCCCCCGCAACCCCTGCTCTGATTGGGCACAGTAAATGTCACCCTCATTTTAGGTGCCCCCAAAGTCGCAGTGACTGCGGGGGCGCACAAATGAGGGCGACATTTCGGTAAGCTTCCCAACAAGATAATATGTTCCGGCAAGCAGGCAAACATTGCATGCATTGAGGGGTGGTGGTCAGCAAAGGAAAGGTGGAAGACACTATCGGCTTAGATGCTCTGGAATTTCAAGTGACGGAATTCCATCTGCAAGAGTGAAATAGTCCTAGCTTTTTCGATTTTTATCAATAAAAGGATGCTGGTAATTCTGTTTCTGAAAGTGCGCTCAGCCACTCAATACCCACTATCATGACCATATCCTGACATCCTCAGCAGCTACCCTGCAGTGGCAACAGGGGAGGTTCAAAGGTCACATGTGCATTCCTGAACACAGGTCTTGAAATTCAAAGTTCCAAAAGACAAAGGTGGCTTTTTAACTGTACGCACCCTTAGCTCAAAACTGCCCCAGCAGCCTGGTGGCAGTTGATGAAAACTAAATGTAAACCATATCTGGTTTTTACAACTCAGCTACTGGGATTTCACAGGTATTCAACCCCATGTAACTGATGGCATTTTATCATCAGGTTGGTGAGCAGTGACTAATTACTGGCGGGTCTGGTGTGTATTAAGCTGTCTGTGTTAGTTGTACCCACAACAACCATATTGATCTCTCTGGCAAAATTACTAGGGGCACAGGAATGAGTAGTGGCTGAACAGCCTATGGAGCCCCACAATACTACTTAACCAGCAGTGATTCCAATCATAAAGGTGAAACAGGCACAGCCCAAATGTTGTACAACCTTCACTTTGTGGGGCAGCACAGGCCGAGGGCAGGCTGTATCTTCAGCAGGGATATGAGCTGATAACAGTAGCAACCCAATGAACTTAAGGATAACAGTCCAAAATAAAAGAATGTCCAATCAAGGTTCTGTACAAATATAGACTTTTAATTAAACAATAAAATGCAAACAACTAATCAGAAAACTCACTCCTGTAAGAGAAAACACAGAGAATGCAGATGTTTGTGAAAGACCACTCTGATTAAATGAGCAGGAGTTTTCTGACACAAGAATGGAACAATGGCATTGTTCAAAGGAAATGCATTGATGAAAAAGGTGGAGAAGCAGCTTAAAAGTCATTATGGTCCCAAAATGTGGACTAGGGGGACAGGGTCTCCTCAGAGTACTTTAAATCTTGTCTTTGGGGCTCAACTGTGTTGAGCCAGGCTTTTTGTCATCGAACCAGGAGTCTCTGTGCTTTTTGCATCCGGTCGTGTTCGAGTGGTGTATGAGTGGCAACTGGTCCAAACAATGCTGTGCTCTTTAGCAGTGGTGTGGGCTTGTGGCTTGAAGACGCTGGGTATGGCAGGCACTGTCGGGTCGGCAGCACTGAAAGACTCAGTGACCTCAGGAACAGAGAAGAGGAGACTGGCCTGTGGCAGGGGAGTGGGCTCAGCTGTCTCAATATGGCCTCAGGGTCATGGAGCGGCAAAGGCGTGATCCTTGGAAAAGTTGGTGAGCACGTGGCGATGTCTAGTTGGGGACATTGGAAGACTCAGCTGGTCGCAGATGCAGAGGTGGTCGAGCATTGAGGTTGGCGAGGAATCTGCCAGTTCACCTGCAGCAGCTCATATGGTGTCGGAGGTGCCCCTACTGTGGTCAAGACAATTCAGAGATGCAGGGGAGCCAGTGGTTCCTGCTAACAAGCTTCCTTGGTGGCCGTCTCAAAAGGCAAAGGCACACAATATACATCAACCAAAAGGACGGTATCTTGATATGTGTCCAATGTCAATACCTTATAAAGTCCCGAGGGGATCTCAAGAGTCTTAAAGAATAACAGACGCTCAATTCACTAAATATACATAAACCATTTTAATGTAATTCAAATCAATATCACAAATGAATACACCTCAAATGCTCATACAAAATATAAAAAACATTAATAAAATCTTACAAACAAAATGTTTGCATATGTAAATAACCATAAAATCAAGAAGTCGGATTCACAAAATGGTGTCTATTATACTTTAAAGTGATCTCTTAAACTTCGTGACTACGCATGTGATAATAGCCCAACTTGTACAAGTTTCTGTCCTTTTGGCTCCAATGCCAGACATTCATCAGGGGCAATTGGGACATCATAGGTGTAACATATAGACAATTCTTTCACCCTGGTCGCCTCTTTCACCCTGGTATCTTGGAGAAAATTCCCTACATCGGGATACAAAAATGGGACACACATGTCTTTTTGTGTTTCAGTATGACCGGGCACCAGTAAAGAAAAAAAGTCTACATTCAGAATAATACTAGGCGTTAAGGACATGAGTGAGTCGCTAGAGGTACGACTCCAGCATATGGGAAGAGTAGTATGAAAGTGACCACAACTTTAGAGGGGAAACAAGAGGTTAGTTGACTGTTGCCTCATCATGAAAGAGGACAGTGAAGTATGACATATCTAGTCGTGTTGGCAACATCAGAAAGGGAACTTAAGAGTCCTGCCAAGGTACATGAAGTGTAGATGTACTATGGAACCTGTGGGGAAAGGGTTCAACATAACAAGTCTAATCATAAGACTAAGTTAAGTGAGTAGTCTAACTGTAGACATGTGTGTCCCTTTTTTGTACCCCAATGTAGGGAATTTCCTCCAAGAAACCAGGGTGAAAGAAGCGACCAGGGAGAAAGACATTTCTATATATTACACCTATGTTGTTCTAATTGCCCCTGATTAATGTCTGGTGGTCAACATGTCCATGAAAACGTGGAAATTCCAACCCTCAAACTGATCTATACCTGCCCCACTGCATAACGTCTCTCTTCATAAAACTATGGTACAGCTTTGTGTAAAGTAACATAACTACCCAATGGTGATCGATTTTGCTCATGCATCAATCGGAACTGGGTTTCCCACAAAGGAATACAGCAAAAGGTCAATAGACAGCATTACAGGCAGTTTATTGGTGAGCAAGCACCCTCTGTCATGTAACCTGTGAGATTATTGTACAACCTCAAATAACTCCATTACAATCACCTAGTACTTAGGAGAATCTTCTCTGTGGAAACCAGAGCTGGGATTCAGCATCCAGAGCAATGCTGACCGAGGCACATCAGCATGGTTTTCTGTGGAGGCCGTATGGGCTAGGGTGCTATGGTGATTGGCTGCTGGGATAAGGCTGTGCTTGAGTTCTTGTGGGTTCATACCACTTCTGTGCATGGTGTCAAATCATGTAAAATCATAAAGGTGGAGCAACCAAGTTGGTCCCAGTCTTCCCGCTGCAGGCAGTTTTGTGCACAGAAGTGGAGAAATGTTGCAAATTGTTGTGCTGGTTGAAAAAATCCACATTTTAGATTTTTTTGGTGGGCTAAAATGTGGCCAACAGCACATATCTGACTTTGGAGCTGGCAGCACCTAAATGCCATAGAATGACGTTTTGCACTTGCAGACCTGACAGATTGTTTTTGAACGACACTGCACATGTGGAGGAGAAGCTTTGTCTTGTCCTCCCATCTCATAACTGTGGCATTTTATTCATTGGTACTAATGGCTTCCAGAATCCCATCCTGCTTCTGCCTGTACTTGGATGGGTCATAATCTTTATCCAGCTTGCTGTTCTCAATATGCACAGATTTCTGGAGACCAGGACCTTCCCATATCCTTCTCATTTACACTGTGTGCTCGGACTCCTGGCATATCATGGCCCTACGTGTTGTGTTTTTCATGTTTCTGCTGGCCCATCAAATGTTGCAATGTGCATCTCTCTCCCTTCTTCCACAGAGACAGTGGACCGAACCTCCTCACCCGTCTACTGTACCTGACAATGATCTGTTGTACAGCAGGTGCTAATGATTGCAACAATCATCACTTCAAATTACCATGTACAATTCTGTCCTTGCCTATACACACAACAGATGCTGCAACTGATGTAAAACACCATATAGCCACATGCTCCATTTCCTCCTTGTATGTTTAGGTGCTTCAGACATGGTGGTACTCGAGATGTGTTGCATGCTTTCGCACAGTGTTGCAGTAACCATATATAATAGCATCCTGTCTCCAAATATTTTTACACACATACAACCAGTGTTTGGTCTGTTCACACAAAGACAATGCACTTAATTACAGACATAGGGCTTAATTCTAGGTTGGCCGGTCTGGTAAATAAAAGTGCCCTTATTCATGGATACCAGCAATTTACTGGACGGGCCGACCACAGGTTTGCCGGTAGGGCACCTAGGTTACCTCCAGCTAAAAGCTGGAGGTAAGCCAGTTGCCCTACTGACAAAATAAGCCCTCAATACCAGCACCAGCATTGCCAGTGCTGGTAATGGTGGCACACACCCTCATGGAGTCCTATAGGACTCCATGAATGGGGATTTACACCGTCATTCTGGCACTCGGAATCTGCCATACCGAGTGCCGGAAACAGTCTCTACATTGTCTGGTATCCTGGCGGCTCTTCCACCAGGATACCGGCAAAGTTAGAATTAGGCCGATAGACTTTACACACATGCCTAAAAAGAATGATAAAACTTCATTTGCAAATTGACAAGCAACGAGTAATTCGTCTGGCTACAAAAAAAGTACAATAAGTTACAACTATTGAATTTAATCTCATTCTACCTTATAAAACATTTCTATACAAAGTATTTGGTCTGACCAGGAAAATACAGAACACTCAATAGCAGACACTGAACACACTCCCTTGCCCACAAAGAATTTGACAACTTTTAATTCACAACTTTTCAAGCAATGAGTATTAGGTTGGTTTAGATTGCACACTAAATGTTACAGCAACAAATGTAATGTCCTGCTTGCCTCTGCATCTCAACAAGTATGCTTTGCTCTTCTTCTCAATCTAACAAGCAGTGGCACGTGTGTTTATTTCATGCAAGGTGCTTCCTGCCCTTCTCTGTTCCTGAGTGCTGATGACGCACAGGATTGCAGCGTCTGAATATAATCTACCTTTCCTACAATAAGTATTTGGCCTGCTCACAAAGAGACAACATACTGGGATTCATTACAAGTCCAGCAGTAAAGCAAAAGGTTGCAGTAAAGGAATTACCTCCACTTTTACCGGTCCACCAGATTACGTGTAACAGAAATCAGGCAGCAATTATACTAGTGGTAATTCAGCCAGAGGAATTACCGCTGTAGCAATTAGCACCAAACCTGGCAGTCATGGGCGTAATTTTAGGGGGGACAGGGGGTTTTGTCCCCCCAACTTCTGTGGCATGCCTTTTTGTCCCCCCCAACTTTTGGTTGGAGGGCAGAGGGGCCGCAATCATCAATTATGTAATTGGACAGCGTAAGCCCGGCTGGGGTGCCCAGAAAGGCCTGCGCAGTCTCATTACATAATGCAGAGATGCCTGGCAGCCGCGCTGCGGCACATTCAAGGCTGGGATGCCCGACATGGCTCAGTCCCTCGCCCTGGCTAGCATGACTCAAAGTCAGCAGCCAGGGTGCTAAACTGGGTGTTGCGGGGACAGGCGCCTGTGCTACCATGCTAGCAGCAGCACTTCCAGGGGCCACGGCACAGAGAATCGCTTTCCAGCTTTGTGTTCGTGCGACACACAGAAAGGAACTAGGAAGCTCATTCAGCTAGCTGGTTTCTGTCTGGAGGTGCGTGAGTGCAAAGAGGTTAGGTCGGCGTAACATGAGACGTGGCCCGGGCGGCATTTGAGAGCAGGGGTACTTTAAAAAATTAATAAATAATTGTGTATGTTTGTTGGGGGGCTGGGATGCAGGATGACCCTATTGAGGGCCTGTGTCACATTTGGCCAATGGGAGTACACATTAAGGAGACACACTAACAATAACAAATGGTGTATTCTCTGTGGCAAGCCACAGCTCTGCAATGCCTCTAAAATTAGTCTTGCCACTTTTCAGGTGCTCCTAAAGCACCACCATCCTAATTCCAAAATGAAGTTGGCGGAAGGTGCACCCTCCCCAAGTAGAGTGGAAAGAGTCAAGCTGAGAAAACCTGTGACCCAAAACTGTCGTACTCTGCAAATTCTGTGAAATGAATGTGAGTGCTATACGCCTTCCAAACATGGTGAACATTTTGTTAAGCAGTTTTTGCTCTAGGTGCGCAGAAGGAACTGTATGGTATTTGAGTTAAAAGCACACTTTTAGGAGCCTTGTATAACTTTTCCCCCTGCTGCCAAAAACAAACTTCACCAAACTGGCAAAAAGTATTTCAAGTTTTGCAGACACTTTTTCAGCATGGTTTGGTGTAAATTAGTTAATGGGTGTCAGAGCTCAGGTTACAGACCACCAACAACTGCTTCACTTACCAAACTACGCAGGGGAGTATCCAGCAATGTAAAAGTGTTGTGAGTTACGAAATGCAGTGTGTTGAATTCCACATGGTCTCATTGGTGCCCCCAAACCGCCCAACCCGGCCCCAATCTACTTGTTTTGGTAACATTAGTGGAAGATGGCATTTTCACACACAACAACAAAAATAAAACTGCAGGATCATTCCAGATGCAGGAAACTTATCTATTAGAGCTCTGTCCAAGCCCTCAGAGGCAAAATACATGCAAACCTCCTAATTATTATATGGATTGCACCAACAGAAGTGACTTCACAGAAAAGGACATTGCAAGACGCATCATCAGTCCTTGATACTTGGAGGAACCATTGAAATGACTTTAGAATAAGTTGGCATAAATAAGCCAAGTGACAAGTCACGTTGTGGTGCAAAATACCTAAATTGCACTTTTGTTATATGTGGAGCAACTCTATAGTCTTTAGGCTTTTCCCTTCTAATACCACGATACATTAACATAAGCTTTGAAGTGAACCATAGTCACTGCAGAGCTGCAGATAAGGCACAATGAGATTAAATGATTTGTTCCGGATCACACACTTGGTTAAATGGTGAAACTGGGATGTGGACAATTTAAGCGACCGTGCACATCTTTCTAGGTTTAGTTGATATAGATAGTTATTAAGGTTTTGCTTTACATTTCATGTGTTTAAATAATTATTTATAGCAAAGCCTTGGAAGCAAACCAAATTACATAATAAACTAGCCTTTCATTGTAAACTAACCATACACTATACACATTGTCATAGAGATATGTTGAGCAATGGGAGTATGGCTTTAGTTTTATTCTCCCCATTCTGCATGCAAAGTCACAATAGCATCATGTAGATTAATGTGAGCCTAACAAATCCCCCCTGGGTTTTAAAGCCATAGTAATTATTTCATGAAGCATGTAACATTATGCACCCTTCTCACTCACTCCCATTCACATTTGTAAAGGGACAAAAGTCCCTGCTAATAGTACCCCCCTCCCTCCCATTAGTGCCTAATCGCTCACATTGTAGTGCTCTGTTGATACAGAGCAACGTGAGGACCCTCTGGTGTCCGGAGCTCCATGGGACATTGTCCTGGTAGCGGGACATGTCTACCATTCAGAACAGTAAGGTGTCCTGCTGCCAGGACAATAAGCGTGCTGAGCAGGAATTGTTCAGCACACATTGCCTGTCAGCGGGACATCTTTGCCATAGCGCGCCCTCTTTGATGTGCCGAATGGGAGAGTTGTTGCAATGAAAAATGTCCCGCTCTGGCTCTTAAAAGAGCCATGGGGGGCAGCTTGCCTCCCCTGCTTCTCCCGCTTGGTACTCCACTGCTTGGAGCCATTTGAACACAGGAAAACATTCCTTCATTTTAATCAGTCAGAATCTTGTAGAAAAAATATATCAGCGCGTACACATATAAGGTGCTGTGCAGAACCCAAGTTTGGAGATATATGGCATTCAAAAATTGATACCAAGTATACTTGGTCACCCACTGCACTGCATTAACCGATGGCTTCTGCCTTTGAATGAAAGGTAAAATCAAGGGAATTGCTGACATTCCAGTGAATCTGTTCCTTTTGGCCATGGCTTTATTGTTCAGCTAGGTGAAGTCAACTTAGCCCAAGATATCAGGGATCAGGGGTGAATAAGTCTGGTCTGCTCAATGGACGTTGTGCCACTGTTTCCATGTGTTATTGTATATGTACATATAAAGTTGTGTGCACATAGTGTATGTCAATGGAGGTGCTGGGTGCATTTGTGTGTGAGTGACAGTGTATGCAAGCATATGTGTGTTGACTTTTGTTGTCTGAATGAATGATAAATAATGCATTGTTTGTATGTTCTATTGGAATTAAGTTTATGAATGTTATGTTGTGTCACTGGGTGCATGACAGGCCGGTTGGAGATGTGTGGGGGCCCAATTGAATTTTAAAGATAGGCCACCAGTCTTATGAAAGTTATAACAGAGCATCAGCAATGGACTCTTGTGGTGTAGTAGTCTAGTGTTATCCCTCAGGGATTTAGGTTGTTTGACCGAGGTACAAAATCACAGCGAAATTGACAGTAGTAATATTCGCTGCAAATACTTTTTTACCTTGGTACAAAAAAACAAACACATGTCCCCCCAAACTGCCAGTACACCCATAAACCCCCCCTACTTACCTTTTCTCCATCCGCCGCCTCTCCTGTAACCTGCAGCGTCAGATCCATCCATCTAACGCAGGTCAGATCTGACGATGAAGGGTCCCTTTTACTTCTTTTTTTTTTGTTGGGTCACCTGCCACCAATGCTTAGGAAGCAGGGGACACCCCCTCAACCACTGTAGTCAGAAAATGGGGAGCGGCGGACACCCCCGCAATCCCAGCTCTTCATGTTCAGTATCTTCGGCTTCAAACTAATGGTGGTGATCGAATTCTGTCAAATCTACCACTCAACCAAATTTTATCGAACAATTTGGCCAAAACGATCCCTATGAGCCACCACCTGCCCTTCCTCCACCCCACCCCTGTCCCCCCCAACATTTTCAGCAAAGTTACTCCACTGCTGGCAGTAATTCCTCTAGTGCTAATTCCTCCAGCAGATTTAGCTAATTTAGAAAACAGGCAGTAATTCACCCAAAAACACAGTGCAGTTACCTCTACCAAAAAGGTGGAGGTAAAAGCAAGCACTCAGTTGATGAACATTAAGCCACAGGTGCATACAATTGGTACCAAGAGGGCATTTAAGGCCAACACCTTCCCCAAATACACTTCCAAGCAACAGGCAGCAAGTAGCAGACTCAACTTGGACATCCACAAACTGGTACTGTTCATTGACCTGTGGTGGGCAGGCAAGGACACAGGCCCAACAAAGGTAGAGGAGACATGTGTTGGAGAGGCCCACCATGCCTCATGTCTGTCCTTCCCACTGGTCACTCACTGACGAACGAAAAGACACACTTTGCTGCCTGAATTTTACAGCATTAGATGCCTGCTACGTGGTGAGTCTACATGTCCCATAATGACTAATACAAGATGCATGAAATAACCCATGACCCATATCTCACCCTCCCTCAAGCACTGTGTGACCTGAGTGAACGCCATAGTAGGCCAGCCAGGTATGCACGAAAGCAGCCAGCCTATCCCTTGCCTTTATCAAGATCTCTGGCACATCCTGAAGAAAATCCCAGTCCAAAAGAACCAACAATGCACAGCATAAATGGCACAGATTATCTGGGATAGGTCAGCAAGTGGCCAATTAGCATGGCCTTTGCTGTACATGTCATGTGACATGCGAACGGGGTTGAGCCCATTAACTATAGAGCAGGATGTACTGCACTCCTCCGCAAGAACCTACTCAAAGTCACAGACACACCAAGTTTTGTAGGGTGAGGGCGTCCACATTTACATGGTAACACACAAAGGCCACCAGCACAGTGGTTACAGCTTCAATAAGCAACAATAACATCTAACACTTTCATTTCTTCCTGCCACAGGTGACTCTGGCCATCTGCAGCTTATTTATTTATTTATATAGTGCACTAGCAGCCCGTAGTCATCGAGGCGCTGTTACATAAGAAGAGCTTGGTTACATGCACACATCAATGCTTGCTGGATACATTAGGCATAGCAATGTTGTAGATAATTACATGAGTGTAAAGGTACATACATGATGCAGAAATGTTAGCAATCGTCAACGTACAGTCGAAGGGGGTGAGTGAGCATTGGGGTTTTCAGATAAACCCTCTACGACTGTACGTTGACGATTGCTAACATTTCTGCAGCTACCATGGTTGGTGACTTCTGTCAGGAACCCTGGGACGCCACAGGAGGTGGTCTACAATGATGCACACATGAGGGCCGCAGCAGTGTGTACGGAGTGCACAATTCAAGTGCTTATGGACCGGCTTCAGTTGCCTCTACCAGAAAGGTGGGGCACTCATTTACAGCCCAGAAAAAGTTAGTAAAAGTGCTGTTGTCTGTGCAGTGCAGCACAGCATGTGTGTACGCGCCTTGGGGTGGACATGAAGAAGGGATGGAACGATGCATCACCCATCATGAGCTTATGGATGAATATTTATAAATGCAGTCCTAGGCACCTGTCTCTGTACCCCTCACTAATATCGCAACTATCACAGATACCTAATGACCACTGGATTCAATGGCTGCATTGCCAATGTCTTTATTTAACATATACACCTCCATGCCCCCCTCAACTTCAATACACCTGCCCTGCCCACACCCTCAACCTCGACACCCCTGCCCTCCCTGCACCTCAACCTCAACACTCGTGCCCTCCCTGCACCCTCAACCCCAATACCCCTGTCCTCCCCACACCTTCAACCCCAACACCCCTGTCCTCCCGGCCCCCTTAATCCCAACACCCCTGCACTCCCATCAATATCAACCTCAACACACGTGCCCTCCCTGCACCCTCAACCCCAATACCCCTGTCCTCCCCACACCTTCAACCCCAACACCCCAACTCCCATCAATATCAACCTCAACACCCCTGCCCTCCCTGCACCTTCAACCCCAATACTCCTGTCCTCCCCACACCTTCATGCTGAACACACCTGCCCTCCCTGCACCTTCAACCCCGATATCCCTGTCTTCCCCAATCCATCAATTCCAACACCCCTGCACTCCCGGCCCCCTTAATCCCAAAACCCCTGCACTCCCATTAATATCAACCTCAACACACGTGCCCTCCCTGCACCCTCAACCCCAATACCCCTGTCCTCCCCACACCTTCAACCCCAACACCCCCAAATCCCATCAATATCAACCTCAACACCCCTACCCTCCCTGCACCTTCACCCCAATACTCCTGTCCTCCCCACACCTTCATGCTGAACACACCTGCCCTCCCTGCATCCTCATCCCCAATACCCCTTTCCTCCCCACACCTTCAACCCCAACACCCTTGTCCTCCCGGCCCCCTTAATCCCAACACCCCTGCACTCCCATCAATATCAACCTCAACACACGTGCCCTCCCTGCACCCTCAACCCCAATACCCCTTTCCTCCCCACACCTTCAACCCCAACACCCTTGTCCTACCGGCCCCCTTAATCCCAACACCCCTGCACTCCCATCAATATCAACCTCAGCATTCGGGCCCTCCCTGCACCCTCAACTACAACACCCTTGCTCTCCCTGCACCTTCAACCCCAATACCCCTGTCCTCCCCACACCTTCATGCCCAACATCCCTGCCCTCCCTGCACCTTCAACCCCAATACTCCTGTCCTCCCCACACCTTCATGCCCAACACCCCTGCCTTCCATGCACCCTCAACTCCAACAAACTCACCCTCCCTACACACTCAGCCCCATCTCCCTGCCTTCCACGCACCTTCATAATGTAAAGTCAGTAACATAAACAACTCTCATTCTTTCTTCTCTTGGCACCTTCTCGGATTGGAGGGATGGAACAAGGGCATGCAACTGGCAGGGCCATGGTGGCATGCGTGTGCTTGTTCAGGATCCCTGTATGGGGGTAGCAGAGGTAGAAGACGAAGAGATGAATTCACCCCCCTAAATGTGCATCTGTGTGAGCCTCTCCCAGGTAGCATCCAGGGTGTGTTGCGTGACTGGGGTAGCTGTGCCACAGTGCTGCCTTTCTCCACATCCATGCGATTGTGTACCTTCAGCTTCATCATTATCTGGAGGTGTATTGGAGTCCTGAAAATGGTTCCACTGCATGCAAAGGGAGAGGATAAGGGAGAAGGACCGATGAGCAGAGGTGTGAGCCTAGGAAGGGGAGAGGAGTCAATTAGGAAAAGGATCCCCCTAGCAGGTGCAGGAGTGCATTTAATGGTGCTTGGCACAGGTGAAGGGAAGCCGCAAGGTGAGGCAGTGGTATCCTCCATGAGGGCAGGAAAACAGGCTCCCTTGAGGCAAATATGATGGCGGTGGCGGTTTGCGCCACAGACTCACAGAAGATAGTGGTGGGAGGATGTCTGATTGATGGCTGCTGCTGCGGGCTGCACAAAGACAGGCAGGGCCGGCACAACAGTGATGGCTGTGCCAGTGGTGGGCTGTGCCGGTGCCCACGCTGGTGGACTGAGTGGTGGTGATTGAGAATGAGATGCTGGATGAAGGCTTATCTTCTTTTCACAAGGATCATGTCTTTCTGGGTTCTGCCTCACTGGTCTGTCCAACAGTATCTGGTGCAATAGTGGCAATCGCAGGAGCAGGAGCATCAATCATGCTGGGCCCGTCAATGGGTTGCTGTCTGCCTTGTGTGTCTGTTAGGAAACACGTTGTAATTTGCTTTGTTGACATGTTCTTTGGTGTGCAGCGCTGTTATGCATTTTATAGTCAGCTACGTGCAGTGCATGGTGGGAAGGATCAACACACTGCACATCCGAGGTGTTGAAATAACATCCAGTGTTTCAAGAGGAAGATGTCTGGTTTGATGCTTGTTTGGAATTGCATGTGTTGGTAATTAGTGGGTTAGCCGCCTGGTGGTCTTTATGACCTTTCACTTTGGCCAGGATCATGGTATCACATCTACATACGGTCATCCAGCATCATTAGGGACCTGAATCACTCTCTCACCTGTGAGGTGAGCTTGTATCAGTTGTGGTACGACGTCTAATTATTGGGGATCACGTCATACACAGGGCTTAGTGCTAACGCTCATTGGCACCTGGTTTCTGTTAGTGTCATGCCATTGTGGGTGGAGCCAAGGCATTCAACGTATGTGCTGCATTTGGTCGGTCGCTAGATAGTATTGTGTAGGTGAGACCACATTTGCCAGCATGCGTTGATGATATCAAGCGCTGTTAATTATCCCCTCATCCACATTTGTGTCTAGAGGTGATAGAAGATTCCCGGTGTATGGTCCGAGACTATGCAACAGTCTACATAGGGAAACCAGGACCTTGGACTCTCTGCTTAAGTTTCGTAAAGCGCTCAAAACGTTCCTGTTTAAATAATACTTAAGCCATAGGGACTGGTCAGAGTGCTATTTATGTCCTGGACACATCTATGAATTCAATTCTTGGTACCAGCTTGAGTATAAATATCATCTGCGCCACTACACGGTTTGGTCCGTTTTGAGCACATTACAAATGTATCAAAATCAAAAATATCTGGGTGTGGTGGTTACTGCCAATGATGCTCAGTGATGGAAATGGAACCACACAGATACTCGCAGATACATGATACAGCCTGTTGCTGATAGGCGTCCTACATGATGGCTGTCTACTTCTCAACAATGAGCCTCTTTTCAGGAAAACGCCCGCCATGGCTCCTCATCAATGGTCCAATAATGTTAGCTGTGTTCATCTGCGTCCTGACAGCAAGTGTGGGGGATTGCACGCCATTTTGAGTCTTCCTGGCGGCCTGTTCCAGCCACTCCTACACCCGCCAGCCCCACCACATGGAGTCTGTTGCTCACTGTCTCCTCCCATGGTGTTAGCTGCAGGGGCCCACTTTCCCTCCTCAGGTGGCAGCTCTGTATCTTTGAGGTGGTGGGCTATGAGGGAACAGGCCCTGGCTGTGAGGTCATTCCATCTTTTTGCTGGCCCTCACAGTCCCACAGCACTGTCTTCATGGCCGCCAACCTATTACGTATTTCGCTCCATATGTCATTCCTCCTCTGGTGGATGGTCTTCTTGTTCTGGGCCACAGAAAGCTCATATGCTTGGCCCACAACCTGCGCTGCCAGCACAATGAGCTTTGCCTTTGTACAGTTTAGCTTTCTCAGATGGGTTTCTGGCACCTTGCCTTTTGTTCTCCCTCATGGTGTGATCTCTCTTAGCTTTGGATGGCAATTGTAAATGGGTGATTTTAAGTGGATTGGATTTTTCTAGGGTGGGAAGGAAGTGCATGGTAAAGAGGACAGAGTGCAGGTGAAAAGGGGGGATGGAGCTAGCAACTACTAATGGGAGGCCAAGAGGGCAAGTTCATGATATTGCATGAGGTGCAGGGGGAGAGGGTCCACATGCTAAGTGTGAGGAGGGGGTGGACTGTGCGGTGGGGCTGGCGCATGCAGTCTTTTTTAGCAAAAATGTTATATAGAATGAATATATAATGAACATTATATAACGAAAAACATAACAAAAATGTATGTGGGGGTGGGGTTAAGGGTTAAATCTTGTGGGGAAACAGTTGGGTTGGGTTTTTAGGAGGTGGGAAATGGGGGACCACCCCAAAAAGAAAGAACAATGTGTTGTTTTGTCGTTATAAAATGTTCATTATGTGTGCATTCGTTATAAAATTATTCTTTATAAAAACATGTAACTGGGGTTTGGTGCCCTGTAGACTTCAGATGGAACCAGGCAGCCAGTCACTGTGGAAGATGTGGGTTTTAGCAGGGCAGGGAGGGAGGTTCAGGAAGAAGAGAAAAGGAGAGTATTGAGGAGCTTCCGGAAATTAAGGAGATCCTGCTCAAGCCTGAGAGGGACAGGGAGACCATTCCAGAGGTAGGCTCCTGTGGAGCAGAGAAGCGTCTGACCTGTTGGTGCTAGATGACCGAAGGGCTCTAGCAGGTTGGTATTTTGGGAGAGAGAGTTGGATGTAGCGGGGCCCAGGCCCCAGAAAGTCTTGTGAATGTTACAGAGGGTCTTAAACTTGATTGTAGCAGCAACAGGGAGCCAGAGGAGACATTTTAGGGCTGGAGAGATGCAGTTCCAGGGCTTGAAGCAAAGGATAAGTCTCACAGTCCTATTCTGGATTAGTTGAATGGGGCAGAGTGAGGATAAAGGAAGATTGAGGAAGATGCTGTTGCAGTAGGCCAGCGTAGAGAGGACCATATCTCTGGAGACTTTGAGTTTCTGGGGGAAGGTGAGGAAAGGGAGAATGCCTCTGAGGGGGTGCCTCTGATAGTGGGCCTTCTTGGCAAGATCAGTGATGTGAGGAGAGAAGGAGAGAGAGGGGACAAATATGACACCAAAGTTTTTCGCCTGGCCAGAGGGTGAGGGGAGGGGACCCATAGAAGGCGCCCAGAGGGTAGGAGGGAAGGAGGGAGATGGGGGCCCAATGAGAAGGATCTCACTATGCCTGAACAGCAGTTAGACAGTCAGGGATAAGAGAGGAGGAAGAGGAGGAGGTAGAGGGAAGCTTGAAAGAAAGCTGTGTGTCATCTGCATAACAATGGAAGTGAGGATAGAAGGAGGAGATCAGGTGGGCCAGAGGGGCAAGGTAGATGTTGAAGAGCCACAGCGAGAGTATAGAGCCTTGAGGGATGCCACAGGTGGAGAGTGTGATAAGGGAGAGAAAAGGGTCCAGTTGAACCTGTAAAGGTCAGTCTGAAAGGAAAGAGGTCAACCAGTCCAGAGCCAGGCCCGAGATGCCAAGGGTGTCACAGAGGCGTTTTATCGGGGTGGCATGATTGACTGTGTTAGAGGCAGATGAAAGATCCAGAAGGATAAGAACGGGTGGAGGGTTGGTATCGAGATTTGAGAGCAAGTCATCACGGGTGTTCAGTAGAGCGGTTTACGTGCCTCTGGCTGCTCTGATGCCAAACTGGTGGTCATGGAGAAAACCAACAGATTCAGTGTGTTGGATCAGTTAAGAGATGACCAGCTTATCCAGGAGTTTGCCCAGGAAGGGGGTAATGGAGATATGGCAGTAGTTAGCTTGGCAGATGGGGTCGGCAGAGGGCTTTTTGAGGAGAGGATGCGCAAGGGAGTGATTGAAGGGGAGTGTGAAGTAGCCAGTGGCAAAGGAATGATTACAGAAATCGGCCAAGGCTGGTGCATGGGAGGCAATCTTGTCCTTAATAGTTCTAGAGGAACAGGGAGCACCTGTTTGGAGGAGAGTTTCATAGAGCACACTTGTCTGGAAACATCATCTGGTGCTATGGGTGAGAAAGGGTTGCGTAGAAGGGAAGGGGTGGCACAGGAGGCCTGGGAGCTGGGGAGGGAGGAGGGAAAATAGCAGAGGAGAGTGAGGACAAGATATTCTTGGTTTTGGTTATGATGTGGGAGGCCAGTCAAGTACATAGGGTAAGGGATGGCAGGGGAGAAGTAGAGACCGCAGTAGGATTGGTGATTTTCTTGAAGATTTTAAACAGTTTGCCCGTGTTGTTAGTGACCCCAGAGATGTGTGCTTGGATATGGGCCCTCTTCTTCAAGCGGATGGAGAGTCTGTATTGCCTTTGGAGCATCAAGGAAAGAGAGGTTCCACAAAAAGCTTCCCTTAGATGTTGCACAGTTAATTGGAGACAAAAAATAAACAAAGACAGAATTTATTCAATATACCACATCATAAAAATCAGACCACTTGGTCACACAGAAACTTCCAAACAACATAAAACATGTATCTCACATGTATTCAACACACATCCTAATATAATTGTTAGGTGATAATATATTTTGACTACTCCGAGTCCTTAAACCACAGGCGGAATCAAGGTGATGTTAGTGACCTATGGGTGACTTTTTTATGCATTCATTTTCATATACAAAAAGCCCCAATTTGGCAGTGTCGACAGCATAGATCTGTTTCCAGCCTTGCTATTGAACAGTTTTAGCCTTTCTTGGTGATTCAGACATGGGCAACAGTTCACGGCTTTCTTCAAGACACAGGATCACTTATTAGGGCCAAATTACGTTATATATGGATTCTTGGTTCATCGATGCTGTAAACATATATCTAAAATCAAACATATGACAAAAGCTATATCAGAATAAAAATAATAGCAAGCCCGGCCTAACACAGGATGTCCTGTCTATTACAATACATTCTATTTGTTCAAAAGTTCTCCCAACGCCATAAAATTTAAGGTGCACATCGTTCAATTTCATTTCTATATTTCTAAGGTCATTTATTTTTGGCATATAGAAAAACATTCTTCAATTATTTTTAGACAGAATTAATCAACCTTGAAGTTTTGCGAACAAGTCTTAATGGCTCATGCCATCATGTTCACTTTTAGTTGTGTATACCAGAACAGGAGTGTTTTTATTCCTTTAATAGTTATGCACAATAAGAACTCTAAGAAGGACCATTCTACTTTGGATGTCGGATATCTGAGCACAGCTACCGAAAGTTGTTTTTTCAGCACTTAGTTCTGCAGCCATTGTTAATACAATGTTAATCCCTTCGCAGCAGAAAGTTGCAATGTGGCATACAGAAAAATAGGGCATATCTGTAAGAGGGATGTTAATACCTCGTTTATGCTTTCTTCAAAAGTGTTTCAAGGTGATTTCACGTTGGATGTCCATAGAGACAAAACTCGACAGTCTCACACCAATAAGCCTAAACTGAGACCATAGATACAGTCACACATAATGTACTCCAATGCACATTGCACACACAACAAATGTAAGATATTTGGCCCGGGCCGAGTACCTGTTTGTATATTACGTGTCTGGAAAAAGCAGTATTTCTATTTGTGCTTGCGACAATGGTCCGCGCGCAGGAAACTCGTTGCAAAGTTTGTGCTTCACTTATGCCTTTATGTGGATGGCACTGCACAAAAAGGGGACAGAAAAGCCACTTACTATCAACCCAAAGAAAACGTTTTTAGCATGCAAGTATACATGCAGCACATCTCACTTACTTGGAAGTATCACCGTCGGTGTATAACTGCATCTGTATGGATTGTATTGCTGCTACGCTCAGGGTCATGTGATATGTAATGCTTCGGGCGTTATTACGTGGCGTGACCATGCATGGCGTGCCGGTCTGATCCACCATCTTGGTTGTGAAAACATCTAGTTATAGACTTGTATGGGATACAACCGGGTACAGACCCAAGTGTGTGTTACGGTTAAGTACCTCAAGAATGGCTGAAGTGTTCCGTGCAAAGAAGGTAGCATGTGCCTGGCCCCAGAGCTGCTTGTGTGCCAAGCGCCACATAACAATATTCGGATGATGTCTCCAAAAGTGTCCATACATTAGAGTACATGTGTCCTCTGACAACAAATTTCTTCCAAATTCTCAAGTGGACAGAAAAGACAGATAATGTTGCAGGTCTCCTCTCTCAGATTAGAAAGCATGGTTAGGAAGAAATATATATATAGAAATCCACTAAGTACTGCGAACAATCAGATGATTTCTCTCAGAAACAATCATAGAGCTGGAAACAATGCAGCAGATTTATTTTTGCATGAAGAGATTCCATTCAATGTAGAGATTTAAACCATGATTAACAGAGTCAAGGTTAAAAATCCACCTCTGTTCTAATTTACGCAGCCTCAAGTCACGGTCACCACCACTTGGGTGTGGGTTAAGAGTTTGCATGATGCACCAGAAGATGTCTTCGTGAGTATGATGGGCTTTTTTAAAATGCTCAACTAAAGGTTTATCTGCTATACTATTTTTTACGCATGACCGGTGTTCTCCAATTCTTTGGCGGATGGGTCTTTTAGTTTTTCCGATGTAGAAAAGGCCACATGGGCACCTAATGCAATAGATAGCCCACTTGGTGGCGCAGTTAGTAAATGATTTTATCTGCCACTTTTTCCATTTAGGTCAATTGTTTTCAAATTCTGGGTAAGTTTACAAACCGAGCATTTCCCGCATTTAAAATGCCCCAACACAGGTGGAAGGTGCCAGAGTGTGTCCTGTTTTGATCATTAGGCTTAAATTGCAGATAAATGTGGACCAACTTATCTCTTAGATTTACCATGCATTTAAATGCAAAACGTAGAGGAGGAATCTTGAATTTTTTGGTGTTGAACATGTTCCAGTTTTTTAATATCAATTTTCTCAGATCATTTCTTATAGGGGAGAATGATGATACACATGTGATCTTGTCAAGCATGGTTCTGGATTATTTTGACAGACAATCAGTCCTAGAAACATTGGCCACTCTTTTATCGGCTCTCCTTATGATGTGAGATGGATACCATGTAGCCTTCAGATTGTGTTTAAGTACTTCACTGTGTTTCTTGAAGTCTTCTTTTGCTGTACAGTTCCGCCTAATATGTAGAAATTGGACAAAAGGCAGGTTCTCTCTCAGGGATTGAGGATGGATACTCTCAAACTGTAGTAAGGTGTTCTTTTGGGTAGGTTTTTTGTAAAGGCTAGTGCCAATCTTGTTGACAACCATCCGAAATATCTCATGATCTAGAAAGGAAATGTTGTCTTTTTTGGCCTCTATGGTGAAATTGATGGAACCTTTGCACATATTTAGCCAAGTGCCAAACAAATTTAGTTCTTCAATACTCCCTCTCTAGATCACGAAAATATTGTCAATGTAGCGATACCACAATCTAATGTTCTCTTTGAAAGGGTTATTGTCAGCATACACAGACTTGTTTTCGAAATTGTCTATGCATAGGTTTGTCAAGTCGGGGGCAAACGTTGCCCCCATACTTGTGCCATGGAGTTTTTTGTGAGAGCTAAGTAAATACATTCAGCAATACATTGAGACGGTGGACGTTTATCCTCTCTTTTCTCTAAGAGTTGGAGCGAGACCGTGATGCATACAGTCTGCAGGATGTTGGTGTATAGAGATTCAACATCCAGAGTGACAAAGATGTCTTGGGTTCAGATGGATAATGTTTCAAGCATTTTTCTCATTGAGGTGGAGTCTTGAACAAAAGACTTCATTTTACTGACAAAAGGTCTTAGGAATACGTCAGCATAGATTGATAGAGGTTCCAGCAGTGAGACAATTATCGACACAATAGGACGGCCAGGTGGGGTGCTTGAGTTTTTATGTATTTTTGGTTGACCGTAGTAAGCTCGTGTCATGGGTTGTTTATTGATTAAGAATAATTTTTCGTCCTCATTGATCCAGCCTTCACCTGTTGCATATGTCATAAGGCTAATGATTTCTTCCAGGATCTTGTTTGGGGGATCAGATACCATTTTTTTGTAGACAGTAGTATCAAAAAGTTGTTTCTCAACTTCTGATTTGTACAGGGTGGAATCCCACAAGACGATACCACCGCCTTTATCGACCGGCTTGATGACAAATAAAGGAAACTTCACATCTCTTAGGATTTTATTTCGAAAGCCAAGATCTCTGGGGATACCATCGACTGGATAGGAGTGAAGGTGAGGTGGAAGGTGTTTTTTTACTGGATCTATTGTCATCTTCTTTTTGTAGATCATCTTTATCATGGAAGAAATACTTTAGTCTTATGATTCTGAAAAAATAGCGCATCTCAATTTCCGTCTGAAAAGGTCTGCTTTATAAACTGGAACAAAAGATAATCCTTTTGAAAGAACAGATCTTTCAGCAGGGGAGAGGGAATAAGTACTTAGATTGAAGATTGGATTTACCAATTCTGTGGAGGAGGGAGCCATTCGAGTGTTCGCATTGCATGATTGCCCCATTGTCGGGTTTTTCCCCGATTTCCTCGCCATTGAAAAAACTGCCCTCTCTGTGGCGGGTCCAGATCCAGTGACTGGGGTCCCAAAAATTGAAGGCATGTCTAGACATTTCTTGTACAAGTCTTCTGTAAATGAAACAATTTTAACACTTTCCATTATTTCTTTTGTGGGCAGGGCTCAACCAACCATACGGTTGTCCTAAAACACTATATGCTCAAAGAGCACAAAAGGGGGGTCCTCTTTTCTGAACGGGGCTTATTAGGGGAGGACTTTAGAACATCAAGGAAAGAGAGGTTCCACTAAAAGCTACCAATCGATGTTGCACAGTTAGTTGGAGACAAAAAATAAACAAAGACAGAATGGTGACACCATCTTCGCAAGCATATATTAAAGATGGAGAAGTTGTGTCTAGAAAAATATAACAAAATGTATTCAATATACCACATCATAAAATTCTGACCACTTGGTCATACAGAAACTTCAAAACAACATAAAACATGTATCTCACATGTATACAACACAAAACCGAATATAATTGTTAGGTGATATATCTTTTGACTACTCTGAGTCGTTAAACCACAAGCAGAATCAAGGCGATGGTTAGTAACCTATGGGTGACTTTTTTATGCATTCATTTTCATATACAAAAAGTCCCCATTTGGCAGTGTTGGCAGTATAGATCTGTTTCCAGCCTTGCTATTGAACAGTTTTAGCCTTTCTTGGTGATTCAGACATGGGCAAAAGTTCAAGACTTTCTTCAGGACACAGGATCCCTTATTAGGGACAAATGATGTTATATATGGATTCTTGGTTCATCGATGCTGTACACATACATCTAAAATCCAACATATGACAAAAAATAAATCAGAATAAAAATACTAGCAAGCCCGACCTAACACAGGATGTCCTGTCTATTTCAATACATTCTGTTGGTTCAGAAGTTATCCCAACACAATAGAATTTAAGGTGCACATCATTCAGGACTTAGGTTTAACTCAGAGTTGAAATTAGGTCTCTAGCGATAAAATTGAGGAAGTTATATACGTTTGAATAAGAGGTGTTTTTGAAAAAAATAGAACAGAGAAAAGCAGAAATTTGGTTTTAAAATGACAGATTTGTTTTATTTAAACTATATTAATGCTAAGAAACAGGAGAATGCTACCCGTGAATCTCCACAGTTATGCACGGCCGATTGTAACCTTTCACGTGGGGGATACTCTGTTTTTCGTTATGGGAATTACTTTATTTAATCCAAATCACTAATGGCTTATGGTCTGGTAAAACAAATGAGAGAGAGTCAGTGCTAACACTGGGGATTACAAACAGGGTTGCGAGAATGGTTCTGACAATATCAAAAAGGTTCTTAAGTTAAAGAGAGGATGGGTTATAGATAGGGATTGGACAAGGCAAATATACTATGGGTTACTAGGATTCCTATTGATACTTACAGTCCACTTGTAATTTAAGATTGGACTGTCAGGTTCTGGTCATCACAGATCAGGTTTACCTGCAGCAGGGCACCTCTGGCGCAATTGGATCAGCTGGGTGATTCTGGTCAATTGGACTGGTACCTCAGGCCGGATTTGATTGGATTGGCTCTTCTGGTCACTGGACACTGTAGATCAGTGGTATGGCAAGTTTTAGCAGGCAAGCATGAATGGTAGCAAGCCAGACTGGATCAGAACTATTTCCCTTAAGTTTGGGATGGTTCAAGATTCGGGCCTAGCTGAAAAGAGTTCAGCAAATGCTAAGGGCTTAGCTTGTCAAAGAAATCTGGAATCAGGACAAGATGACGAATTCTGGAACAGGTTGTCACATGGAAATCAGGATGTACTCAGGAATCATTGTCTGTGTGTGGTGAAGTTCCCTTATTTATCCTGCCAAGTGACATCACTCAGTTTATGGTAGGGGCAGAATTACAATTCACACCCACACGGCTGTGATAGGTCACTTTTTCTGGTTGGAAGCCAGAAAGAGATGTCATATTTTATGATGTGACTTGGGAACTCCCACTGTTATTTGAACCACAAATTAACTTTCCCATGAATACAAATTTCTATAATTATGCCCTCTAATAAAATCAGACACATACATTACATATTTTTTGGGTTACATTTCCTTCCAACTCCATCTCAGTGAGAGCTGGCGTTGTTGTTCTGTGGAATTTTGGCAATTTTAATCATAAATGTTTGGCCTAACAATTCCTAATTCAGTACATATCTGTGCAATGACCCCTAGAACACAGGTGTACAATATTATATTTACAGCATCAATAGTCTTGGCACAATTATTCTTTTTGTGTAACTTTTCTTCCTTATGTAGTACAGGGTTCACTCACGTCTTCACAGAAAGAACATAAAATTAGATTTACAACTACCAATTTTTAGATTTGTCCTCCTTCATGTGGCAAAGTTAAAGGTTTCCAAGCTTAATTACAAATAGGCATTCTAAACAACAAATGTCCTTTAGGAGTTTTCTTTTACTTCTTTCAACTGGCACCACCTGTCAAATTCCTTTGATCAGGGTGGGGTCCAGAGGGACGGTCCCTGCCCTTCCCCTAGAGGGATGAGTGTGCAAACCTGCCATTGTCTCTGGCTGGCCCACAAATGAATGTCTAATGAGTTCATTGTTCTGAGTATGTGAAAACCTCCACACAGCAATTAAGCCTTCCTGCTAGCAGTGAGGTGTCAACCATTCCCAGGCTGTAGCTGTCGGATCAAAATTAAATAGTTAACTCCAAACTGGGTTACTTTAAGTTACCCACATCTTCCATTAAAACATATAAATGAACACAGTTTATAGGGGATTTTGACATTTAAGGAATTAGGCCTTTCACAAAAACAGGCTTTTAAACAAGCAATTTGTTTTCATTTCTTCATGGAAAAAGCACATTTAAACTGAATCCTTTACATCAGAGGTTCCTCTGCAGCACACACATTTTATTCAGCACCAATTCTTCCCTTGAGTGCTGGGATTTGTTTGCAGTCTGGATGTATGTATCCAGCCTTTGCTTGGAGTTCTCTCTGCACAGCTGAAATTGTTACATGTTGCCATTTTTAGCCATATTTTTCCTGTGGAACTGAAAACAAATGTTGCTGGGCTGGTTTCTCATGAGATACATTTCTTAGCTGCTGTCAGGCAATGAGGCCCGGCTCCTCCGAGCCCCCTAGATGATCTTTAACCCTTTTAATTTCAATGGTTCACTGGAAAATGAATGGATCTAGTGCCAAAACAGCACTTTGAAGGTTGCAAAGCTGCACTTTAAAAGTCATTTTCGGTTTGAAGCCCAATTCTGCGGCCTTGCTTCATGTTAAATGTAACAGCACCCACTGGCATGCTCCTGCAGTGAGTTCTGTTTTCACCCCCACGTTGACTGTGTGTGGCAGGGGTGTGCAGCCTTTGGGGGGTGTGACCCACATGCAGTTTTGCAGATTTGTGTGTGCACAGGGGTTAGCACATTCATTTTTGGCTTTTTTTTCCCCATTTGTAAAGTGAGGCAGTGGCGCATATCGGAATGGGTAAAAATATCCCACATAAGCCCCCCCGACTTCGGCTTGACTTCCAGTCATGGGGAAGTCGGGCACATGGGATTTTTCTTTATGTCCATGTGAAGAACACCGGTTTCTTCTCCCGTCTGCGATTGATGTGACACGCTCTCCTATCCGTCTATGGTTGGAATAGGATCGATCCCCGTCTTCTCTCATGCTTTCTTTTCCAGTGTGGAGCGACACTCCGGATCTCTTCGGTTTTTCCTCCCGGGTCCCGGTATACTTAGTGCCAATACTAGAAAACAGAACATAACCCAGTTATGAAAATGTTACCACTACTGTTCCTAGGGGATTTTAGCAGTGTGATAGACACATGCATTCAATGACAATTCACAATATTCCCCGCATGTATTCAATAACAAATTAAAATATTCCTTGCATGTATTCAATGACAATTTAACAATGTTCTAGGTTTCCGGATTCTGCCCCCCTGGGTTTCCTGTAGGCTCTTCTATTTGCTGCAAAGCATGTCTGGGATGGAAACTCTTTAGCTGGTTTATGTGGACCCACTTGTCTTCTCCTTCTGTCAAATTTCCCTTGGGGATGCAGATTCTGTAGGCGACTGGTGAGATTTTTTCCACAATTTCAAAAGGTCCCCACCAGCTGGGCAAATATTTGCGCTCCTTGGCTTGGTTCCTTTGGAAATTGTACAAGTAGACCTTGTCTCCTACTTGATATTCCTTTTTGGTTGTCTTAAGGTCATAGTGGATCTTCATACTGTCTGCAGATCTTTCTAGATTCTGCTCGGCATACGCAAAAGCATGTTGAAGGTGTTTTCTCAGATTCTCAACATACTCATGAGTTGTGGAGGCATTTATCAATGTCTGCTCTTGGGTTCTATAGAAAGTAAAAAGAGGGGGGAGTGTCCCAAGAGCAGTGGTGGAATGGGACTACGACTAGCCAAAAACAATGGGGTCCACACTGCTATAAAGTTAATTTATTAGACAAGTCTGAAGTTACACAATAAAACAGCAAATCAGAAACAATGCGTTTGAAAGGTCACTTTGTTCGTGAAAATGAAGTAAAAAACACAAAGAAAAACTATCTGTATCTGACTTGAGTATAATAACAAACAAAATAAATTGTAAAGAAATACATACTCAGACCTGTCAATTAAAAGAACAAGAAACAAAGTGACTGTTCAAACTTATTGTTTCTGATTCGCTGTTTTATTGTGTAACTTGAGACTTGGCTAATTATTTACAAGACTGTTTTATTCATTCACCATCATGCTTTTTGAAACATAATCTTCACGGCAATACATTTCTTTTTTACCATGAGATTATCTTGATTGCTTTCAGAGTTTGCTGCAGCCACTAATTTGTTGGTTTAGTGATATCGTTTAGATACACTCATTAACTAAACTATTACAAATACTCTTAAATGAACTTTACAGCAGTGTGGACCCCATTGTTTTTGACTTGGAATCTATAGAGCAGATGCTGGGGTAGCACCATCCTTTGTCAAGTCATCAGCTCAAATTGAGACATTTTTGTTGCAGAAGAAGGGGTAGATCTGATGGCTATCAGGACAAGGGGTAATCGAATATCCCAACTTGGCCCAGAGTCTGCCACAAACTTTTTTAATATGCTCACAATGGTTGTATTGTACCTCTCAACTCCACCACGAGAGTACAGTTGGTATGCAATGTGTAGTTTCCTTTTTACCCTAAGTATCTCCCACATCTTTGTCATCACCTCGCTGGTGAAGTGACTACCTCGGTCTGACTCAATCCTTTGGGGTAGTCCAAAACGCGAGAAGAGGTGATTGATCATCAGGGCAGCTGCTGTTTCTGCCTTGCAATTTGGGGCCAGGAGACATTGCACCCATTTAGTAAACAAGCATGTTACGGTTAACATGTACTTGTTCCTCCTAGAGGAGCGAATTACGGGCCCAATGAAATTGACTTGCAAATCTGACCAAGGCAGTGTCATTCCCCTCTTTTGGAGGGTAGCATGGTCTGTGAGTGATGTTGGCTGAAATTTTGCACACACAAGACACCCCTTCAAGTATTGGACGAGGTCCTGTCCCATGTGTGGCCAGTATACAACCTCTCGCAAGATTTCTAATGTAGTATGAAACCCCCGATGACCGGCTGTGGCCGCATCATAGGCGTGACTTAGCATCAGGTTTAGGGACCACCCACTGGTCACAGCCAGATATGGATCTCCTCACCCGCAAATCGTCTTGGATTTTTGGACAGTTCATCAACACTCTGAGGACTCTTTCCCAATGCAATCGGTGTCCACAAGGGGAAAGTTCTCAGGGTCCTCAATGTATTGATAAAACTTACCAATGATTGGATCCCCTTTTTGAGCCATGATTAAATCAGTATCTGAGTTCTCCTTACTCCATTGGGAAGTTGAGAGTTCATTGTGAGCATTTATCTGGGACCTAGTGACAGCAGTGACCTGGATTTCCCCCAACAGGGACTCGATCTCAAATAGATCCCCTTGGATGGCTCCGGTTTTGGCCAGCTGATCAGCTAAATCATTTCCAGTTTTGTCTGGTCCCTCTACTTTGGAATGACCCTTGATCTTTTTCCAGTATATGGTCATCCCACTAGAGGTGACCAGATCATCAATATTTTGTATTGGTTTTCCATGTTTTAGTGGTTTGTTGTTAGCACATAGCATGCCTCTGGTTTTCCAATTAACCAGGTGCTCCACAAACTCGTTCCGGACATAATCTGAATCAGTGATTATGACCAGTTCGTGGAGTTGGTGATGGACAGCACAGCAGTGAGGATGGCTTGATGAACTGCCATCAGCTCTGCCACCTGACTACTACCGGACCAATTTTGTACCCAGCGGAGGATTCCGGGGCATCATTCACCCAGGCATTCCCCACGCTGGCCAGTAGTTACTGTTCCCCATTGTTGTCAACATGGTAGGAGCACCCATCCACGCAGACAGTGGGCATTCCCTCACACTTGTCTTCTTCATAGAGTTTGTGTGGGGTATTGAGGTACGCCTCCATGTTGTCCTTGATTTTAAGTCTTTCGTCTTCAAGACAGTTTTCTCTGGCACAATCATACAAGTCAGCCATACCTTGCGCAAGGGGACTCTTCTTGTTTTGGCCATATCTGACCTCCACAGGAAAGCCTCGCATTGACATAATCCAGAAAGTAATTCAGCAATTACTCACATTTCCAGCCCGGATTCTGTCACTTTGAAGATATTGCAGAGGCTGGTGTGGATTCTCCACTACGATGTGCTCCCTCAGGATGAACGGGTGGCAATTCTTCAATGCCCACACCGTTGCCAGGAGTGCCTTCTCACAATTGTTGAATTTTTCCTCCACAGAGGAGAAAGTCTTACTTGCATAGGAGATGACTTTATTAACCTTCTCATGTTTTTGGTATAATACTGTGGTCAAGCATATATTTGAGAACACTGTCTCCAAGAAGAACTCCTTGTTTTTGACAGGGTAAGCTAGACAAGGCGCTTGTGAGAGGCTTCTTTTGAGTTGCTTTACTGCCTTGGTTTGTTCTGGACCCCACTCCTACTTGACCCCTCCCCTTCAACAGATGGATCAGGGATCTCATGATCTCTGCATAATCCTCAATGAACTTTCTACTGTAGTTAGTCAGTCCAAGGAGGCTCCTTAGCTCACACAGAGTTGTGGGGCCTTTTAGTTTCAGGAGTGCTTCCACTTTCTTTTCCTGGGGACAGAGACCCTCAGGAGTTATCTCATGCCCCAAGAAATTGACACAGGCCCTTCACCACTGTGCCTTTTGGAAAGATAGTTTTTCTCCGGCAGCCCTCAACTGTGTCAGAACATAATGGATCTCTGCTATGTGTTCCTCCACAGTTGAGCTTTTGATCAGAACATCATCTACATAGGCCAGGTTCCCCCTTTCACCCAAGTTCAGCATGGCCTTGTGCAAGAAAATATTAAATTCATTGCCGGAGTTGATGTATCCAAAGGGAGTCCGAGTCCAAGTGTACTACTGCCCCCGAAGGTAAAGGCCATCTTATATTGGTCCTCCCTACTGAGAGGTACAGCCCAGTACCCATTCGTCAGGTCAATGGCAGTGTATATCTTTGACCCCTGGATCTGGGCCAGCCCTTGGCCAATGTAGGGAAGAGGCCATCGGGACATGTGGACCCGTTTGTGTAACGCTCCGCTGGTATCCACGGGGATGTCACTCAGCCTGTTCTGACCTCTTACGACCTCGAACCCTTCCCTGGTGTCTACTCGACTGGAGACTGGGCCTGAAACATAGGATTGGTAGAGTTTAACTCCCAATTGTCTCTGTGTGCTTGAACCCCTTCCTCCCCTGGGTCCAACCCTTCCCTTTGATCCACAGTTCACCTTGTTTTCTTGGAAAGTGTGCTCTCCGTCCTGCTTTCAGCGCAGGGGCGCGTTGATTGATGCGGGCTCGTTGCTGCCTAGTTACTGCACTGGCAAGAGTCCGACAGGTAAGTATAATGAGTCTTTTGAATAGTTCTCGAACTTCGTTCCTTTCCTTCCTTAGATGATGGCCGTAGTCCGGGGATGGCGACGTGCTGCTGAGATGAGTAGCGCTGAAGGTGAGTGAGAGTGTGGTGCGCGATGCAACCCTTTCGTATTTGTATTGAACTGAGTTCTTTTTCTGTGTCTTTTAGGTGCCGCAACATTTTCAGCGTGGATGCCGGTTATGAAGAAGAAATGCAGTGAGTAAGCGCGGTATGCGGCGCCTCTTGATGTTTCCACACTAACCTGGAGTGTCTTTTCCCTCTTGCCGATGGATGAGAAGTTCCGGAGACAGAGTTCCCTCAGAGCGGCTGGGATTCAGGTAAGCGTTTGAAGCTTTACAGTCCTTAAAAATAAGCGAAGATTTGCTGAATGCTTACTAATGCCTTTTTTCTGTTCTTTTCCCTTTTCCTTAGGAAGCGGGTGCTGGGATGGGAATGAAACTGCCGAAGATGACCGCAGAACAGAAGAAGCAGTGAATGATGGGCAGAAGCGCCACAAGGTAAGGCTGTTCCTAACGGTGTTCTTGTTCTTGCAGGAGCTGAGCGCAGAAGAAAGATGCAGGCCTACTGGAGACCGATCCGAACACTGCGAGTGTCACGCTGCAGGTGCAGAAAACACAAAGCATGTTTCTTAGCCTGGGCGTGGCTTAAATAGTCTCTGGGTATCCCAGGTGTCTCTGGGCTGAACCACACCCAAAAGACTAGACTGCACCTGCAGTTCTGGGAACCGAAATATGTGGGAGCATCCAGCTTGTCCCCATCAATGCAAGTCCAATCCCCAATGTTATCCTATGGGAGTGAGTGAGTCTGGTGGCACAAGCGCCAAGTCTGACTCCAAGTGGGTCTTTGGAAGGATGGAGAGGCCCTTGAGGGCCATGTAGGTGATCGTGGCCTGGCTCCAGCCTGACATCTTGGAGGGCTGGGGACATGAGGGGCAGGAATCCTGACAGTTTGTTTAGCTCACTCAGGTCGGCACAGCAGCTCCACTGGCTGTTTTGTTTTAAAATCCCCAGCACTGGATTATTAAAGGTTGCTATGGACTGGATGAATTATCCCACTGTACTCAAGGTTTTTAATTATTCTTGTGCGGGATTCCATGGATTCATGAGGCAAGCAATATTCCTTCACAAACACTGGAGTCATGCCAGGGCCCATGGAAATTGTTGTTGTATGGATTTCGGCGCGAACACAGTCATATGAGTCCACCTCAAAGAGATCCTGAAAATGTAAGAAAACTTGTTTCAACTTTTGCTTTTGCTCCAGAATCTCACAGGCATCAGCTAGGTTGACTCTCTCTTCAACCATCTGCCTGAAGCCCGGAAAGACTTCTGGTTTGGCTATCTCAGCGGCCTCCTCCAGCTGGGTGGCGAAGTCCCTGGTTAAAGTATTGACCTGGACTAAGGGTTCCACGCAGGGAAGGCAGTCCTTGTGGACTTGGAAGATCACCTCATCCCTCCTGAAGTCACAGGTCACCTCTTCCTTAACATAAGGGCAGGAAGAGTACATCAGGAAATGTCCCCCATGCCGGGTGAAGATCCTGTCTGGAGTTGTGTCATTGCCCCTATCACTGTCAAAACAGTCATTGGGGATTGGTCCTATCAGTTCGTTACCTAAATCTATGGTAAAATGCCGGTCATCAACCGCCGTTCCAATAATGGTACCTGCACCCAGAGTGATACTCGTAAAGTCGCTGTTATCCACCAATATTGAAATGGTGTTGTGTTCTGTATTGACTAGTGGTGTTGGGTTTAACCCCAACCCTTGCTGTTGGAGTTGGGCGTTGAGGTAAACATATGCGTCAGGATTTTGCAGTTTCTGTCCACTTTTAATTTTTACTTTAAGTGGGAATAGTTGGGTCTGTTCTGGGATGGTGACTTTCTCTCCAATTTGAACGTCAACTGCATACAGCAGCAATTGAGCTGACCAAAATGCTTTTTCTGAATCATCAAAGTCCATGGGATTACCTCCTAAACTGGACCAGGCTTTGTAGTTTATCAGGTCCAAGCTAATGGCAAAGTGATTGAGAATGTCACTGCCTAAATAAAATGCAGCAGGGACATCTCGCACGACCCAACAGTTATGTACTATGCTTTTGTTGCCTATAGAAATTTTGAGCATGTACCTGCTAGGCAGGATATGTTTGGAATTGGGAGTTTCCAGGGCCATTTCCCATTTGTCTATCAATTTAAATGTGGGAATGGCTGGATCTTTTGGGAGTTTTCAGAACATGGCTTCGCTGATGAAGCTCTTACCGTTGTTCACGCACACTCGGGCGAGAACAGATTCCTTCCCCTCATTTAACTGAATAGGGATGTATAACTGTTCTCTAATTTTCTGAATGTCAGCTACACTTTGTACTGGGTTCTCATTATTTTGGACTATAGAAGTGGGATTTTCTGATTGTGAATTCAAATAGAATTTCAGGGTATTTCCTTCCAGTGTGGAATGCCACTGGAAACTGGAAGGAAGGTTGATTTGCAGAAATGGAGAGGAGTTCCCATCACCAGTTTGTTGTCCCACAGCAATGATGGTAACGTCGGGGATTTCGTTATTTTGAAGATAAAACTTAATTTGGTCTGGTTTTTGTTCAACCATGTGGCATGTGCCATTTAGACTAACATGGTTGACACTCTGTTTTAATTTGATAGGCCTGTGAGTCTGGGTCCAGAGTACCTTATTCACACAGTCTATTAGGGGAGACAACCTACAGAGGATGTCATTCCCTAATAGACATGGGGTTCCATCTGGCACCACGACTATGACCGGGTGCTTCATCTGTGTCGCCCAATTTTAATTTCCAGCTTTGCAGACCCCTCAACAGGAATTTCCTTCCCATCGAAGTTCTGGAGTTGTCCAGGAAGAGGGGTGACAGGGATCTGGTATCTCTCACCCCTTCATGTATTTAGCTGCTAAAAAGGCCTCTTTGACAGCAGAGTCGCTTGGGATCCAGTGTCAACCAGTGCTGGAATTGCACATTGCCCTTGCACTTGGATGGAGGCGTAGAATCTACCTTCTTTCTCCTCCAATGAGCAAAGGTAATGGGCGTTCTTGGTAAGCTGGATGGTCAATTTACTTATTTCTGACTCCAACACCGGGATAGTTGGCTCAAGAGACAGTGTTGGTGGAATTGGGGAATCTGACAAAGAATTTTGACACACCGCTATTTGGGGAGTTTCGGGCTCCCCTTTTTCTGATTCTGGGCTGCCCCCCTTTTCTGGAGACAGTCAACAGAAGTAGTTGGTGAGGTTTGGGGTTCCTCTTGTGCTGGTTCTGGGCTGCCCCCCCCTTCTAGGAGGCAGTCAACAGAATGGAGTTGGGTGGTTTGGGAATCTGAACAGGCAATTTCGCACTCAGGAATTCGAGGAGTCTCAGGCTCCTCCAATTCTGATTCCGGGTTGCCCCCCCCTTTTTGGAGACAGTCATCAGAATGGATTTGTGTAGCTGGGGAATCTTCTGAGCCGCCATGTTCATCTGAGGGTTCTGCTGAGCCCTCAACATGTGACCCAGATCCTGGGACAAGTTCTGGACCTGGCACTCCAGTTGGGACACCCGCTCTGGCTGGTACGGGGGTCTCTGGTCCATCCTAGGTGGATCACGGAAAGGGTAACTGTCCCATCTCCCATAATACCCTGGGTTGGGATAGTTTGGGTAACCCTCCACCCTTGGCCTCCCCTCTCCTTGATTGGGCTGTATGGCCTCAGGAAAGTGGGGAAGGAAAGGGGGGTTGTTTTGTGGGTTGGAGCTTTGCAGGTACCGGGGAAAGAAGCTCAACCCAGCATTTGAGGGATTACTGCCCTCATGGAGAAAGTTAGGAGGGAAGTTTCCTGGTCGGGTACCTACCTGGTTGGACCCTCCCCCTTGGGCCGGGGGAGTCCACACATACCCCAGGATGGGTTTGTTGCCCTTGTAACGGGGGGAAATATAATCATGGGAGTTAGGGGTCCCAATTGTGGGATTACCTCCCTGACTACCTGATTAGGATTGGCCCGAGGGCCTTCTGGTTCTTTGGTTGGAAGGATTCTGTACAGGAATATTTTTAGGTCCCCCCATCTCCAGATCGAAAATGGGGCCAACCTTCACCTCCGCCACCTTTGCAGCAGCAGGGGTGTTGGCTGGTGTTGGGTTTTTATTGGTGTTTTTGTTTTCTACAGGTTTCTGCACTTCATAAATACAGGTCACCTGTTCAATGACCCAGTCCAGTGATCTCTTCTCGTGAAAGTCCCTCACCAGCTGAGTCATGATGTGTTTGGGGAGTGCATGGAAAAAGATGTTAATGAACTCCCTACTATCTGTGTGCACCATCCTGGTAGTCTGCGCAAAGGCATGTTTAAATTCTTGCACAAACTCTTGTGGGGCCTGATCTTCCCCACACTGCAGATTGTAGGCCGCCTTGTGGGCCTCTTGGGGATTTCTATAGACAGAAAAGTGTTTTAAGATGGCCGCCCTGTAGGTGGACCATCTTGAGTGGTCTGATCCTCCAGCCCCGCAAAGAAGCTGGAGTACTCAGGAGAGAATGTCCATTTTACATATTGGATGCAACTCTGACTATCTTTTAGATGAAAAGTATCCATCATCTGCTCGTACAATTCAAGGTGTTCCCAAACTGAATACTTGGCATTTTTGTGATAGGGAGTTATAACACTCCTAATCAGGGGTGGACTGGGAACCAAAAGAGGCCCTGGAAATAATTTTCAAAGTGGCCCCATATTAGACATTTTCAGCAAGCCAAAGCCTTTTCCTATGAGAACATTTGGAAATACCACACAAAAGATGCCCGGGGTTCAGAGGCCTACTGGGAAATCTCCAGAGTTCCCTATACGCCAGCCCACCCCTGGCCAGGGTGCAGCGGCCTAGCGGGTAATCTCCAGAGTTCCCTATAGGCCAGTCCACCTCTGCTCAGGGAGCAGAGGCCTACACAGACATCGCCAGAGTTCCCTATAAGCCAGTCCACCCCACTATTAACCAACGGTGCCCATGACTTCTCAGCCCTCCCCTTCACGTACCCCCAGTTTTAAGCCCTGCCCCCGCGACAGCAGTGAGGGGAGGGCGCGCGAGCAGGGGGGCTTCCACCTCAGACTTGCTGGACAATGTGACAACCATAGAACAATGCGGTGTGGGGTGCCAAGGCAGCGTCAGACTTGCCATCTGTCGCTCCTCCACCAGGCCGAGCGCCAAGGTCATCTCCATGTGGTCCTTTCAAGCAATCAACCACCTGACCCCCTTTTCCCCCTCGGACCTCACCCTGTATCACTTATTAACACCTGCAAAGCAAACTCACCCCTCATTATGAGCTTTCGACCTCTTGGACATTTTACAAAGCCTTCATCAAAGCTAAGTTTATATTTGCTAGCAGGATTACCCACAGCTGCGGAAACATATATGGAAATCCCTCTTGCACCACTCATGTTTGCAGGATAACAACAAATCTTCCCACTGCTGCATTCAGCGCAATGCGCACAAACTCCGGGCACATCAACACCCTATCAGCACAAGCCAAATGCAGTAAGGAGTACGCTCTGTGCAATATGCACACTGCGTTATGCAGAAAATGGACACACTCTGCAGAGCATATTCTGTGCATGGCTCACACTGCGCAAAAGGTACACTATGCACAAAGTGCACACTGGGCCCGATTTGCAAAGATCTGAACTGGGGCAGATGAGAGAATATGTGTTCCGTTGCTTTATACCTGAAACAGGTGCACATCTGGAGATGTCTGTAGCATCCCTGTGCTGCTCTTGTGCAAATCTTTGAGACTCACATTTGCACGTGAGCATCTCAGAGATGCTCCGGCATGTCCAGATTTACTTCAGTGTTAACCTTTGTGGATCAGGTGCAAGGGAGCAGCTGCAAGTCGGTGATACTCATGGGCAGAATGAAGTCACTCTGTGCAAAGTGCATCCGATGCCCAATATGGCCGCTCTGTGAAAGATGCACACTATGGAAACAGAAGCCATGTATGCACTACACCAGGGATGGAAGTGAGCGCAGCTGTGTCCCACTACATTCACGTGCATCTGTTTACCATTCCTGCGCCCATGTTCACCATTCTATACAGAGGATGTGCCCATTCATGTCCCCTGTGCAAGTGCAAAGTTATAAGAGGAGCCTTAGGGCCCGATATAGGAAACTTTTTGCACGATTCAAAGTGGCTTTGCACTGGAAAAATACACTTTGCACAGTTCAATGAATCAGGGTTTGTGTCGGCAGTGCAAAGTCACAGTGCAAAGCCATTTTGAACCGGCAAAACATTCCATGATTTGGGCCCTTAGTTACTAGTCACTTAGACTATTGCAATGGCCCGGCCGCAACACTTGTCACACGTTGCACTATGCCTCCGCCTACCCTCTCCCATGTCGAGACCACACTTCAGCATAAAACTCACACTGCGTACAATGCACACTATTCACAAACTGTGCATCATGCACAAAACGCAGGCTCCGCACATTGGCATGTGCTCTTTGCAGAATATACTCTATGCAGAAAGCACACACTCGCTTCAAAGCTCATACACTGTTCAAGACTGACAGTCTGCCCACGAGGCACACTGCACAAATGTACATTGGGCACCCATGTGTACATTGCGCAAAAAGCACGTCTTCGCAACATGCATACTGCACAAAATGTACACTGGCCACCAAAGGCACGCCCTTTGCAAAGTGCATTCGATGAGCAAGGTGCCCAAGCTGGAAAAAGTGCACGCTCTCTGCAAGACTGACACTGTGATCAAGGTGTGCACTGTACGAGCGCTGCAAGGCAGGGGATTCTTAGACCGGGCCAGTGGAGGATAACAGGCCCCCTTACCCTACTGGCAGCATTCCCCCCAGAGCCTCCTCACCTGGTAGGTAACAAGAATGCTTCGTGTATATCAGTGCAGGCGCATCGCCTTAAAACTGCACAGGTGAATAGCAGAACTGTACATTACTAAATGCATCAGGAACCAAGTGTAAAATAATACAGCTATAAAGTGCAGTTCATAATGACATCACAACTTTGCATGCCACAGGCGCAAGGGTCGCTAGTTCTAATATCCTAATCATCGGCTAATGGGGCACTTTCTTCGGTGTACTAAGGGGACATAATAAAGAACGCGCATGTTCAGAGTGTAATCCACGAGTCAGGCAGGGGAGTTGTTTACTCGATCACACCATCTCAAGACTCGAGATGCAGTTCCTTCAATGATAGTGATGATAACGTCGCAACGTGCAGCGTCTTGCTTGCTGCTTCTTACCTGACAGTCAATAGATCGATCTTGCGGCTTGTCAAGGCCTTATGCAGCCCAGGCCAACTGCCTGCCTGCAGCCTGCTGCCCTGCTGACCTGCCTGCTAATGTGTGCACTGTGCGCACAGCCTGGGCTGCAGCAGGGCACGTGCGGTTCCACTTCCTTCCAACCGATGCCCAGCCCAGGAGGCCCTGATGCGCAGGCGCAGGCCCAGCCTGGCTGCTGGGAAGATTTAAAAAAATTACAGCAGCTGCCTCGGCTCAGTCGGTGATGCCAGCCAATTCAAGGCAAACCACCCAGACGGAGCCGAGGCAAAATCACTCGATGTGTTTATTATGTTAATGTGCATCATGTGTATCCTTCCGCTCAGAAAGAGGCCCTACAGGCCAGAGGCCTACCGGGGGATGTCCCGGTGTCCCGGTGGGCCAGTCCAGCCCTGCTCCTAATGGCCTTGTTCTGCTTCAGGGGATCTTTTTGTATAGCCTTCTTAATTTTGTTGACCTTTTTGGTATTAGTCACCCGAGTCCACTCATTCTCTGACTCAGAGGCACTACTACTGGAGCTGGCTATCTGATCCTCTAGGCCCTCCCTGATTCTGCGAGCTTGAGAAGGGCTTGCAGAATGTGGGGGCCTAGTTTCCCTATTCCTGTGGTGCTCAGAAGAGTCTTCTGACTCTCCTCTGCTTCCAGGATTGGCGGAGTACCCCCACCCCCACTGCCCTACCTGGGAAGAGGTTTTTAGGATACTCTTTTTGGGCTTCATTTCCTGGAGTTCCCCACAAAATCTTACAAACTGATCCCTTGGTAGGCGGTATTTTTGAGGATCCAATTCCCTGACTCTCCCCTCGCAGGAGTCTTCCTGATCAGAGAGGTTAGCCCCAACATTTGGGGGTCTCTACAGAGACTCTCATCCATCAATTTCTGGGAGGTGCTGATCGGTCACTCCCATGTTACCAATTCTGCTGAAGTCTACCATCCCCATGGCGCTTGGTTCATATGAGCCAGTGGACATGAAGCTGGCAGAGTCCATGGTACTGAAGGGGTTAGAGTCCCTGATTACAGGGGTCCTGATATTCTGCTCAGGGGTTTCTCTGTCCCTCCCTACCTCTTCTCTTTTGGCCCCTATTCCCTGGTGATATGCCAAAATCTGGATCTTTTGCTCGTCTATCAGGGCCTTACTGGTCTCAATAATTCACTCTTGCATTGCTATCTGTTTGTGGAGCACATCATTCTTTTCACAGCGAGCCTCATTGTCTCTCTGTGCTTCCTGCCTGGTTTGGAAATACTGGGCCAATTTCTGCTGCAGGAGACTCACCTCCTGAGTTTTATCATTATTGGTCTGGGTGTTCTTTTCCAGAGCATCCTCCACCCGCCTGGTGGACTCTAGTAGCTTCTGATATTCTGTTTTTGCTTCATTGAGCTCTTGGAGAGCCAGTTTTTTCCCTCTAGCTTGGTTTATAATTGGGTCACTTCCTGGCCTAAGGAGTCCCTCTCCTGACTTAGGGTGCCCCTCTGTTCAGCCAAGTCATCCCTTTGTTTTTTAAATGCACTGGATTTCTAGCACTCCTCATCAAATTCCTCTTGAGATTGGATGTCTTTTATAATGAATTTATTATTTTCCTCTTTCAAGGATTCTATGTGGTTTTGTAAGGTGACTATCTGTTCTGAGCATGCTCTATTATAATTTAACTGTTGTGCCAGTTTCTGCTGATTCTGTTGTAAAGAGTCCACCCTTTCCTGACACTCCTTTTTCAATGTCTGTGATTGGGTATCTTGCTCTGCCTTCTCTTTCTGTAGTAGAGCCAGATCTTCCTTTAGTTTTGTCAGATACTGCCTAGCTTCTGTCTCTAATTCTTGGCTCTTCTGTAGCCTTTGCTCTGCAGAGTCTAGAGCAGTCTGGATTCTTTCTAGTGTTTCCACTTGATTCCTTGCCAGAACTATGTTCTCAGCATGCTTTTCCTGCATTACTCCTATGTGGAGGTACAGGTAGGCCGCTATTCTGCCAATTTTACTGTATCCAGGTCCATGGCAGTGACCTGTTCTTTGATTTCCTGCAGGCAGATCTGCTCATTCTGTTCTGGCCACTCATCCCTGACAAACAGTTTGTGCATGAGGTGTTCCCTAGCCATATTGATTTCTACTGGGATCACCATTTTAGAAATATCAATTTCTTTATGAATTATTTTAGGGTAAAATAGCACAGTACACCAACCAAGCAAGATGTCTGTACCCTGCGGGCTAGTATGCTGTGTTAGACTGTCACGGGTGGTAACTTTAATATGTATGGGACAGCAATCACCAATGTGGTGACAGTACAAATCAGAAAGTAGGTAATGCAGTGAATGTGCTTTTTAGTGACACAGAATGTATAACACAGAGAAAAGAACAGTTTTGGCTTGTGCAAAGATAGCGCTTAGGTTAAGACTTCCCCCTGCAAATTTCTCAACTCACAAAGAAGCAATTATACACAGATGTAAGTAAGCAGCAGGTATTCAGGAATAAAAGAACAGTGTATAGAGTTTGAATATAGTCTTCCCTCCCCAAACAAGAGAGAAAAGCGTTTTGGGAAATTTTACACTTTTCAAAATGACAGTTGAAAATGGCCTAGAAAAACAATGAAAAATTTTCAAAAATCCTTAAATTGATATAAATTCCTATGGGTGCAACACTAAACAGGTTCTAACAAACATAAACTATCATATGAGCAACAGAACACACTTTAAATCAGAATGGGAGTGTGGAAATACTTTGAATGGAATTTTACACGTGTAAAACTTGCAAAAATGCGAATTCCCGCCTAATTTTCACTATACAATTTTTGATAAAAACGGGTCTAATACACTTTCGCAAAGCGGTGTTTGGTTCGGGGGTAGCTACAGGGCTTAGGTTTAACTCGGAGTTGAAATTAGGTATCTAGCTATAAAATTGAGGAAGTTATGCAAGTTTGAATGAGAGGTGTTTTTGAAAATAAATAGAACAGAGAAAAGCGGGAATTTGGTTTTAAAATGACAGATTGGTTTTATTTAAACTATATTAATGCTAAGAAACAGGAGAATGCCACCTGTGAATCTCCACAGTAACGCACGGCCGATTGTAACCCTTCACGTGGCGAATACTCTGTTTTTCATTATGGGAATTACTTTATTTAATCCAAATCACTAATGGCTTATGGTCTTGTAAAACAAATGAGAAAAAATCAGCGCTAACTCTAGGGATTAAAAACAGAGTTGGAAGAATGGTTCTGACAATATTAGAGGTTCTTAAGTTAAAGAGAGGATGGGTTATAGATTGGGATAGGACAAGGCAAATATACTATGGGTTACTAGGGTTCCTAATTCCAGTCATCACGGATCAGGTCTACTGGCAGCAGGGCTCCTCTGGCGGAATTGGATCAGCTGGGCGGTTCTGGTCAATTGGACTGGTACCTCAGGTGGGATTGGATTGGATTGGCCCTTCTGATCACTGGACACTATAGATCAGGGGTATGGTGAGTTCCAGCAGGCAAGCATGAATGATAGCCAGACTGGATCAGAACTATTTCCCTTAAGTTTGGGATGGTTCAGGATTTGGGGATAGCTGAAAAGAGTTCAGCAAATGCTGAGGCCTTGGCTTGTCAAAGAAATCTGGAATCAGGACAAGATGAAGAATTCTGGAACAGGGCGTCACGTGGAAATCAGGATGTAGTCAGGAATCAGTGTATGTGTGTGGTGAAGTTCCCTTATTTATCCTGCCAAGTGACATCACTCAGTTTATGGTAGGGGCAGAATTACAATTCACACCCACATGGCTGTGATAGGTCAAAGGCACTTACCTTTTTCTGGTTGGAAGCCAGAAAGACCTGCCATATTTTATGATGTGACTTGGGAACTCCCACAGTTATTTGAACCACAAATTAACTTTCCCATAAATACACATTTATATAATGATGCCCTCTAATAAAATCAGACACATACATTACATATTTTGTGGGTTACATTTCCTTCCAACTCCCATCTCAGTGAGAGCTGGTGTTGTCGTTCTGTGGAAGTTTGTCAATTTTAATCATAAAGGTTTGCCCTAATAATTCATAATTCAATACATATCTGTGCAATCACCCCTAGAACATGGGTATACAATATTATATTTGCAGCATCAATAGTCTTGGCACAATTATTCTTTTTGTGTAACTTCTCTTCCTTATGTAGTACAGGGTTCACTCATGTCTTCACAGAAAGAACATAAAATGTGATTTACAACTACCAATTTTTAGATTTGTCCTCCTTCATGTAGCAAAGTTAAAGGTTATCCAAGCTTAATTACAAATAGGCATTTTTTAAACAACAAATGTCCTCTAGCAGTTTTTTTTTACTTCTTTCAACTGGCAACCGCTGTCAAATTCCTTTGATCAGGGTGGGGTCCAGAGGGAAGTTTACTGCCCCTACCCTGGAGGGATGAGTGTTCAAACCTGCCATTTTCTCTGGCTGGGCCACATACGAATGTCTAATGAGTTCATTGTTCTGAGTATGCAAAAACCTCCCCGCAGCAATTAAGCCTTCCTGCTAGCAGTGAGGTGTCAACCATTCCCAGGCTGTAGCTGTCAGATCAGAATTAAATAGTTAACTCCAAACTGGGTTACTTAAAGTTACCTACAACTTCCATTAAAACATATAAATGAACACAGTTTATAGGGGATTTTGACATTTAAGGAATTAGGCCTTTCACAAAAACAGGCTTTTAAACAGGTGATTTTTTTCACTACTTCATGGAAAAAGCACATTTAAACTGAATCCTTTACATCAGAGTTTCCTCTGCAGCACACACATTTTATTCAGCACCAATTCTTCCCTTGAGTGCTGGGATTTGTTTGCAGTCTGGATGTATGTATCCAGCCTTTGCCTGGAGTTTCCTCTGCACAGCTGAAATTGTTACATGTTGCCATTTTTAGCTGCATTTTTCACGTGGAACTGAAAACAAATGTTTCTGGGCTGGTTTTTCATGAGATACATTTCTTAGCTGCAGTCAGTCAATGAGGCCCGGCTCCTCTGAGCCCCCTGGACGATCTGTAACCCTTTTAATTTCAATGATTCACTGGAAAATTAACGGATATAGCACCAAAACAGCACTTTGAAGGTTGCAAAGCTGCACTTTAAAAGGCATTTTCGGTTTGTAGCCCAATTCTGCAGCCTTGCTTTATGTTAAATGTAACAGCACCTACTGGCAGAATCCTGCAGTGAGTTCTGTTTCACCCCCACTTTGACTGTGTGTGGCGGGGTATGCAGCCTTTTGTGGTTGTGACCCACACACAGTTTTGCAGATTTTTGCATACACAGGGGTTAGCGGATCCATTTTTGGCTGTTTCTTTCCCCATTTGTAAAGTGAGGCAGTGGGGCATATCGGAATGGGTAAAAATATCCCACATAAGTGCAATCTAAAAACACACACAGTTGTGTGCACAGGAGGATTTAGCACACACGCCAACATAGGACTCACAGCAAAATGCACAGGGAGAAAGAAGAATGCAACTCTGTGAACCAGGAGGTAAGGGGCACATGTAGCACAATAAAGTACACACCTGGGTGCAATGATAAATACAGAGCATCTATAACCGCAGGAATTACAGAACTGTGCCACTAGGAAAAGGTCTGCAAACCAGCAAACCACAAAGACCGTGTGCACCTGGAGGGCCATTAACACCTAAGGATTTACACATCGTTGTGCACTGCCAGTGGGTGAATGCACCATCAATCACACATCTCTGTAAGCTCTGCGTTCAAAAAGTAGGAAAGCACGCAACCCGAGAGATGATGCATCTGGTGTTGGGAGACAGAGCACACGAAACTCACAAATGTACACCCTTTTTCAATGAGAAAATGGGTGCACACGCAACCCACGAAGTTACAAAACAGTATGCGCTTAATAGGAGATAGGACGTGCAGTCCGATACTTAACACATTTTAGTGGTGCTGGCAGATGCGATACCGCTGAAACCAATGAACCAACTGTGTACATTGGGAGATGGAGCACACGTATGCCTGGGAATACATGCAACCCAAGGAATTATTCAAGATATGCTTTATACTTAAAACACAATAAATTACTCTGTGGGTAGGTGGAAATGCAACTAAATACGTACACAACTGTGTGCACTGGGAGAGAAGGGATATCGGGGCCCAAGGAATCACACAACTCCGCAGAGCAAAGGTTAATGTGCAGCTCAAGAAATGTACATAACTATGCGCACTGGCCTGGAACAGCTGACTGCTCAACTTACAGATGCGCACGCTGGGTTCACTAGGGTCGCAGAGGGAGTATCATATGCTTGATGCTTCACAAAACCTACAACTGTATGCCTGGGAGAATGAACTTACACAACTGTGCACAATGCCGTGCAGGGAAGTGCCAGTGACTGTGTCTGTCCAATCTGCCCCTACTCCACTCACCATACCACGATCCTGCCTATGTAATTCTGCCCTCACTGTCCTTGCCCGCACTCTCTCGTGGGGCCTCGGTCTACCCCATGATGGGGTGAAGGCGCTGGCAGAACAGGACCAGTGTGCACGCTGCCATGGTGCTGCTGTCAGGCGTGGGGTGTGAGCACGGGGGCTGAAGCAGCTCTGCCTTTGTAATACAAATCACTGGGAGGGAGCAGGCTGGGCTGAGGCAGCCCCACCCAGCCTTGCGGCTCCATCCCAGTGTTTTATAATACTGAGTGCTGGTTGGCACCATGGTGTCGCACCCTGCCACATTCATCAAAGAAAGGTAACAATTCAGTGTTACCTTTTTTTGATGAATTCAGCGGGCCAACACAGGCGGTGCCTCAACGAATCTTGCAAGTTACAGATCCTTTGCAACATACACGTCCGGCGGTGGCAAGGGCCTTGGGGCCGGTTCCTGAAACCCACGCCTGGGCCGGCCCATGGTGGGCTTCAGGAACCGGCCCTGGGCTTCGTCATGATTTCAGCCCAGCCACAGGCCGCAATCCAATCCTGCCACTCTGAGAGGAAGAGGGGGACTGGACCAGGGGTCCTGTAGCTGGTGGTGAGAGTCGAGAGGATTGGAGGGACGCCAAGCCTGCAGATGAGGCATTTCAAGGAAGAGTATGTCTGAGTGGGAATGACAGTAGCAGGGACCCATTCAGGGAAGATCAAGGCCACTCTGCCTCCAGACCGATTAGGCTTGGGCTTAGAGAGGATCTTGTAGCCCTAAGGGAGGAGTTTGTCAAAAGCCGTGACAGAGCTGGCAGTGAACAACGTCTCATTGAGAGCGAGAACATCCAGGACAAAGTCATCAAGAAAAAGACAGATATCAGAGGAGTGTTTAACAGCAGAGTGACAGTTGAGGGTAGCAAGATAAAGCTGGTTGCCACCTTTGAAGGTCTTCTGAGGAGGGAAACAGGGATGTGGTACACCTGTCAGTGGTGGAGAAGGGGCCAGAGGGGTGGCAGGAGAAGGGAGGTTAATGAGAGACAGAAGACGCCTATCAAGAAGGAGGAGGTTGGGCTGAGAGCCCTGGGTCATGACATTGCCATTCTGATAGACATTAATGATACACCTAGAGGATGAGAAGCCTGCCAAGAGTACTTCCCATCTGGTGCCCATTAATGGATGACGAAGAGTAAGGGGAGTGGACAGAGACCATGTGGGGAGTCCATAGGTCCGGAGAGGGAGCAACAAAGAGGATGTCTGTGACAGTCTGCCTGGAACAAGCGTTGACATAGATGTCAGCGATGGGCAGGCCTGGATAGGAGACCAGGAGATTTATTTGAACTTTTTCCTTCCAGACTTCGAGAGAGAGGTAGGATAGGTGGGATAGTAGAAGTTAGATTAAATAGGAGAGATGGAGAGCACCATGGTGGGAAAGGGCAGAGAGAAGGAAAGAGGGAGAGAGAAAGACAGAGAAACTGCACAAGGCACGGAGAAACTGCACAATGCACAATGAACTCACCAGGCTGCCTAGCAGCAAGACATTTGCAGACAAGGCAGGTTCATGAGACATCCCAGGTCGCTGAAAAACAAGGGTGGGTAGCTCGAAAGTCAAGGGACTTCTGGATCCAGTCATTCAGGGTCTACAGCCTCTGCACCTTCTCTGAGGCAGGCCCACCGAATACCTCCCAGCCACCAAGGGGCTCACAGCGCATGGAGGAAGGAAGACGACTCAGGTAGGATGAGCCCTTCAGGGATCACTAGCCAGTGGGAATGCAATGTAATCCCTTTGTGCCAGATTTGGTTTCCTGGCAGTGGTCAAGCAGCAGCTGCCATTTTCCACCCCCAAGACTTACTGAGTGTACTGCCGGGTGAGGTAATGAGGGTCCAAAGTCCAGCAGACTCCGTCGGTCACAAAGGTGCCCGTGAATTTGACCTTCAGCACAGGCAAGACTGCCCGGTTCCTGTGCAGTATTGCTGGCCATGGCCTCGCAATTGCTGCTAATTCCGCCAACCATTTCATTGTAACAGTGTAACAGTAATTATATCTAGCAGAACTTCCCACACTTTTGCTGCCAAACCTGAAATGAGGCCCACTGGGTTACAGCTCTTGAATACAATGTACAATGTACTGATGTCGAAGGACTATTAGACTTCTCTGTGCAGGCAAAAATTCCTCAGTCTGGCCACCAAAAGAGGGTACACTCAGTTCAGACACTAAAGTCACTCTCTTGTCTAAAAAGAATTCTAAGTTGTTTGTGTGCAAAATGACCTTTTATTTGTATGTTGCGTATAAAGTATTTGGTCTAGCCACAAAAAGACAATGCACTGAGTTACAACTACTGAATATTATCCCCTCCAACCTCCAAATAATAAAATGGGCCTCGTTAGAAGGTTGGAGGTAACCATGCCGCTTTTAGCGGCATGGTTGCCTCCATACCGCAATCCGGGCCCGGGTTCCTCGAATGAGGAATTACCGGGCCATTGCAAGTTTGGCGGACCCAGTAATTCCCCGTCCGAGGAACCCGGACCTGGTCCATCCCCATTCCCATTCGACCCCTCATAGGGCTCAATGGGAATGGGGATGGAGCTAACAACGGACCCGTTAATGACGGGCCCGTTGTTAGCTCTCTGGTCCCCTCGCGGGACCCGGTAAGGATGCCTGGTTTTTCCAGGCGCCCATTGCGGGTTCCCGCGAGGAGACCTCGTAATAGGGTGGAACGGGTTTACCGGCACCGGCACCTTTACCGGTGCCGGTAAACCCATTCCGCCAACCTTATAGTGAGGGCCAATGACTTCTACACAAGCAAGGCATATTTTCTCTGCACACAACCCACACCCAGTTACTGATAGTGAATGCATTCTCTTGCCTAAAAATAATTCTAAGACATGTTATTCACAATTTCACAAGCAGCAAGTATTTGGGTTGGCAACAAAAGGATGCCAGGCTGAGTTATGGCCTCTAAATGTAATCTTTTGCCTGCAACCTCCTCAAAATAATCTGTGATGCTTTCCTCTTCAATCTGTCAAGCAATGGCACATGCATGCATGTCACACATGTAAGGAGCAGACACAAGAAAGTGCCTGCCTATTTTATTTCAATGCTCTGTCTCTGCATAACCTATTTCCAATAGGGAATTTCTTCCTATACCACCTCTAACAAATATTTTATGTTCTGCCGTTCCTACCCTTGTCTAAATTCTGTCAATTTTCTACCTATCCCCAAATTATATCCTATTCCCCAAGTGCTGTGGAACCACCTCCCTCTGCATTGACTGGTCTGGATCTGAAATTGAACTACACATGCCCTATTTATACTATTGCATCCCGAATAACCCGATTGGCCCTGCCTGAACCTTCTACACAGTTCAAGAAAGCCTGTTTTGTGTGAAACTGGAAAAAATGGGTTAGCTTGGTGTAAAGACTGGAGGGAGGTTATCTGTACTCTGTCCGATATATGTCAGAGTAGAAGCACAGAGAACCCCAGCCAAGATTCTCTATTCGGTAGCAATAGACGAGCAATCAAGGCTTAACTCTCAGGAGGTGATGCAGGCTGGTTCTTAAGTACAGTGTAGTCCCCAAGCCCCCACAAAGGAATGTCCACACACTATGTCAGTGATAATGCAGTTCTTTATATAAATAAGGTTCAAGCTATATACACACACAATAACACACTTTGTGCTCAGGCAATACTATAATGATAAATATGTACAATATCTATATGGTACCACAGTTGACTCTTGACTCCTTTAAAATGCACCAATTGCTGACAGTTGTAAATGACATACAAGTCTAATAGCAATGTGAACCAACACCAGACATACGATAATTGTGTAATTGGTTGTTTTGGCCGTGCACATCATAAGTTTCAATTTTGTTAGCTTTGCTTTTAGTCAGTTTGCCATTATCCTTGAATGTATTTTTGCGAGGAGGATGCAACGGTCCGGGTTGATTAGGAGTTGGGTGTGTTTGTTTATGACTTGACTGTCATTTGCATAGCGTTAATTCGTAAATCCTTGGTTGATGATGATTTCTAAGAGCTGGGGTTATATAAATATTGAAAAGTAGTGGTGACAGGTTGGAGACTTGATGAACTCAACAGGTAATGTCACAGGGACGGTGATTTAATGGAAGTCACTGCCCTGTCCTAGAGGGAGGACATCATCGAGCGTAGTGAGATTCCATGTAATCCATTGTTCATGAGTCTTTTTCAGGAAGATTTTGTGACTGATACTTTCAAAGCCAGTGAAATTCACAGAAGGAGGAGTTCACTTGGTGTACATGCTTCTGCATTATTTTTTAGTCTGTCCCATGCAGATAAGAGAGTTCATTTTGTTCCTCACATTGTTCTCAATCAGTGTTGCAATTAAGTAGTACATGATGTTGTTGGTTTTCACATGGTCACAGAGTTGCTGGTCGATTAACCTTTCATGTATTTGTGCAGTGAAGCTTGTGCTGGAGTTGGGGTGGTACCTTGCCATGTTGTCTGGGTTGGCAGAGAATGTCTTTAGTAACAGGCAGTTTTCTATTGAGGAGTTTAGGAGTGATCGGAAGTGTGGAAACGAGTTCTGGTTGGTGGCTTTTGGCTTTGCAGATATTTTGGTGGCCAACACGTATCACTTGATCCGGAGGGATTACTGGTGTTGGCTGCTTATGAATTCTTGTTTCACAAATAGGCAGAACGCTTGCAGGGTCCCATGAAATGTTTATCAGGTGCTGCTAAGTAATTTCTTCAGGTGTAGTTGTAGGGTCTTTTGGGGATCTGTAGAATGTTGTCACTGAAGTGGGCTGAGATGGAGTCGCAGAATTGCTTGGATGCGGTTGGAGTGTTGTTAGAAGCTTTTTCTTTTCATTCTTTCATGATTTTTATAATTTCTTCCAGGAAGACTGGGCAGATTCTGAATGGGGTATGTTGTGGCCTTTTTTGTTCTTTACCATGTTTGTCCTGTTCATCCTGATAATTTTGGCGTATCCAATTTTGATTTTTTTATGGTGGGTTTTCCTTCAAATTAGACACGGTCTTCTGTTCTCTTTCTTGTCATAGTTGAGGTTGGTGGTGAACCAGGTAGGGGACTGAATTTCTTCTCTTTTGTGCTTGAAGAGCTTCTTCAGGGCCAGAACATAGGGAGTTTGTGATATCCATTTGTGGAGCCTGTAGAGTTGGTCTTCCAGTGTTCCTGGGTAGTTTGATGAGAGTGTGTGGTGTTTGGACGTTTACTGTTGCGTGAGGATGTAGTCTAGCGTGATGCCCTTCCACCGTCTCATAATTGTTGAAAATTGTCATGGAACCTTTGGAAAGAGATGTACCCGGGCTGACTTTTGTGAACGAGAAATCCAGGTGGTTGCTACATTCTAAGGGGTGCCAGACGTTGTAAGATTTCCGGTACAGAAAATCCCACCCAGAGTCTATCCTGCTGTATGGGTGGGTCCCCGCACTAATTGTTTAAGGTGATGGCCCTCCAGGTTTGTTGAGAGGGTATTAGTAGCTGCGTTTTCATTTTCCTCCAGCCAAAGGTTTAAATCTCGCACAGGATGGTGAGATGTTGGGGATCGACCTTGAGATTGGCCACCACATTCACAAAATCAAGAGCAAGAGCAAAGTGAGTGTGTATGTGTGCAGCTGGTGCAGTGTGTTAAGTGATTCACAGTCTACTTTTGTGCCTGTGGGGGGATTATTTTGCATCAATCGAGTCTCTGTGTGAAAGTGCGATTCTACCGCCACTCTATCCACTGCCGCTGACAAATTTGATCTCCTAAACTGGTGAGATGGCTTTGTGTAGTAAATAGTATGTCAAAACTAAGCAGCAGGGAACCCCAGCCCTTTCCATCTGATGTCATTGTGATTTTTGAGAAATCCCTACTCAAGTTTCACACCAACACTTTGCATATAGTATATTTTAGAGTGGCAGCCCCACGGAGGTGTTGGTGTCGTATGTTTTTTTATGTATTTATTGAATGTGCATATTATTTGGCTCTCTGACTGTCACCAAACTGTTCAGCTTCAAACACAATGTTAAACGTGTATCTTGTCTACAGTCTTTGGTTTCAACAGCTCCGTATTATCCACCAACCTGAGGGGCTGTTGGTGATTAGTTATGATTCTGATCAAATGTCATATTAGTACCTTTGCAGTGCGTCTGTGGTCTCTAGGCCGTAAGCACATATACAATGAGATTGCACCTTGCACAGTAAAACTATAAAAAAAATGATCAACAGAGCTCTCAAATGTCCCAGTTTCGTTCCTGAGAAAGATATCAAGTCCAGGTGGTTTCTTGTAATTCTGGTATGTGTAGTCCTAAATATAAAATGGGAAAGTCAAAAGCCCCCCTATGAAGGGGAGTAGCCCAGGCACTAGGACCCTGTTAGTGCCAGTAGCGTCACTTTACGGATTCTGAGGGAGGAATGTATAGCTTTGTTGCTAGGTTTGCTAATGGCCCAATATCCGGGGGCGACAGTAAACACCAGAGGCCGACCCACACAGACTAGAATGCTGGGCGGCTGCAGGGGACAGATCAATGCGCCACGTCACATTACGGTGTACCCCCTGGTGCACAGCTCGCTGAGCTGTATTAACTATGGGAAGGATCCGAGGGTAATGATGCGTAACAAACTAAGCTCCTGTGATTTAGAAGAATAAAAGAATGGTGTGCTCAAACCTGGTAACCACAACATAAAAGTACATCGCCAAACTGTAATGAAAATCACTGGAGGTTGACACAACTAATTAAATGGCTGTGGGATTTAACACATAAACGAGAATGAGCTGGCAAATTAGAATGCCAGCCTGCCTGCCCCTATGTGAAGAAAGGCAGCACTGATCCGTCTGCTTTCCTTTAAGGAAAGAGGGTGGCACAGGGTTGGAGGCAGCAAGAATGCAACACATGTAAAAGAGGTGATGGTTTAAAACTAAAAGAAAGTCAGATTAGACACTCCTTGTTTGTTTGTTTGTTTGTTTGTTTTATTCACTTTTTATGCGCACCAGACCCGTGAGTAGCAGGGCGCAGCAGTAAGAGGATACAAGGCTTACAAGGTTACAGATACAAAATACGCAATGCAAAATACACAATGTACAGAGAAAGCGCTTACATAGTTACAAAGTATACAATATATACAGTTTGGATGCATTCGTGGTTGCACAGGCAAAGATGTGCAGTTATGCAGGTAACAACGTGTTGCAGATTTTAGTAGGAGAGTTGCGCAGGTGGGTAACAGTGATGTAGGTTCAGCATAGGTCAGGATAGGAGTCTAGGGGTCAGTGGAGATGAGGTGTTTCCTGGCTATTTTTTCTGAAGTGAGGGTAGGATTGGTCTGCTCTTGTGTCCAGTGGCAATGAGCTCCATAGTTTGGCGGCTTTCACTGGGAAGCTATTGCCGCCAATTGTGGTCAGCCTGTATTTAGTTACGGCCAGGCAGTTGGTGTTGCCAGCTCTGGTAGGTCTGAGGGAGATTCTTCTGTGCAGTTTGTCTGTGAGATAACTGGGAGCCGCGTTGTTAAGCTCTTGTGAGTCAGAGATAGCGTCTTAAGCTCGATTTTGTTCCCAGTAGATAGCCGTTTATGATGACGTCTAATGGATGAGATATGGGTTCTTTTGTTTATGTCAAGTGCTGCTCTCAAGGCATTGTTTTGTAGTGTTTGGAGCCTCCGGATGGTGGTTTTATTAGCGCTACTGTATAGTGCATTACAATAGTCAATTCTGGATAGTATTAAGGCTCTGGCCAGGATTAGGCAGCTGTCGTTGGAGAGGAATGGCTTGCCAGCTCTTATCAGCTTGCATGTGTAGGCCGTGGTAGAGGCCAGGGATTTTACCTGTTTGTCAAAGGACAATGTGGAGTCTAGGTAGAAGCCAAGGGTTTTTACTTCCTTGGCGACTTTGATGGCATTCCCGTCGATATTGAATGAGGAGAATTCCTTGCCTAGTTTTTTGAGTTTGGCGTGTGTACCCAGGATTAACAACTCTGTTTTATCATCATTCAGGCATAGGCTATGAGTAGCCATCCAGGCCTGGATGATAAGATATACCCTGTTCACCAACTCCGTGTCCTTAATGTGATCCCCAGAAAGCGGGAGGAGAATCTGTGTGTCATCTGCATAATTAGTGTAGATGACACCTAGATGGTCCAGATCATCGAACAAGGGCTTGGTGAAAATGTTGTATTGTGTTGGAGAGACACACAAACTCTGGGGAACTCTGCATAGGATAGGAGTGGGGTCTGCAGCTGCCGACGGGGAGAAAACTCTCATAGTTCTCCTGCTCAGGAAGGATTCAATCCATCTGCTGGCCTCAGCGGAGAAGTGGGCAGCAGAGTCAAGGTGTCTGCAGAGGACCCTGTGATCCACTAAGTCAAATGCAGCTGAGAGATCAAGTAGAAGCAGGAGTACTGTCCTCCCTTTGTCTCTCAGCTCATCGATTTGAGATTTTAAATCAATTAGGGCGGTTTCTGAACCATATAGCGGGCGGAAGCCAGATTGTCTGTCTCCTATTAGTTTATGCAGTTCTAGGTGTTTCTGAATTTGGTTGTAGGCAGCTTTATTCAGTATTTTAAGTAAAAATGGTACTGTGGTGATGGGACGGTAATTGGTGGGGATAAGAGGGTCTAGTGTCTGTTTCTTGAGGAGAGGGAGCACCCAAGACTGTTTTAGGTTGGCAGGGATGGAGCCTGAGGCAAAGGATGCATTGATCAGTTTGGTGATGAAAGGAGAAAGTTCTCTGACCGCCTCTTTTATTAATTGCGCTGGGCAGATGTCACCTTTGCAGTTGGTGGGCTTCAGTGAGAGGATAATTATTTCTACTTCCAGTGTAGTCATTTTGGTAAAGTGGAATATATTGTTAGGTGCTGTCGGTGTGCGACTAGGCAGGTTTTTTTTGGCGGGTTTTGTAGGTTCAACGTTTCTTTTTTTTGCTGTATTTTGTTTTGGAAAACATTAATTTTGTTGGTTAGTGTGTGTTGAATGTCTGCGCACCAGGCCTTATCCTTGGTGCAGATATCGGGTATGGCTATGGGTGACTCGAGTTCTTTTAGAATAGCGAATAGTTCTTTCATGCTGGAATTGGATTTGGCAATGCGCTCGTCATAAGAGTTACGTTTTGCTTGGCAAACTTCATTCTTATAGTGTGAGGAGATAGAGGTTAATTTGTCTTTATTTTCAATAGAGGGGCAGAGTCTCCAGTTGGTTTCACTTTTTCTTTTCAGGAGGCGTAGATCTCTAAGTTGTGGCGTGAACCATTTATTTAAATGGGCTTTTGGTTTGCTTGGTCTGAGTTTGAGGGGGGCTATTTTGTCCAAGGTGGAAAGCATTATGTTGTTAAATTCATGGAAATTCATATAAGTCTCGCAGGCCAGGTGAGTTGGGTGCAGGCCTCGATAAAATAATGAGCGAATTCCCTAACTCGCCACAGCCCTTACTCTGTAACGGCGAGTTCAAGGCATGGCAGATATGCAATAACCCCTCTACCCCACCTGGGTGTGTTTACACCTAATCCCTCTCCTGACCTTCTCTTTATCCAAAATGGCAGGCCCCTCTCTGGAGCTGGGCGCGACTGCTTTGATCAGGTGTTTAGTTAGCTAGGACCTCTTTGTTTTCATTTTGCAGGGTAATGATCTCTTTGCTTGCCCCTAATGCAACATGCAATGGAGTTGCAGTCCAGTCCCCCGGCCAGCAACCAGTCGGGTGGCCATTCTCTTGCTGGCTTGTGCCAGGTTTATGTGCAACAGTGTTTTCTGATCATCATTAAATGCATTTGACTTAAAATAGACCATGATACAGTAGTATTTTTGAAGGGGTTTTAGAACCAAAGCCATTTTTCTGAAAACCCCCTTGGACAGGGATTCAGCTTTTGGGGTGCCATCTGCCTACCTTTGCAAACACTGGGATGCTAAAGCTTCCCTCGCTTACATGTTTGGAGAGAAAAGGTCTTGCTCTGCCTGGACTTGCAACGCCCGCCCTCCAAGTTGTGTACCAGGGAGTTCAAAGTTCTAAAATCTAAACAGGGTTGGCATTTTGTCAAATAATGAAGGCCTACCTCGTGCAGGTTTTGGGTTACTGCCCTGCCCCATGATTGGGAGGTCTTGAGATCTAAAACCTTTACAGAGTTGGGGGTTTGGTTTCGGGGTTTGGGGAAACCAAAGACCTTTCACTTGCAGGCTTTAGCTTTAGCCTCCCACATCTTCATTAGTGGAATGACACTGGTGAGGGGGTCTTCAATCTTCAATGGTATACCATAGTCCTGGCTCTTGGAGGCTCTGTTCATCCAATAATGATATACCAAGGTTCTTGATCTTGCAAGCTGTTTGTTCCCCTACAACTTGGTTGTGGGGGTCGGGGAGGTGGTGGTGGGTCCTTAATGGCTGTTTTGGTTCATTGGCCAGGGCGAAAGCCAGACTAACAGAGGCAGAGGAGGCTATTGGCTTCGAGGAATGTTGGACTTGTAGGTAAGCTGCTTTGTCAAAGATGTTTTAGCAAGAATTGCACAGTGGTTATGAGCCTGTAGTTGCCGGGGGCTGTCAGGTCAAGTGAGGATTTCTTTAGGAGGGTGTGTACCCATTCTTCATTGAGGCAGGCTGGGACAGACCCGGTTGAGAAGGAAGCTTTTATGAAGGCCGTAAGGAAGGGTGCGAGTGTGCCAGCGCATTCTTTGATGAGAGGCGCCGGGCAAATGTCCCCTTTACAGATGGAGGGTTTAATAGTATTCGTGCGGGTGATGACATCCAGTTCATTGACATCCTTGGAGAAGAGAGGTGTGTTGCTGGTTTTATGAGGTGGGAGGAGTAGCGTGAGTTGGACCAATGACTGTTGGTTGGCTTTGATTTTGCTGTGCAGGGTGTCTAGTTTGCTCAACATGGCTGATTGTATACCGTAGCACCAAGCATCATCTTTGGTGTTCCTCTGAGGGGGGGAGTAGGTGTGTCTAATTCCCTGAAAATGGAAAACATCTCTTTGGTATCTGATTTGGCGTTGGCAATCCTGGTGTTGAAAGAAGTGGCTTTCGCTTGGATGATTGCTTTTTTGTATTCCCAGACAAGTTTACAAAACTCTAGCTTGGCTGAGTCGAGGTGATTTGCTTGCCAGATGGATAGTGCTGTCCGTTTTATTATAATTTTATGCATATTTTTACTTCAAGTACATTAGGTTTCTTTTCTCTATACTGAAAACGGGATCTGGCCATCGCCTTCCGGTGTTGAATTTGACCTGCAATAAAGTCCATCAATATTCTTTCTCCCAAAGCACATGCCCATTCAGATCCTTATCTTTGAGAGCAGGCAGGCAATCTTCATCTCCACGCTCCTGGGTCATTTACTGTAAGTCATCACTTGTCAGTTAGGCCCTGGACTACACCATGAAATTTAAATACATTAACTTTTTTTAAATGTGTTATTTATTAGTATTTATGGTTATGACATACACAAACACCACCCCGCAACCCACTCCTCCCCCTCCTTACCTCTTCCCCCCAGCACAGCTGCTCCTCTTCTTGCTTAGTCCTTAGATCAATTCTTCATATTCCGGGTCTCAACTTTAAAATAAGTCTAACAATCGTGTTACTTGCAGACGCCAGTTCACACAAATATCTTTCTTAAGGAAATCCAAACCCATGTGCCAATCTTCCTTAAGGTTTTTCTGTTCTCCTTGAACCACATATGTTACCCATTCCAAAGAGACTTAATGCCAAATCTTAGCCAGCCATTCCTTTTCTGTGGGCATCAGTGATTTCTTCCATCTCTGAACTACCAGAGCTAATGCTGACACACTCAATTTCATATATACCTTAATCTGAGACTTCAGTATTAAAACCTCCAAAATATCAGCCAACCCCAACATTGTGTCCCCGAACTCTCTGCGTATTCAGACCCAAATATTTCTTTCATTGCCACATTAATACATTTCCAGAATATTTTTAGGATGGGGCAGCCCCACCATATGTGCCTCCATGACCCACTTTTCTTGCAAATCCTCCAATATTTCACAGACATTTTAGGGTAGTATTTCTGTACCTTCTTGGGTGTCAGGTGCCACTGTAGCAGAACTTTAACCCACATAACACGAATTTGAAGTGCTCTCATAAGATTTGGTATCCTCTGCCACACGTATTGCCATTTCTTGTCTGGTATAGGGTTAGGAAAGACTTTTTCCCATTGTTTCATATACCCCCAGGGCCGATGTATAGTCAAAGAACCTGTAAGTAGCCTATTGAGTGCTCTGACCATGTGGAGGTCCCCTGAGTTTGTAATTAAACATTTCTCAAAGGGGTAAAGTCCCTTACTGCTGCCTGTTTATTTCTCCTTGCCAATAGAAAATATCTCAATTGTGAATTGATATTTTTATGTATTTGTATCGCGCTCGTACACAAGTGTTTCAGAGCGCAATATATCTAAACCTTTCCGTTCAGGCAAGTCAAATGACCATTTAATTACTGAAATGTCTTAATCTCTTGGCCTTCCACCATATCACCCATCTTCTGGCACCCCACCTCTTCACAGCATCTAAAAGCACCCCGCTCTAACCTATGTGCGAACTGCAGGTTATGAAATAGGGGAGTAAATGGAGAGGGTAATGTTCTTACACCCCCCCACTGTACTACCTCGTGCCATATGTCACTCATCAATGCCGTTATTTTGTTCTTGTACATGTTAAGGGGTTGATCAATCTTTGGACACCAGAGAACTTCTCCTAAGGACCTACTGACCACTGCTTGATCCATCCGTACCCATATTTTCCCTTTATATCCCCCAAACCAGTCCCGTATTATCCAAACTTGAGCCGCTTGATAATAGATTTTTGAAATTCAGGGCACCCATTCCTATTCTCGCGACGGGTGCCATTAATACCTTCCAAGCTACCCTTGGTCTTTTCCCATTCCATATGAAGTTTCTCACAACCCAATTCAATTTTTTGAAAAATGCCAAAGGTACAGCTATTGGCAAGGCTTGGAAATAATATAACACCCTCGGGAGGACAACAATTTTAATTACATTAATCCTACCTGTCCATGAGATTAATAATGGATTACGCTCCCCCAACCACTTTTTAATGGAATCCAATAACATGGGATAATTAGCCTGGTATATAGACTCCATGGAGTTGGTTATTTTCACTCCCAGCTATTTCAACCCTTTAAATGTCCTCTGATAATGACCCAAATCTACAGGCCTTCCATGGAGGGAGATCCCCCTTGTATAACCATGATTTCTGATTTGTGAGTATTGATCATCAATCCTGCTACTTCTCCAAATGTATTAAGTTTTGTAGTCAATTCCGGTAGTCAGTCATCCAAGTCTGTTGCTGTGACAAGTAAGTCAATGGCAAATGCCATCACCTTATGTTCCATACCTCCGAACAGTATCCCCCTAATGTTCTTCTCATTGCGGATCTCTGATAAAGGTGGTTCCAAATGTATCGCGTACAGGAGTGGGTACACAGAGCATCACTGTTTCGTGCGGCTAGATACATTAATTCCCTGTGAGATATACCTATTAATAGCCAATCGGAGTAAGAGTCTGATAATTAGCCTAAACCATGCGCAAAAATCTAGGGCCAAACCCTATAGTCTACATACTATGGAACAAAAAGGACCACTCCACCCGATCAAATGCTTTATCAGCGTCTAGGGCTAATATCCCTGCCGCCAACCCCTTTTAAACTTTCTCAAGAAAATGACTCACCTTCATAAATTATCAAAGGTTTATCTTCCCTCAACAAAACTCGATTGATCAGGGTGAATAAGTTCAGGTGTTACATTTTCCACTCGTAGTGCTAATAGTTTCATAAATATTTTTGCGTCAAAATTGATGATAGCAAGGGGTCGTTATGAGCCACACTCCGTTCTATCTTTGTTAGGCTTAGGAAATAGCACCAACTTAGCCTTTTCCATAGATGGTGTAACACATCCTGTCTTGATAAAAGAATAAAAAAGGGAACTTAATATCAGAGCTAACAAATCTATATAAATGTTATAGAATAGTGCCAGAAATCATCTGGCCTAGGAGCCTTATTTATAGGAAGAGCCCTAATTGTTTAACGTACTTCCTCCATAGTAATCTCCCCTTCCAGTTCCTCCCTTTGCCCAGGATCAAGACTATTCAAATGGCATTGCCTCAAGTGTGTTTCTTGCGCTAATTCATCTGGTATATCTGAAGTATATAACTTAGAGTAATAGTCCATAAGTCTTTGTATTATATCTTCAGTTACGCTGCTAGAAGTATCTCAAACTGTTTTAATATGGAGGATGGCCCTTCTTCCTCCTTCTTTCGCACTTGCCGCACCAGCATATGATCTGCCTTATTTGCCTTTATATAATAGCGCTGCTTCATAAATAATAAATACTTCTAAACCTGTTTAGTTTGAAACAAATACAATTGTCCCCTAATGTGTCTATCTTCACTCCGTAATGTCACACCCCTATTTGATTTTATTCTGCTTGTTACCCCCTTTAATTGTAATTCTAAGCCCCTTTGCATTAACGTAAGTTGTCTTTCTCATTGAACCTTTATTGCAATTAGTTCGCCCCTCATCGTCGCCTTAAAGGCATCCCACACTGTCTGTACCTGCATTTCTGGCATCTTATTGGTTGCAAAATACTCCACAATTTTACCCCATATCTCAGCGCTGATAACTGGGTCGTCCAACAAATACTTTGCAAATTTCCAGCACCAAAGACCTGACCGGGGAAGATCCAGTTGGATTTCTATTGATAATGGAGCGTGATCTGATAAATTAATTGGCCCCAATCAAATTTTACATATTTGCGCCAACAAAGTGGTTGATACCCAAATATAGGCTGGAAAATGGACCGGTGGATGTTGGAATAAAATGGATATACTTTAGTCCCCTTTTGAATTTCTTTCCAAGAGTCAACCATAACTAGTCGGGTCATACTTGCACTGAGTTTTTGTGACGGGCCCTTATGAGAGACATCTGTTGTTGTACTCCTATCCACCTTCGGATCCCATGCTAGATTGAAATCTCCTGTTATTATAATTTTGCCTATGGAAATTTTTTCTAATTTACTCAATACTGCCTGGTGGAATCCATCCTGTCCCACATTAGGCGCCTATAGTGTGGCTATCGAAAGTCTTAAAGCCCGCAACTGAGTACAAGTGAATATATATCTACCCTCCTTGTCAACTTCGTTCGCAACAATCTGGAGTCCCTTCATTCCTTGAATTCTAGGAGGACACCTCCCATCTTCCCTTTGTTGTAAGATTGTACTATATGGGAATAGTCCACAATCCCGAATTTGTGGCTATCTTTCTTGGCTATATGAGTCTCCTGAAAAGCGACCATGTCGGGTTTACCCCGCTTTAACCATTACTCTACATTACCTCTTTTAACCGGTGTGTTCAAACTCCTAACATTCAATGACAACAGAAGAAGCCCGCTTTTACCCCATCTAACTTTGGACAAAATATGTTCCCAGTTGTCCCCCTCACCCCCAACTAACCCCTGCTACCCCCTGGCCCCTCCAAGCCCTACCGGTCGGACTCAACCCAACCCTCCCCCTCCCATGCAACGAATCATGGGGGTTGAATCACATTAATCGCCCGGTAATAACTGGTGCCGGTCTACTAGGACTGATAAAACCCCTCACCTCCCCCATTCTAAGTGCCAGTATCATCTCACACCAACCACAGCACCCCTATAACAATAATCCACCACCCCAACAGTCGGTATGTGCTCATGTTCATCCAACCTGCTGCCCACCAATCCCTCTCCTCTCAGAGCCCAAGTAACAATGTACCTATTAATCTTCGTACACAAGTCATGCTGTTGATAGTCCCTCAGATCCATTTGAAGGTTTCTTTCTTGACTGTGGCCCGCAAACTCTTCTCTAGTCCCCGTATTTCTTTAATGTCTCTTTTGGCAGGCCTTGTTGCTCACTCCCCTCCTCCTCCAATTTCAAAACCCTAAGACCTTCCTCGCAGGTAGTGACACAATGTTGCCATCCTTCCCACGCAAATAACAATCCAAAAGGAAATATCCATCTATATTTTACTTGAGCCTGCAATAGGGCTCTGACCACTGGACCCATCAATCTCCTTTTTACCAGCGTAGCCTGTGCTAAGTCTTGATACAGATGAATTTCCACAGCATTCACTTTATCGGGGCAAGCCTTTCTAGCCATCTGCAGCAGCGCCTCTTTTTGTCCATACTGTTGAATAGCTGTAACAATTTCCCAAGGTCTGGCACCTGACTCCCCTCTTCTTGGACCAATTTGATGAATGCGATCAAGAGGCACCTCTTCCCCCTTCTCTAGCTTGAGCAAGTCAGCAAAAACATTTGGCATTGTGTCCTTTATATTGCAATCAGCTATGCGCTCGCGAAGGCCATTAATTCTAATGTTAGATCTCCACAAGTGATTTTCGAGATCTTCAGTCTGAATCTCCAAATTATGTGCGGCTGTTGCAAGATGTTCAGTCAGGGTATCAATCTTGCGAGTATCTTCTACCAGTTCCAGCATGACATTTTCCGCTGAGTCCAATCTTTCCTCTAATTCTGTTATTTCACCTTTCACCGCCAGTAGAGATAGAGCCAGTTCATTTCTAATTAAACTGAACTGGGACTGTATGGTCTCTGTCATTTGATCACAGACGTCCTTAAAACATTGTTGAAATGCTTCTTTAGTGATCATTTGTCCCATACACCCACCTGGGGGCCCTGCCGTATCTTCCTGGACCATCGTGTTCTTTTCTTCAGCTAATTCCGCTTCCCCTTCCTTACGCCAACTTTTTTTTACAGTGCACCTTCTTGATGCTTTTACGCCCCTCTTGGGGTAAGTGCCCCCTCTTTAGTATCCTTTGGCCTGTTCTTTGACATCTTGTCAAGGTTTACGCAGTGCCTTTTTATCACTGCTACCATCTCAGCTGTCCAACCAGAAGGCTCACCTTAATCCTGTAATTTGCTGTTTGCATAGGTTACCACAGGTTCGAGTCCCTCGCCCCTCCACTTTTATTCTCCGTAGCTCGCCAAGATCCTTCCACTTCCAAGGAGCCACACCTTGTGCCCTTCCTTTGCGTCTCTCGGTTGCTACTTCCAATGAAATCCTTGGTGGGGGCACTATTCCAGTTCCCCTACCACCACAATGCCGTACCCACCTCAGCACGAGTCCTCCTTTTGTCTGATTCAATCTATTCAAAAATTTGCAATGGTGGAAACCTTTATGCCCTGCTACATTGCTAGCCACCCAAAATGTCCAGAAAATTCTGCTGTTACTGCAGTGAAAGTTCCATGCCCATCCTCAGCGGTCCATAACAGGCCCAGATTCCAAAATGGTGATTGGGCAGGGCCTTGATGTAGTTTCCTGCTTATCCCTCACAATCCAGCAGGATCCGTCTCCATCCTTAATTCCAGGGGTCCCCACGTGTTCCTCGGGTTGCCACACCAATTTATCCACTCTCCCTAGGGTGTGGAGTGTTCCATTTGCATAGTTTATGCGGCGCTGGGTGGGAGCATTCCCCTCATGGTATTATCATGTCGGCGGACTGTCTCGGATTTAAAGATACGGCACACTCCAGACCAGGTCTATATCCACTGTCCAGGGATGTGGCCCACAATAAAAACACTTTCAAGTTTATTATTTCAGATTCAGCTTTGAGAAGGCAGCCAACCCGTCTCACACCCCCCCCCTTGACGTACACCTTGTGTCGCAATAAACCATGAACCAGGCCGGTGTGTAAAATGAAATACTTATTTGTTTTAAAATTCAAATGAAAATCAAACAGATTCAATATAGGGCAGCAATCACCAGTGTGGTGATAATTTACACACCAAAATTATGGGATACCCTTAATTTAACTTTCTACCATCAGACACATCAATGCAAAACTGAATGAAAGCAAGATTACTTTTTAGTAATACTTTTAAATGGTACGACGGTTATGCATTCCCCCTGCAACACTCCCCCAAACCCATGTTAACCAAGTTTTGGGTGGGTGAAGAAGAGTAGCAAAGAGTCAAGTATAACAGGCAAAATATCTGATTGGAAATCCGACTTACCACCCCTGAATGGGAGGCCAAAATCGATTGAAAATCCTTGAACAATTAGCAAAATGGCACTCAGAATTACTGAATAGTTATTTTACATGTGCGGTTGAATGGATAAGACAGGAATTTGTGTGGCTGTACTAAAGAAGCAAGAAAATAAAACTTACAAGCTACAAGGCAAGGTACTCACTAACATGCATGCAGGTGAGAAAATCGACTTTTGGGAAGGAAACAGTGCAGCAGAAATCACACGTGGCAGAATTGCAATTTCTTAGTTTTCACGGGTTTAAAACAAGCAAATAACTTAAGAAATGAGCTAAACAAACAAAATCGGAAATCGGGTTTACTGATGAGGTACAAAGGCTCATAACAGGGATGATACTGAAGTGAAAGGGTAACTCTTCATGGGTGACAGTGTGGGATTCTTTATAGGAAAGCAACATCAGTTTTTAAAAGGGAAACACTTTCACGGGCAAACTCGGTTTTGTTAGCAAAATGATTTGTTCTACTGCAATTATATTTTAAGGGCTATATTATTAAATAAAGACATGGTATGCAAGGAGTTTAATTTGCAAGGTTGACCTATTCACGCCGCGTTCATCTCTATGGGAAATTAATTTATTCAAAATAGTACTAAGGACTTACACAAAGGACTGAAATGATTAGGAAAGAATTATGCTAACACATGGAGACTAACACATATTCTTCTAAGGACAGGATACACAGAGGATTCTGACATTTTAAGAAGTTACTAGGGTACGTATAAGATTTCTTAGAGGACTGGACAGAATGCAAGGTAACAGAGCGGTGTATGCAGCTTTTTGGTTACTGAGGAGGGTGATACTTACAAAATGCACTTGAATTGGGTAGTTTGGACAGCTAACCGGGTCTCTGGACAGCGGGACAAGGATCTGGTCACTGCACAGTGGCTGGCTCTCCTTTAAGGGAACAGTGGGCAACCTGGGTCTGGTCACAGTGGACAGCCAGGTGCAACCGCTGGGCAAAGACAGGTCTGGTCACTGGATTCTCCAAAAGCGGTCTGCAGCCTTTCCTCCTTTCTCCCTGAATTATTGGGATTATTTTGTAGGGTTTAGTTCTGGATAGTGGTTCTGCCTGGATAGGAGGTTCTGCCTGGATAGGAGGTTATTCCTGGATAGGATGAGCTGCCTCTGGCCTGGCTCTGGAGTCTGGAGTCTTGCAGGGTGAATGTTGAATGTGAAATGTCTGGATCTCTGGATGTTGAATGCCCTGAATTTTGAATGCCTTGACTCTCTCTATGCTTCCTCCTTTATGAGCAGGATGACATCAGATGGTTTTTGCTATGTGGGCAAAAATAATCTGGACATACCTCCTGATTTAGGATAGGTTAGGCTATTCCTATTGCCACCTCCCTCTGAGCAGATTGAACTGAAGGAAGTGACCTCCTCTCAAGTGTATGCATTTTATGACCCCTTTTGTTCCACAAGCCACATTTTTCACAAAAGGAGTTATAGAATACAACTTCATATTTTCAATAGTCATCCTTATACAAATCAGATAGGCAAATACCATATTTCACAAGGAATATGCCTGTTCACATGCCAAGTCTGTGCGATATTGTTTCGCTTTTCGAGCACTCTTTTGCAATTTCTATGGAAACCATTTAATCAAAAATCCTACAAATGGCTACACATAAGCCTAACAGAGTCAGTGATATTTCCATCCAATTTTACATCTGTGTCATGTACGCTTTCCCCATAAATGCTCTTTTAATGCCATTTGCATTCACCACATGCTAGGAAGACCAAAATAGTCTCATTGTGCTGATACAAAAATTACATTAAACCCCATCATAATTTCACATTACTGTTTATTCAGATTACTGAAATACATGTCTTAATGTAAAAAGTCTTGTAAATCAAATGGTCTGGCTTGGTTCCCAAATGTGGACGGTATTTAAAATCTCCACAGCCAGCCAGCCCCCTCTGTGTCAGTTCTGAACAACAGGGTTACCATAGCACCTTTTGATCCTGGGCAGTTGAAGCTGAGGAGAGGTGTCAAAGGAATTCACAATTGTGTGACAGGGCTTGTTCCCCTTGGTCCTCTGTTCCTTGCAGCAGAAATGCGGTCCATCTGACGAGGTCGCAAATTCCCACACCTTGGTCCTTTCACATTTGTAAAGGGACTTCCTTTCCCAAGGGGGCTGGGTACCTTCAAAGTGCTTGCTTTGCCAAACTGATTCTGCTGTTTTAAGGCATTTCTTTTTCTTTTTCTCTCTTTCTTCCCTAGAACCCAAGTCTTTTTGTAAATAAATGATATACATTTAAACTACACCAGTCCCACACATATATACTGTTTCTGTGCAAGTATTTGGGATGATTTCACATTTAGCTTTCAAAGTGTAATTTCATTGCTTTGCAAAAATGGGTTTGCACGTGTGCTTCTTAGCTCATGTACATTTTACAAATGTGGTTTTCTTCGCATCTTACTTTCTGAATGCTTTCATATCTCTGGTCAATTTCTATATACAGGGATATGCTTGAGAAATGGGTTCTGTGAAACTGACACCAGGCAAAGGAGAGAGAGAGCTTCTTTGGAAGTGCAGTGCATGTGTTAATTTGTTGCAAAAGTGAACACTGGCCGTGCAGACTGAAATGAATTCCTCTTCTCTTCACAGATTTTACTTGATACAATAATGCCATTTAGGGAGGGATGGCCCTCATTCTATGGTGTTCAACCTGAATATAGATGGACATGGCTGTGCTTTACTAAATCCAAGCTGGGTGATGTTTAAAGATGAAAATAGCACCAGTACAATTCTTCTCTTTGGATTCACATGAAGAAAATAAATACAGCCATTCTCGGGTGTCTATGTTCCATCTCGCCCCCTATGTACTCAGCAGACACAGCACAGCCGTTATATCTGTAACTGCTAAAATGCAGTTTTGTGATGCTAGGGAATATGTGCTCAGCAGACACAGCGCAGCCATTATTATTTTAGCAGCTAAAATGCAGTTTTGGGATGCAGGGATTTCTGCTGGGCTGGTAAATGTACCTCACAGGACATTTTGGAATTCATACATGCATTTTTTAAAGATTGTTCTTCCATATACAGAATCTTCTGTTTATCTAAGCGGTCATCTGTTCACCTCCTAAAAGTCTTAGTCCAGCACAAGTTGGGTCTGTAGAAACATCAAGGAAATTTGACTACTTTCAGATAAAGAGCTGAACAGAGCTTTAAGTCCCTAATGGGGGAAGGGAACAATGCTTATAGAAGAACCCAGCCTTTCTCCGTGCACAGAACTGATGTTTGAATGTTACCATTACATTATAAATGAGGCCTTCTGTTTCTTTTTAATATAATTGCGACTTGCCATCAATGTTAATTTTTCCATAATAATATGTATTCGCATTATCCTGGCAATGGAGATTCGGGTTTCATGTGGTCATTATTGTAAGCTGCAAAATGCACACACTTCCATGGTACATTTTTTTATTTGTGCAAAGTTACCCTTTAGGCCTCAGTCCAATGTTATGAAAGGTACTTCCATGTCTTTGAAGTTTGCATGCAAGGCACGTTTTAGTAAGTGTATTTCTCTTTCTTTGAAAACACTATTTTTGATGTGGCAGTTGAAAATGGAATGCTGCCTTTTTGTCTGTCAGCTCACAATGTGCCTTTCCAATACCCTTCTGTAGCCTGGTTTCATTTCTCACATGTTCCTTGCTTCGACTGCAGAAGTACATGCATTTGAATTCACTAGGCACATTGGCAGTACTTGAAATGGTTGATGCTGGCCTTTGAGTATGCCAGTGTACCTCCCCATAACAAGAAGGCATTTCTGCACATGTTGGGCCTAAAATGTCCATCAGTTCATTTGATCCTGGGGCTGCCATTAAACCTGACACATTTAATGGTGTTTTGAAAAAGAAATAATTTCTGCACTGGTCTCGAAATGGGAAATGGGAAATGATTCAGAATACTTTCTCCAGTCATGTCCAAGGATATCCCCACTGGGAAGGAAGTGGGCACTTCAGCCATGTCCCACTCTGGAAAATCACTATTCCAAGATACCCAGAGATCTCCAGTGACGTTCAATGTACCGGCGCATAGCCTGCAGAACTCGTCGGGGAGGGGGATTTCAAATAGGGTCATGGCCCCAATCATGCATCCATTCTAAGGTATGCATATTAGACAGGGTGAAAAACATTCTTATATGGTTATGGCTAGATTGCTGGAGGAAGGCCAGCTATTTTTACATTCTTGCATAGATACGACATGGACTACATGGCCTGAATGGTGGGGTATCAGATTTTTAATGGGATTGCTGGAAAGAATAATGTCCTAAAACTAGTGACAATGCCACCAACCAGGGAGTTGACGCACAGCAATCAAGCGAGGAAGCTCATCTTCTAAAAACCGGGGTCGGAAGGTTCATTTGAGTAACCATTTTTGCAGTCCTTTGGGTCTCTGGAGATGGACACCAGCGCAGTGATGTTCGGACCTATGTAATTTAAGAGCAAAGAATGAAAAGAATGTATAAGGAGTGCGTGGGCTGTTCGTAGCTTAACACTTTCTCCCTTACAGGCCCTGTATCAAGCCTGTAACCAGGCCAGATTCAGCACTTCGGTTAACTTCTAATGGTTAGGTCTAAGTGTCCACAGTTTCATTTTCTATTTATAGTTTTGCACTGGGGTGTTTTCAAAGGGATGAGTTAATGCCATTTTGTTTAAATACTTAACCTGATTTGAACTTCATTGATTTCTGGACCAGCTTATTGTTATGTTATACTGTGCCTCGCTATACCCAAATGACTTCATGTAGCGCTTGTCCTTCTCGTTCGGCCACTGCTACCGAAAGCGAATTAACCATGCTTGTGAATGCTCGTCTAGTGTTATATGGAACGAAGCTGCACCTGCTCGGTTGCCAGAGAGCTCAAGCGGCACCACCTCTCAAAGGACCTAGCTTTCTCTGGTACCAGCTCTGCCATGTGTAGAGCTGTTGGCCAATAATAATAATTTGCCACCTATATAACTATGAACCCTCAGGTATCTGAGGGCTGCTTATTATTACCCACAGTGTGTGGTGCTCATTTATCGACCTCGGAAGGATGAAAGGCTGCCTTTGGACCCTCCGGGGATTCGAACCTGCGTTAGCAGACTCTGCACAGATGTCAAAGGGAGCGCTCTACTCGCTGTGCCACTTGACCGGCTTGCCAGTTTGCCATTTTTAATGTTATCATTTAAGTTTCTTCTAAAGCAAGGACTTGACTGTGAAATGTAACAGAGCACTTTAAAATGTATTGCAGTACATTAAAAACAACTATTTAGTACTTTAGATATTTTGACAAAAAATACGTTAGGTATTGACTCAGGAAAATCAGCTACTCAACGAACTTGGAACATAACCAGGTTTTGTAAAGTAATATGAACAGCAAAAAGAGAATGGGCTTTCTGCAGTGCAACTGGAACAGAACTTAAAATGGAGACAGCTTGGGTTGAAAAAGAACTTTCCCAAGCAGTGGGCTGATGAAAGCTGGCAAATCACAGCAAGAGGATAGATAGCCAAACCTCCAAGCAGGAGAAGAACAGGCATAGCTGGGTTAGTGTGCATGAAAGGAAGATATTCCATTCCCAAGCTGCGCTCTTTTATAACTTCACCTCTTCATCTCCCTGAGGCAGCATCTGTGGCCATGGATAATGTGACATGGTGACACCTGCAGGTACAGCTGAGGGTCGTCCACATAGAGGTGCACAAAAGATGCTGCCTGGGCCACCAGATCTCCCAGCGACAATAGATTAAACAACATGGGAGACAGGATTGCCCAGAAGGCAAAAGGATGCAGGCCAAATTGACCAATCCCAATCCGACCAGCTGGAAACCATTGGCCAGAAAGAACCAGATTCAGCCGAGAACCCAACATTTTACATTAAACTCGCGCTAAAGGATCTCATTGCATTTGGGGTTCTGAGTATTTTTGCACAGCTGTTTTGACTTTTCATCATTTTTTACCTGTTGGCTCGGTCATGTAAGACAAACTTACTGGCAGTCCAGATTCTTGTATATATGGTGACACAGATTTGTCCTGTATTTCTTCCTTTCCTTTATATATTTTTTTTATTCGTTTTACCAAACAATGCAAACCAACGACTGCACATATACCATTAAAGAATAAAATAGGAGATGAATCAGATAAGGGAACTTAATAATCAACAGTGGCATGCATTCAAAATCTGGCTGTGATCCATACCAAAAAGACAAACTCAACCATTACAATCCCACTTGTCCTATAGTTTCCTAAATTTCTATTTCCTTTCCTTAATGCTTCTATGGTGCAGGTCACAGGTCAAGGGTGGCCCTCAGTGTAGTTTTGCTTGTATCCCGCCGGTAAATCCGGCGCCATATCGGCAAAACTGCCTTACCTTTTCCGCTGCCCGATAAGCCGGTATTACCGCAATTTTATGGGCAGCGTAAACGCCAGGAAGTTCCCATTCCATGGAGTCCCAAAGGACTCCATGGGATGGGATTGCCGGAAATTACCGGCACTGAAAGCACCAGTGCCGGTGATTCTGGCATTTATTTGCCGTTAGGGGCCTGAACTCCTGGCAAGTCACGCCTGCCGGTAGTTCACTGCCCCCATTGGCAAACTTGTGTTTCCCCAGTCTGGAAAAATGGTGGGGCCGGAATTACCCGAATTTCTTCCAGACCAGGGAACTCCTAATGAGCCTGGTCTTTAATTTTAGGCTTATCAATTTTGAGTTCTTTGCTGCATTCAGGGTGGTGTGACAGGGGGAATTGTCAGCATTTTGTTTCTTCTGTTGGTTCATGAACTATCACTTTCTAGCCTGCTTTATTTAGTCGAATGGGCGTAATTTATTATTTTTCTGATCGATCAAGGTAATCTTTATTCTTTTTCCTTTCCAGCCAGATAGTCGAGAGAGTGGGGTTTCGTCTCCATCCAGAACCATATTTTACTGTTCCTCCTGGTGAAATTGTGTTGCATTTGTTTTTGTCGTCATGGATATTATCTTGCGGATATATGCTCCAATTGACATTGACATTTCAAATCAATCTTCCACACGCATATGCTTGGATTTCATGGCTTCTCCCGCCTAAATTGGGATTTGTGGTTCTGCAGACATCTAGCTATGTGGTTAATCCGTTGAGCTGATGAACCTTGCAAGTCAAACATATTTAATCCACTGCATGTGGTCAGCGCTGGGTAGTGTTTGTGAAATAATTTACTCTGAGTCTGCAATCATATATCCTGCTTAATTAAGGACTGTGATCAGATGATAGCCTGCAATAATCCTCGTCATTTCATTACACCGAGACCTAGTCTTCCTCATAGTTGCTCTCCCTCTGATTTATCCTACTCCCTTGTCTGTGTCTTCAGCCCAGGCTAGTGTTTTTTGGTTACACTGAACAGGGCTGCTGCGTGGCAGGTCAGGTATTAGTACATCCAGGTAAATGGGAGGGGCTTCAAATCTCTTTTTAGCAGGAAGAAAGACGTCTTGTCTTTCGACATATTGGCTCACTGTGACAATAGAAAGAGAAGGACTTGGTGTATTGATGATGAGCAGTGATTGGTTTGTTAGTACAGTGAGAATTCCTTTCTCAGAGTGGAGCATTGAACAGGATGATCTTTGGTGTTTTAGGGCCTCATCACGAGTTGGGCGGTACCCCGGCTGTAATACCGCCCAACTGTAGTAGCATTAGCGCCCACTGGTTCGGCGGTATTACCACCGCATTACGGGTTGGGCATTACCAGTAAATCCCCATTCTCCATTGGGTCCATTGGATCCAATGGGGCATTTTCGGTGCTAATTCCGCATGATAATACAGTCGGCGGTAATACCATCGAAAACTGGGTGCTAAATGGGATTTTCACTACCAAAAAAAAAGCTAGAGGTAAAACAACCCACTTAGCCCACTTAGTGCCCAACTTGTGATAGGGTCAGCCCTTAAATGCAGCACTTATACCGTTATCGCCGCATTTAGGGGTTCCGCCCAACTTGTGCTGAGGCCCATAGACTAGGGAAGGTTGTTTTCTCTGCCGGAGTGGGAACAGGAAGATCGGTGGACTGAGAACCAAAAGTGGCCCTAGAAATGATTTTCAAAGTTGCCCCATATTACCCCATTTGAGTGAATAAAGCGGGTGTGGCCAGACCATCTAAGGAGGGTTTGTAAGGGTGGCGTGGCTGTCCGAAAAAATGTGGGGAAAAGTGGTCCAGATGGTGAATTGCAAAGCACATTTGTCTACATATAGCTATTTCCAAGTAGTTTAACATAAAACAACTGAACCTATAACATCTGTTGGTTAAGGGTAAGAAACAAATACACTGGAAGTCTTATAATAATTCTTCACGCCAAAGGGCTGTGGGAGATGAGGAGAGAGGGACGGAAGGGGTGGAGTGACAGAGAAAGATGGAAAGAAAAGCAGCAAAACAGGAAGCATCGATGTTAGTTTTCTGATATAGCACTTAAGTTTGGTCAGAGGCTGCTTCCAATTGCTAGAACATAAGGGAGAGCAGAGAGGAGTTTGAGTGCCTGCTATTATTTGCCTTCAAGAAATGCGTGCAGACCTTCCTTTTTAATCAATCTGAATAGAATTCCCTTTGTTACAGGTTTCTCTCTGTCTACCCTTCATGCTGCGCTCTGAGGCCTGCGGGCAGGTCACGCCCTACAAAAACTGAAATACATAAATAAATGCTGCCTGTGCCCAAAAATAAATTCACATGGCCTGCTTCAACAATGTATGCCCATCACTGCCAGAATAAAACACATGTTCATGCTACTAGCTTGTGCTCCAAGAAAATCCTGAGAATTGATTCAGACAAATATGGCAACATCGCCAATGTACAAAATATGTGGATGCTACTTGTGCACAAAGACCACAACACTATATGCCACTGTGCCCAAAGAAAATCAATATATGCCAGCATTACTCCGGCAAAAAACAGATTTACATCATTGTTGTCCCTGCCCCATGCCATTCACCCTGTCCCGCATCTGCCCCCCAATGCGCTTTGGTGCCCGGGTGTACATATTGCCAGATAACCAACATATGAGTAAACAGTGCATCTATCTCAGATAATCCAACTGAGGAATATTGAGTACATAGCAAAGATTATGGAATTGTTCAATATGACCATGTGCTCTGCCGCAAACACACAAAAGTAGAACAATCACCCGGCCACATACATTTGGTGTGCGGTCACACACGCATAACCAACAAAGAATTATTGGGTCAAATATTAGAGAAAGAAAACAAAGATCCCATCTAGGATCGTCAATATTGTGCACACCACAAAGTGAACTGTTGATAATTAGAATAGAGACTAGGGATTGAATTAAATTGTCAGCTGCAGATTAAACTACAATGCCCATAACCCCTGTTTGAATACATAGCAAAAACAGAAATTACGCACGCGCATATATATACAGTATTCAAAATGGCGCCCGCGAGATGATAACAATCGAGAAAGGGAGAATCGCCACGGAATTAGGTAAGCAGAATACTTTGCGAGAGAAATGGTAGAACCTGGGATGTTTTCAACAATACTCTTGTGTAAGAATGTTCAGCACTAACGTGGTAGATTGAATAAATGAGACCCAGTAGTAGAAGTAGACTCAATATGAGCTGAAGACCTGAATAGCACGTCAACATGTAACTAGATGTTAGCGAACTGAAGAGAATACACAGCTAGAATTTAGCAGGGGAAATAGAAATACAAGGTATGCCACACTATCTAGTCAGAAAATAAAAGGCTCCCGACTAACGATATGCTTGCAACGTTGTAAGACGACTTTAGCTACTATTGTTTAAAATACGTTATCATACTTTATAGATAACGTGACGAACGACCGAATAATAATTGAATCTTTGTGGGATTTTCTCCATACGGTTCCATTGATTTATTAACATCATGACAACCCTGAGGTAAGAATTCTATGGGCTGCTGTGTTGCTAGTCTTCTAAATCAGGGAAATGGAGGATTATAAATATCCCTCTATATTTCACAGAGCCACCACTTGAAGTGTAAATTCAATCTACTATAGACATGAAGCGGATTATATAACCTGATCTAATTGGGAACCAGATTGGAAAGGGAACAACAAAGAAGTAGCAACTAATGATGCTAGCAGATGCATCCACAAGTGACCGAGAGGTAAGAATTCCTATATAAATCCAGAGGAGTAGGATTTATTGAAAGTGTCCACATAGACTACACAAATCTGATTATTAATAAATGTCCCCTCTTGCATTATATCTCCCATTTATTATAGATAAGTGGTAGGAGAAAACCACGCCCGGCATAGATACGCTGAGACGCTCTCCCCGAAGAAATGATGAACAGACAACTGATTTGAACTTTGTCTTTTTTTTAAAAACCAATGGAGTTTGCACACTATTTGTCCTGAAGAAAGCAGAAAGGTCGGGAGAACCGCTGAAACCGGTTGATAGACAGAAAATAGGATCGGGCGGGCTGGTCCCAGCTGTGAGAACTATAGAAACACTGACTGTGATCTCGGTGAAAACCAAGTAATAGCAAACTCATTCAAAAACCAAGTAAATCACATTTGATCCATAGCCGTTTGTGATTCAGTAATAACATTTTTATAAATATGGATGTTTTAGCAAATAAAGACACACCTACTGGTAGCAACACAAATAAAGTATTATGTAATTGATTACCAGTAAGTGTGCAACTTTTAGTTTAGCGAAAGTAGTGGGAGAGTTAGGGTGAGTTCTTTTGCTATCCCTCACCCTTGACAGGCATCACATACAGCGCTATGTAGGGATAGGAAGAATTGTGTATGGGATTAATAGAATCTTCACAGGGACATGTACTTAGAGGTAAGATAACCAATCCTGAGGAATAACTTTTTAACCACATATGTTTTGTCTATGTTTGTGTTATAATAAGTACATATGTGCCTCTCATTGCGGAGACCTACTCCAATTTACACCTCAGTGCTGGATTCTGCCCCATGAGCGCTTTTGTGTCGATTTCAGTCCCAAATTGATCCTAAAATCCAATGTCTGCCCCAGTGTGGCCCTCAATGCCACATTCTGCCCCAAAGTGGCACTCAGTGCCCTGGTTTGCATTCTGGTGACCTTTAATGCAGAGTCCTCACCACATTTGACCTTCAGGGCACTGATCTGTCCCTTTCAGCCCCCTGTGAAGCAATATGCCTCAATTTGCCTCTCGGTGCCACGTTCTGCCTGAACTTTCCCTTCAGTACCCAGAACTGCCCCATTTGCACCCAAGTGCAGGTTCGTTCCATATTTGCCCATCTGTAGTAGGTTCTGACCCAACTTTCCCCACTGCCATGTTTTGCCACTAGTTCACACTCAGTGACGAGTTCTGGCCTAAAGTGCCCTCCAGTGCCCATTGTTGGCCCCATTTGACCCCCAGTATTGAAATGTGTCCCCATCTTTCTCCTCAGAGTTAGGTAGGCCTGCCATACTTTGCCCCTCTGTTGTGCCCCTTGTAGCCTTCAGTGCAGAGTTCTGGCCCAATGTGCTCCTAGCGTCCGTTCTAACTGCAGTTCACCATCATTAACCAGTTTCGAACCAATGTGCCCTGTTGTGCTGTATTCAGCTCCAATGTACCCCTGTATCGTGTTCTTGCCAAATTCTGCCGTTGCGTGTTCTTCACTGCAGCGTTCTATCTCTATTTGCCCGGCAGTGAGAGTTCAGTCGTAGTTCAGTCAGTGAGTTCTGAGCCAATGTGCCCCTTACTAACAAACCCTGCCACCATTCACCAAACTGCTCTAGCATGTCACTTTTTCTTCTCTGTGCAATGCAATGGCATCATTTGCCCTTCTGTATCGTATTCTGCCTCAATTTGCCCCTCTGTGCGGTTCTCACCCTATTTGGCCCTTAGCACCCAGTAATGACGTCTCTGTCTGTGCTGAGCTCTAGCCCAATTTAACCTTTATGTGTCAAATTCGGTTCTCATTTTGCCCTAAGTCTTGAGTGAGTTCTAAACCAGTTTGCCTCTCAGTGTCAAGGCCTTCCCCCATTTGACCCTCAGTTCTGAATTCTGCCCCAATTTGCCCCCCATTGCTAAGTTCTGCCCCGATTTGCCCCAATATCAGTTTCTGCCACATTACATCTACCAGAGACAGATTCTGCGCCATTCTGCCCGAGTGTCAAGTTCTAATTCAATGTGTACCCCAATGACCAATCCAATCTTGACCCATTTGACCCTCAGTGTTGAGTTTGGCCCCAATTTGCCCCACATTACATATTTATGTACCAGTTCTCCCACAGTACCCAGTGCTATCCCCATTTGGCTCTTGGAGTTGGATTCTGCCCCATGTGCCTTTCAGTACCGAGTTCTGTCTCAGGTTGCCCACCTCTGCTCAGTTCTGCCTGAATTTCATCATATGCCAAGTTCTGCCCCATGTCCCTCTCAGTGGCAGGTTCTGCCTTTTGAGCTTAGAGCCCATTGGGTAATGTGCATGCAATGAATGGGGATGCAGAATAACTCTGACACCAAATCATCGAACCAACTCAGGAAGATGGTTGCTGTTTTAATATCAATTATCTAAAACACGGAGTTACAATGAACATCAACGAACGTTTGCTCGAGTTCTCTCCATACATTTTACATAATAACACCTTTATGTATTAAAAACGTGTCATAAGTGATGTCATATTATGTGGCAAATGAGAAAAACCTATGAGGGGTTGTGATAGGCTCAAGGGGAACATCTAAGTATACTTTCAATAAGAGTTGGGATTGCAATTGGATATCTACTCTCAGGTGGACAATTTATGCCTACCTCTAAAACATGTAATCTTCAACAATATTAAGTACACGGTATATCATTGGCTCTCAAACTATAAGGCCCTTCTTTATATGGCCCTCTACAACTGGCAGGCCTGCTCGTGCCATGTTTGGAACATTCAGTTCACTTAGTGGCATGTAAGCTTAGACCCAGGTGCCAGGAGATGGACTTGATTTTACCTCCCCAGCCAATCAGCCCAACGTCTCTCATCACCAATGACTTCTGCCATGAGACTGTCTTTGAACTTGGACATGCAGAGTATCCTCGTCTCTGGGAATATAAGGAAGTTCGAGCACGCACTATCGTAGTCCTGGAACTCCATGCTCAACTCTATTTCCATCCTTGGCTCACGTGACAGGAGACCACAATTTGGACCATTTTTCAACATTTAAATGTTTTAAATGAATAAAACTTGGCATGCATGGGGTTCTTTCTTTGCACCTTAACAAGGGATGATTCAGCTTCTTACGTTCACCGCCTTCAACAATAGATTACAGGCCTTGACTGCTTTGACTTTGACTCTGGGCCAAACAGCCTCACCATTTGTATCCACGATCTCAGCTAATTCTTGCTGCGACACAGTTCTCGGCCTTTCCTCTCCATGGGTCTGGGCTTACTAAATTCATGTCACTGATGTCCAGCTTCTATACAGTGGCGGCCCTGCCTGCAGTCTATTCACTACATATAGTCAGCTTCTAAGATTACTTAATCTATTTGCATTGCTGCATCTGTACAGTTATTGAATGGCTTGCATTTTCTGCAGTGTGTCACGCACGTGCAATCTTCTTTTTCGCATATGAAAGTTTACTCGATTCTTAACTTCATCATCAGTTTCTACAAGGTCCATGCATTCTCTTCAGTCAGTATTCTTAGTGCGTCACGCTCGTCTCTTGTGATGTCACCAGCTCCTCTTTCACTCGATTTCATATTCCTTCAGGGAGTTCTTTCCTCAGATTATCGTCTTTTCGGGAATACATTTGATAAGGTTTTCTCAGTGGGTATCTTCTTTTGAATATTCGCCGTGGTATGGTCACAACTGCTGCTGTCGAGCATGGCACAATCTCAGGCTTCCAACATACAGCAGGTAGGGGGACGGGATTTTCTGCAGAGACATGTAGCTGCTCCTCTACACTCCCCCCTCTGGTCGAGTCATCGACCACCTCTTGAACAATGGTCTCCACATCGTGATATTTTCTCTTGAAGAAGTGCTTCTTTGGAGTCCAAATCTTCATCACCCCCCTCAGGGTGCCGGCCAATTCAACATGTTCATCCACACTCCAATTCATATAGCTGCACTGTCCATTCTGATTACAATAGACCCATCGCCCCGCGTACATCTTATGATTCTTTGGATACAGGAACTTCATTCCTACATGTGCTACGATGCTAGCCTCTATGTATTTTCTGGCATCATCATCAATCAATTCCTGGAGGGTTCCCTGACCTTTCCCAAAGGGAGAAGCTGTAACGCACGCCAGCCAGAGCTCCGGGATGGTCAGGGTAATGTCCCTGGCCTTGGGCAGCTGTCTCCCATGTGGTCTGACCATCCCCAAGCCCAGCAGTGGGTCCAGGGAGCCCCAGCAGGGTCCCCCCCTTCCCAGAGGTAAATTCTGTAACGCAACCCAGCCAGACCTCCAGGATGGTCGGGGGTGATGTTCTTGGCCTTGGGCAACTGTCTACCATGTCGGTCAACAATCCCCAAGCCCAGCAGCCATTACAGGGAGCCCTGCAAGGGTCCCTGACCTTGACCGGAGGGAGAAGCTGTAACCCATCCCAGCCAGAGATCCAGGCTGGGCTTGGGGATGGTCAAACCACATGAGTGACAACCACCCAAGGCCAGGGACATCACCCACGACCATCCTGGAACTCTGGCTAGGCAACATTACAGAATTTCCCTCTGGGAAAGGTCGGGGACCCTGCCGGGGCTCCCGGCAACCACTGCTGAGCTTGTGGATATTCAAACCACATGGTAGACAGTCACCCAAGGCCAGGGACATTACCCTCGACTATCTTGGAGCTCTAGCTGGCCTGCATTGCAGCTTCTCCCTCCGGGAAAGGTTGGGGACCCTGCTGGTGCTCCCTGGGACTGCTGTAGAACTTGTGCACAGACAACACTTTTTCTTTTCCACCCAGGTAGGTGCACCCACACATGTGAGGTACTGTTTTCATTGGGACACCTGTGGGAACGTGGGAAGGTAGGACATATGTTGTTGAGGACGTGTTCCAGTGGGTGGGCAGAGGGAACATATTATATTTTGGGCCAAAATTATTGATTTTGCCAGGGCTTGTGGGTAATAAATTGTGGGGCGATTCGTGCAAATCAGACCTCTGTGGATTCCCACGGGTGTCGTCTTTTGGGAAATGCATGGGGTTCCCTGTTTTCCTTGGTGGCTTTGACACCTTCGGCCCAAATCTGTAGGTTGTCTCCCCCAAACCTTTTGGGGGTTACCGGTGGTTTCGTGTTTTTCCTTTGCGCCCAGAGGTAGGTGCACCCACAAATGTGAGGTACCGTTTTCGTCGGAACACCTCTGGTAATACAGGAAGGTGGGACATGTTTATTTTGCCAAATTTCGGACATTGCCAGGGATCGTGGGTAATAAATTGTGGGGCGATACGCGCAAGTCAGACCTCTGTGGATTCCTGCGGGTGTCTTCATTTTCAGAAATGCATGGGGTTCCCTTTTTTCCTTGGTGGCTTCGACACACTAGGGCCAAATCTGTATGTTGTCCACATGAGCAAAATCCCGCTAAATCTGCTCTGTCGAAAGACTTTGGGTTACCAGTGGTTTAGCCTTTTCCCTTTGCACCCAGGTAGGTGCACCCACACATGTGAGGTATCGTTTTCATCAGGAAACCTGTGGGAACGCGGGAAGGTAGGACATGCATTGTTGGCGGTGTGTTTCGGTGGGTGGGCAGAGTGTAATATCCGAAGATTGTGTTTTCTTTGCCAAATTTCAGACTTTGCCAGGGATTGTGGGTAATAAATTCTGGGGCGATTCACACAAGTCAGACTTATGTGGATTCCCACAGGTGTCCTCTTTTCAGAAATGCATGGGGTTCCCTGTTTTCCTTGGTGGCTGCGACACCCCAGGCCCAAATCTGTAGGCTGTCCACAAGTGCAAAATTCCTCAAAATCTCCTCTGCCGAAAGACTTGGGGTTACCAGTGGTTTAGCCTTTTCCCTATGCGACCAGGTCATTCCACCCACACATGTGAGGTACCATTTCCGTTTGGACACATGTGGAAATGAGGGAAGGTAGGACATGTGTTGTTGGTAGCGTGTTTCGGTGGGTGGGCACAGTGAACATTTCGAAACATTGTGTTTTTTTTGCCAAATTTCGGACTTTGCTGGGGATTGTGGGTAATACATTCTGGGGCGATTCGCGCAAGTCAGACTTCTGTGGATTCCCACGGGTGTCTTCATTTTGGAAATGCATGGGGTTCCCTGTTTTCCTTGGTGGCTGCGACACCCTAGGCCCAAATTTGTAGGTTGTTCACATGAGCAAAATCCTGCAAAATTCGCTCTGCCAAAAGACTTGGAGTTACCAGTGGTTTAGCCTTTTCCCTTTGTGCCTAGGTAGGTGCCCCCACACATGTGAGGTACCGTTTTCATTGGGACACCCATGGGAACATAGGAAGGTAGGACATGTGTAGTTGGCAGCATGTTCCGGTGGGTGGGCAGAGTGAAATGTCTGAAAATTGTGGGTTTTTTGTCAGATTTTGGACTTTGTCGGGGATTGTGAATAATACATTCTGGGGCGATTTGCGCAAGCAGACCTCTGTGGATTCCTACAGGTGTCTTCTCTTCGGATATGCATGAGTTTGCCTACTTTCCTTGGTGGCTTCGACATCCCAGGCCCAAATCTGTAGGTTGTCCACATGAGCAAAATCCTGCAAGATCTGCTCTGCCGAAAGACTTGGGGTTACCAGTGGTTTAACCTTTTCCCTTTGCACCTAGGTAGGTGCCCCCACGCATGTGAGGTACCGTTTTCATTGGGATACCCGTGGGAACACAGGAAGGTAGGACATGTACTACGTGTTTCATGCTACGTGTTAGCGTGTTTCAGTGGGTGGGCAGAGTGAAATGTCTGAAAATTGTGGGTTTTTTGCCAAATTTTGGAATTTGCCGGGGATACATTCTGGGGCGATTTGCGCATGTCAGACCTCTGTGGATTCCTACAGGTGTCTTCTCTTCAGATATGCATGAGTTTGCCTGTTTTCCTTGGTGGCTTCGACACCCTGGGCCCAAATCTGTAGGTCGTCCACATGAGCAAAATTCTGCAAAATCTGCTCTGCCGAAAGACTTGGGATTACCAGTGGTCTAGCTTTTTCCCTCTGCGCCCAGGTAGGTGCACCCACACATGTGAGGTACCGATTTCATCAGAACACTTTTGGGAACGCGGAAAGGTAGGACATGAACTGTTGGCAGTGTGTTTCAGTGGGTGGGCAGAGTGAAATGTCTGAAAATTTTGCTTTTTTCCTCAAATTTCAGACTTTGCCAGGGAGTGTTAGTAATAAATTCTGGGGTGATTTGCGCAAGTCAGACCTTTGTGGATTCCCACAGGTGTCTTGTTTTTGGCAATGCATAGGGTTCCCTGTTTTCCTTGGTGGCTTAGACACCCTAGGCCCAAATCTGTAGGTTGGCACCCCAAACCCTTTGGGGGTTACCAGTGGTTTAGCGTTATCCCTTTGCACCATGGTAGGTGCAGCCAATGCTACAGATAAGATGTTGAGGTTGGAGTATTTTACTCCCTATTTTTAAACTTTGAGAGTAAATGTGATTTTAAGAGAGTAAAAATGACTTTTATCCTTTGCAAGAGAGTAAATTGTATGTGACATCCAGGCGACGTGTGCAAAAACTGTATGGAAATCATTACTATGCGGCACATTTCTGCATCATAGCCAGTCAGATAGCACAGCGAGTAGAGCGATTGCTTTGACATCCTTGCTTTGAGGGCCAAACTCAGCCTTTTATCCTTCTGAGGTCGAAAAGTGTGTAATAATGAGCAGCGCTTAGATGCCTGAGGGTTCGTAGCACTATATAAATGAAAGTTATTATTATTAGTATTATTGTGACAGAATACATCTTTCAATATTTCTCTAATGTCTGGCCATTTGATCTCTCCTGTATATGTTTAAATGTTGAAAACACAAAAACCTAGCCAATTACATAGAAAAGCAAACATGAATTGTATTGTGTGTTTTGAGGTTCGATAGCAGAATTGTCTTTTGATGTTTAATGAAAGTCCTCATTTCGTGGAGCTATTACTACACAATGGTATGCCAATGTTATGATACAACAGTGCAGAGAGGCAAGGACTCCATGCTAAATTATATATTGATTCTCTTGGTCAAATGGCTATTCAGAACTCCTTTATTGACCTCGAAAGGATAAAAGGCTGAGTTGGCTTTGCTGGGATTTCAAACCTGCAACATACAGTTCACGCACAGATTGCAGCAACTAGTGCTCAACCGGCGGAGCTATCTCATTGGCTAATATCCTTCAGAGGTCGGTTAACTGAGTGTCGACTGAGGTATAATAATCACAGTACGTAGATGTTGGACGAACCATGTATGAAGCGCTACATAAAGTTAAATACCTATCTGGATTATCAAAGGGATAGGTGTTGCTGAGTTTCTATTTCAATTACCAATGTAACTTTCATTTCTTTGTTTTTAACAGTGCTTGCAGGAGAGTCAGGGTTTGTATGTGTTAATTGTAGTCTTGAAGATTTGAGAGGTTAGAACACCTGTGATTGGTGTAATGACAATCACTCACCCTTGAGCAAAGACTCTGCTGCCATTGACCATTTATAGTAATGTACCCCATTGACTGCAAGGCTGAATGAATGTAAACTAGACTGTGCATAGTCATCATTTTACACACTGTTTTTATAAGTAGAGTGTAAGTTAAATTATAAGTGTAAAAATGATCTGCTTCTGCACGATTATGCACACAGCACCGGAACTCTGAAAAATACAATTGTGCAATACTGGTTTGTTGGTTTGCTTTCACTTGAAAAAAGCATAATTTGTTCAAAAATATGAATTCTCAATTGCAACTTAGTTTTCCATCTTATTAATTATACAATCCTAAAATGCTAGGAAAATAAATATGCATAGTGCAGCAGAAGCTGAATGGAAATAAACCATTCCTTTTATCATAATGTGCAGTTTTTTTGAAAGGCTTCAGAGAAATACATTCTGTTTCAGAGGCTTTTATCCATGGCGTGCAATTACAACCATGTAGATCAGTGGTATTCAAACTGTGGGTCGCGACCCCCTAGGGGTCCGCGGGTGCATCCCAGGGGGGCCCTGAGAGCTCAGCATGAAAAAAGATTTTTTTTTTTTTTTTTTTTTTTTTTTTTAGATTGGAAGAAATGGGCAGGGGTGGCCCACATGGGCGGGCTGAAGCATGAAACTGTCTCAGGCAACAATGAAAAAGTGGCCCACAGTTATAAATGGATATTCATTCCTTTAGTCACAGACTGGGCCTCATTACTACTATGGCGGACCAGTAACAACGGTGCTGGTAAGCTACCGGCACCGTTGCTACCGTTCCGCCATAGTAAGAGTTGTGCTCGTGGGTGCTTGACAGCCCCCGCCAGGTCTGACCTCAGCTCGTCGGATGCACCAGCACCGTTATTAACGGTGCCGGTGCATCCGAGCTCCCCCTTCCCATTTGAGCCATATGGGGCTCAAATGGGAATGGGGATCTACCGGCACCTTCGAAAGGGCAATTATCATGTCCGCCTAACTCGGCATGACCTAGTAATTGCCCATTCGCGGGTGCCAGACCCGGATGCAACTCCAGTGGCAGCCGTGCCGGTTTTACCGGCACAGCTACCGCCAGAGTAGTTATGAAGCCCACTGTTTCAATAGTACCCAAAGGGGTGCTTTGTGTTAAAATGTAAGTAAATTGTGATATATTCAGCAACAATGGTCAACATTACTAACTGCATAGTGGCCCCTCACCCATTATGGAGGAGCTAAGGAGCCAGCCCAGTGAAACAGTGAGCGCTCCCTCAGCTGCTTTATCCAGCTAATGGAGTGCTCCTGGGCTGGCTGAACTGTCAAAGGGAAACACTGTTTCCCTTTGACAGTTCAGTTTAGTTCCCCAGCCGCACATGCTCACTGAGCCATGCAAGTGCTGGGGCGTTTTGCTTCGCCAGCATTGCATAGCTCATTGGAAATGCTGGCTGGGGCACTGCATGTCTGTATGTCCGAGGGGGAGCTCCTGCGCCTCCTCGCACATACGGACAGAGCAGCTGGAGCAGCACCCACACACAGGCCAATGCAGAAGGTACGTTTATGTTCATTGTTTTTATTTAAACATGTGTATGGATGCGTTATGAGTGAGTGTATGGTGATGGATGCTCATGTGAATGATAGAGTGATTGCTGTATGAATGTGCAGCGCCTTGCATATACACATAATCATGTTCATTGTGTTAGGACCAGTGGGGCCCAGGGGACAGGGATGGTATCTTTTTACCGGACATCTATCATTCAAAACCCTCTGCCTTGTCCATAAGGCTTTCTGGGGCCTCGGTCCAAAATACCTTCAGCTATTCCTCCGCAAATACCTCCCCTCTCGAGCTCTTCACTCCTCTACCTCCAACTCCCTCAGGGTCAGTCGTTTATCAAAGAAACGAGCTGGGGGTAGATCTCCGTCTTCGGCTGGGGCCTCCCTCTGGAACAGCGCCCTGCCACTCTAAAACTTGAGGAGAACCATCTTTCTTCCTGCACTTATCAGACCTACCCTGTCTGCTGCCTTAAACGTAGCACTTGCAAATTGCTGGCTGCACTACCACTGTTTGTTGCCTTTATTATTTATTTATTGTTATTTATCTGTTTCTCCTCTGCTTCGCACTTTCCACTTCTCCCCCCTTCCATGCACTTTTCCCCTCACACTTGCGCGTTCTCAATGTCACTGGGCCTAGTAAGATCGCTGTTTTATTCTCCTCTGTTCCCCTCCCTTGCCTTGTCACGCTCTGAAACACTTGTGTACGAGCGCGATAGAAATAAAATATCAATGCCTGCCCCCTGGACTCCCAGCAACAATTGCAAACTGTTTGGCTATTTACCCATTTTTTGTTAAAAGTATGCTCTACAATGCAACATTTTAACCTATTATTTAAAAAAAAATTCACAGGGGGAAACCCCCCCGAACCTCCCCTTAATGCCCCTCCACTTAAAAAAGATTCACCAGCCGCCACTGGCCCTCAGACTGTGTTGGGAACGGGATGGGGGAACCGAGGGACTATGGTGGGAGCACAATGGGCGGGAACCATGGGATAGTGATGGGAGCAGAGTGGGGAGAGCCCTGGGTGTGTGATGGGGTGGGGAGAGACCAGCGACTGGGTAGGAGTGGGATGAGGGAGCCCAGCGACTTTGATGGGAGCAGGTGACGGCGCGCAATATATACTGTCCATTTGGCATTTCTGGGGGGTCCCGACCTGCCCAAATTTTGCTCAGGGGGGCCCTGGCCAAAAAAGTTTGAAGACCACTGATGTAGATAAAAATCAAAAGAAGTGTTCTTGTTTGTGTCAAGTAACCTGACCTTTGCACTGCCCTCTGCTCTAAACTTGTGTGTAAATGTACACAGGAAAATAATAAAGCTGTCATATTGTCAAACTAGAAATTATATTGTGCCTCCTATTGCTATGAATATATGTATATTGGCCTACGCCACGCTGCTAACAAGCTTCTTATAAACTACATGTGAATAAACTTGCATTGCAAGGTCCTGACCTTAGAAACCATGTAAACTGTCATTTTGGGTCAAGCCGCCATTTTAGGTTTTCTTGCTCTATAAAGTCACCATGTGAGCTAAAATGGTAGCCTATGTTATTCAGAACAGAACTCGATTGTCATGACCTCTGTACAGCTAATGTATAACTTGCCTGCAGGCCACTTGTTAGGGTCATGAGCTGAGACCTTGTCCTTCTGCTGACCTGTGTGCAATGGATTACCTGTATCACCGAAACTGATCTGTAATTGAATGAGAACACCTGCTTAACTACATTGTATAAACTAAGTCCCGCATTGTAATGTTAGGCCTAGAGCATACATTATTACCATTTCTTCTTGTTAATGTATAAACCTAAGATGAACTAGATTTGACCTGGCAAGGGACCCTAGAGCAGTAACTTATTTATGGAATGGTTAACCTGCAGAAAGGCTGGACAACAGGCTGGAGAAATGTAAAAAAGCCTGACTGTTTCAATGAATATTTGCACTCACTGAGCACACTGAACCACGCCGGAGTTCGCTGTGTTGTACTGAGGGTCGATAGCTATCTGAATTTTGTTCTGTTCTTTTGTAACTGGATTCAGTATAAAATAAAGTACTTTGTATGTTCCTTTGTAACCTGTGTTTGGTGTGTTTCCTTTTTGGTTACCCTGCCTCATATTATTTCCTTGTTTTCACAGTTGGCGCCCGGAATAGGGACCCTCAAGATTGATGCCGAGTTATTGAAGGTTGACGCACGCTATCAGACCGGGATCGGACGGTGTGACATAACGGGCCCGACTGAACGAGACGCGACACCTCAACAGCGCTGCACGATCCGTTCCCTGGACGATAGCCGTGTGGTCTCAGACGGCATCTTGACGAGGGTCAATTTTTTGAGGCGGGCAGATTTGCCGAAATCACCCTACACAAGGTAAAATTCGTTAGGGAAGTCCTTTGTAAACCGATTGGTCCTCCTTAGGTTTGGTCAGGTGAGTCGTTACCTGACTCGTAATTCAACCCTGACAATTTGAATTTGGCGCATTGTATCTGCAGACACAATTATTGACCAGGTAACACCGAGTATTTGAGAAATGCCTGGGAAATTGTCTAGCTGCTTTAGGGCATTATTCCGCAGCAATAGACAATCTTTGGAATTTAGCCGTCAGGCACCACATGAGGGGTCAACGGCATGTACTATGTACTGTAAGCATGGCATTGGAAGTGTAGTATTTAATAAACTTTGGCACAGACAAACCAGACATGCCTCGGAACTTCAGTGGCCAGTCAATGGTAGTTGTGAGATCCCTCGTATTGAATATTTAGAGTCAGTCTTGTTAAAAAAGAAGGCCAGACCTGCAGCATTTGATGTTTTGCAAAATTGGAAAAGAGAAGCGTTGCAGCAGCTTAAAAGTAGGGAAAAACATGTGCGCCGTCATAAAACAAATGCTGAAAAGGCGTTGTTATATGATCAGGACAAACAGTCTGAGTCGGTTAGGAATATGGACAGGGCTTTCTCACTCGGTATTCAGAAAATCTATCCTTCTAAAGATCTTCATGTTTCTGATGAGTTTATCGACAAATTGTTAAATGAACGAAGGCCTGGTGCCTCTGCACCACCTCCGTATGTTCCTCTTCCTCCTGCTGTACCTCTTCCTGCTGTTATTCCTGCCCTTCCTGCTCAACCTGTTGTTCCTATTCCTCCGGTTGTTGTTCCTCCACCTGCTCCTCTGCCTCTTCCCATTGCACCAGTAATAGTACCTCCATTGAATTTGCCTGCACCCTCACTCCCAAGTAGTTCTGTACCGCTTGTAGTTGATCAGGGTGCGGGGCCGAGGATTGTTACTCGTAATACTGTTCCTACAGAAAAGAAACCGGATTTGTTTGCATGGGCTAAGCATTGTATGGAGAGAGATGATCGAGCTAATGTTCTTGCCACACTTTCTAATATGGATAATTTTCCTGAGAAAAATGTTTTCATTGAAGGTTTAGGGATTAATTTATGTGTAATGTGGGGTAAATTAAATAATGCAGACCTCCTACAAGGGTTGAGGGACCTGAATACTTTAGCGTTTTCAAGAGACACTGTGGAGAAGGTACATGAGCATGTTGAGAGGATATTTGAGTATAGAAAGGAATTGGAAAGGTTACGGAATGAGGATGACGAAGAAGAAAGTATGTATGTACAGAAACGATTTCTTCCGTGTTGTAAATCGACATCTGAGGAGGCGCGAATTTGTACAAAAGATGCGATTAGATGGATTTCAGACATATCGATAACTCCAGTTGAGGTATATGACACATACAGTCAATATACGCTAGAAATGCAGAGGAAAGTGATACAGGTAATGGTAGAGTACCTGCAGGATGAATGTTTAAAGAGAAAGGTTAGTTGTCCCACAGAGTTATTGACCATTTATAAGAGAGCTTTTTCACTTGACACTTCTTCAACTGCTTTAGCGCTCGACTTAGCTCTGTTGCTTAGAAAGCGTTCGGAGTTGCCTACATCTCAGTTGCCTATGAGAGAGGTTCCTCCGACATTTGTCCCAAAGGTTGAGATTCCTGCTAATGCTGCAGCAGGTACACCTGCTGTGGACATTCCTGCACATTATGTATCGCAGTTTGTTCACGTCCCGTTTTCACGACAGGAAGTGAATACTATTAGACAAACTATTCCTGACATTAGGAAAAATCCGACAGGGTTCTATAAAGAGATAGAGTTCGTTTTGCAGTCCTCAGTGTTTACCCCAGGCGACATTGATTTGCTATTCCCTGTACTCCTGCCTGTAGATTTGTGGAAACAAGTTAGAACTATAGACGATGTACCAGGGTTGGGAGATACATGGGCTAACATAGTTAGGCTTGATGGGGAAAGGCCAGCTGGTGAGAGACCACCTCAGGTGATACTAACTTTGCCTGACAGAATCATTGCAAAACTGAAAACTATAATCCCCGAAAAGAGAATTATTTGGGACAAGCTTACGGCCTGTTTCCAAGGAAAATCTGAGGGTGCTACCGAGTTCTTTAATCGGTTCGAACAGGTATTCTCGGATTTCAGTGGACAAGACTTAGGCACAGAGTCTGGGAAAAGGTTATTTGTTGACAAATTTGTACGTGGATTGCTGCCTGACATCCAGTCACACATTATGTCTTCTGAGAGCGATTGGCAGGCGAAATCCCAATCAGAAGTACTGCACATGGCTCAGTACTACGAGAACCGTGTCAATAATGAAAAAGATAGAGTGGAGAAGAGAAAAGGTGATTTGAAGACTAAAGTATTGTTACAGCAAATTGTTAGAGGCCCCAGAGGGGTTAGTTCGCAGATTAGAGGTCAGTATGTTCCACAAGGGAATGTGCCCTTGGGTCCTGTGAATATTAACCAGTGTGCCTATTGTCGCCAGGAGGGTCTTTGGCGTGCACAATGCCCCGTCCTTTGACAGAGGTCGAATAACACATTTGGAAATATGGGTAGATGATCCAGAGGTCGCCCGGGTGTAGGGGGCCCTGGCAGAGGCCAGTTTTCGCAGGATCCCCAACAACCTTTTTTACAGGATAATCAGACTTCGAGTGTGGATACTAGAGACATATTTGATCATCCTTCTGCTGCATATCTATCTGAAGAGCTTCCTTTTGATGATATTTTGTTTCGTTAGGATTGCCCGAAGCAGGGTTTGGAACCTACACCTATTCCCGTTAATCAGAAAGGTCCCTATGTTGAAATGGTAGTGGGAAATAGGAAACATCAATTTTTGATAGCCACTGGAGCACAGAAGTGCTCCATTGATCATTCTCGGGTTCCAAACATTCCACTGTCAGGGCAAACCAATGTTTCTTTAGGGTTTTCTGGCACACCAGTTGTTTGTCTGGTTTCTTCACCGGTACCTATTTCTTTGGGTCCCTTTACGGACCACTGTCCATTTCTCTTGACTTCGAATTGTGGAGAGAATTTGCTGGGGTTGAATCTGTTGAAGGAATTAAATGCGGTAATTCATTGTTTTTCTGATGGAGTGCGTTTGACGATTTCACCACAGCAATGTTCTGTTTCGCAATTCTTGACTGGACCTTTGCCGCCAGAATTCAATAATGTACCAGAGTGTTTGTGCGCAGTTGATGACAATGATGTCGGTGTTTCGCAGATTGAGCCTGTTAAAATTGTTTTGAAACATGGAATTAAGCTGCCCCGTATTCCACAGTATAAGATCTCAGTTGAAGGCGAGCGAGCTTTGAAGAGCATTGTTTCCGATTTTGTGCATCGTGGGGTGATTGAGGAGATTGCAGGAAATTTGTGCAATAGTCCGATTTTACCCGTGTACAAAAAAGGTGATAATGCAATTCCATTTCGTTTTATAATTGATTTACGTGCCATTAATAAAGTCGTCGCTCCGCAATTTCCAAATGTGCCTGATGTGACGACAATATTAACCATGATTCCAGCTACGGCTACTCACTTCAGTGTTGTGGACCTAAAGAATGCTTTCTTCAGTATTCCTATACATGAGGATAGTAGATACTTGTTCGCATTCACCTTAGGGGGACGCTCATTCACATTTACTCGTGCACCTCAAGGCTATACTGAGAGTCCTAGTATTTATAGTAGGGCTTTGAAAGAGCAGCTTGATACCCTTGGATTGCCCCCTACTTGTATGTTGCTTCAATATGTTGATGATTTGCTTTTAGCCGCTGACTCTGAGAGCTCTTGTAAAGAGGGCACTGTGTTGTTGCTCATCCATCTAGCTAAGCATGGTCACAAAGCTTCGCTCAAAAAGTTTCAATATTGTTGCCAGGAGGTCGCCTATTTAGGCTATCTCCTGTCAAAGGAGTGAAGAAGATTGACACCTGAAAGAATAAAACACATTTCTGGCATGTCTGTCCCAAATACACAAAAGGAAGTTAGAGCCTTGATAGGTATGGCTTCTTACTGTAGGTTATGGATCCCAAACTTCTCACTAGTGATAAAACCGATGTTGTCCTTGACGAAGAAGGGTATTTCTTCACCATTGCCATGGAATACGGAACATCAACATTCATTCGAGTTGCTCAAGACTGCATTATGTCCGGCGCCAGTTTTGGGCACACCGAACTATGAGAAGGCCTTTGTGTTGTTTGTGCATGAATGTGATGGATGTGCTTTGGCTGCATTAACGCAGGAACATGGAGGGAAGAATAGGCCATGCAGTTACTACTCTTCCGCCCTTGATCCTGTTGCATGCGCTTTGCCAAGATGTTTGCGCGCTGTCGCTGCTGCTGCTGCGTCTGTAAAACAGAGTGAGGGAATGGTCCTAGGTGATGATTTAACCCTGATGGTGCCTCACTCTGTAGATATTCTATTGAACAAAACCCAAACGCAACACCTCACTTCCGCACGAATGACAAGATATGAATTAATCTTGTTTGCTCCCCACATTCAAATTAGGAGGTGCTGCGTTCTTAATCCGGCTGAACTCCTACATTTCCCGCAAAATACTGTTTGCGGTGACGAAGAGTCACATGACTGCCTGTATACTACTGAACAAGATACAAAAGGCAGAGTTGATTTGAGGGACACTCCTTTGGATAACCCACAAGGGGAGCTGTTTTGTGATGGCTCCTGCTTCAAACTACTGGATGGTACATCCACAGCTGCTTATGCAGTCACTACATTGACGGTTGTGGAAACCAAGAGAATTACGCATAACTCTGCGCAGGCCGCAGAGATTATAGCATTGACTCGAGCTTGTGAGCTTTCCGAAGGGCTAACAGTAAACATATATACTGATAGCCAGTATGCCTTTGGGGTGGCTCACAACTTTGGGAGACTTTGGTCAGAGAGAGGGTTTTTAACTTCGCATGGCACCAAGATCCATCATGGCTCCCTGATAGTACAATTGCTTTCAGCGCTTGCGCTCCCTAGTCAGTTAGCAATCATTAAGTGCGCAGCACATCGCAAGATTATAGATGATGTAGGGAAAGGGAAGGCTTTCGCTGATCAAATAGCTAGACAAACTGCCTCTGATCTCTTCACGGAGATGGATGTTTCAAGGGAGACTGTAGATGCCTATGCAATGGATGAGGGTGTTGGGTCTGTACGGGATATCCAAGCCGATGCCACATTAGAAGAATCCAAGAGGTGGGCTGAGGGCTTGGGGAAACTCGATGATGATGGGTGTTGGGTGGACATGGTTGAAGGGAAATGGTTGCTTCCTAATGCCTATATAGTAATGATGGTTACCATGGCATACGGTCCCACACATGTGTGCGCTCAACAGATCACGAGAATGTTAGAGAAAGTCTGGGTGAATGATAAGATTTCAAAAATTGCCCAGCATTATGTCCAAAATTGCATGATTTGCCTACAACACAATGTGGGAAAGGGGACAGCAACTCCAAGAGGTAGCTTTGGGCCTCCTTCTGTCCCGTTTGAAGTGATCCACTTTGACTTTATTGAAATGGAGCGATGTAACAATCTAAAATATGTCCTTGTGGTCATTTGCGCCTTTAGTAAGTGGGTCGAGGCTTTCCCTGTTAAAGACGCTACAGCCATGACCACTGCAAAGACCATGTTAAAGGAATTCTTCCCACGGTTCGGTTTGCCGAGAGTTATCTGGTCGGTTAATGGTCCGCATTTTATCGCTGCTGTAATTCTACAGATATGTACAGCATTGCAAATTGACAAACGATTCCATTCGGCCAGACAAACTCAGAGCGCCGGACTAGTAGAAAGACACAACGGTATCATCAAGAACAAGCTCGCTAAGACGTGTGCTGGCAGTAAATTAAAATGGCTGGACGCCTTACCAATCGTGTTATTATCCATGCATACAACCCCTCAAACTAACACTGGGCTCTCTCCATTTGAGGTGGTAATGGGGAGACCTGCCAATATCTGGAACCTTCCTAAATGTAGCTCTTTAAGAAATGTTGAAAATGTATTACTTTCAGATTATTGTAGCCAGTTGACTAAAAACCTGTATTGGATTTATCACCAGGTGCGAGAGGCTTTACCTGTGCGATACGAGGGCCCGGGCCACAGCATACGGCCTGGAGCTGGGTGCTCATCATGGCATTTGAGCGCTCTTCCTGCCTTGCACCTCGCTGGCGGGGCCCGTTCCAAGTCCTGTTGGTCACCCAAACAGCAGTACGGGTTTCTGGAAGAAAGAATTGGATCCACGCGTCGCACGTAAAGAAACTTCCTCACCCAGTGCCACACGATACAGAAGAAACAGAACCCCTCGCTAACGCTGCAACCAACGATCCCAAAGCAGTAAATAGCGCTGAGAGTGTGTCGGAGAATCTTTCGGAGCCCGTAAGGCTTGGGGAAGCAGCCATTTTGTCTCCACACTCTCCACAAGTTTTGCATCCGGAAACTGTTGTTTCAAATTCAGCATTGTCACTTGTTTCTGATATGTTGCTTCCAACAGGTAGTGACGACACATTGTTTCCGGATCAATCAGTACCGGGAAAAGCAAGGTACAATCTGCGTCCAAGAAAATAGACTTACGGCACAGTTTTGCTGTGCATCTGATATACTTAAGGCACGGTTCGGCTGTGCATTTCGGAGAAGGAAAGGATCATTGAGGGCTTGTTTTTGCCCAAATTTGAGAAAAGGGATTCTTTTGGCTAGGGTTGTGGAAGGACTAAGAAGTTGCGCGGCCGGGATGTCTCCAGCAACGAAATTTGGGGGTTCCGTTTGAAGACTACAATGCCTGCTACCGCTCGTATGGGACTTGTAAATGATTGTGTGACCACCCGGGACAATGAACAATGCACCTGGGCCCCGAAAATGTATTGTTGTGTTTTTATAATGATATTTGGTTTTATAATAGTCACTGTGTTAGGATTGTGGTACCTCGAGGAAACGCATCCTTTAGAATCCTTGTTGCCTACTGAAGATGTACCTACTGTTCCTACTCCCTTTGTACATTTGCATACTCTGTCCCCTAGGGACTCTCAGCATAGACAAAGGTACCACAATAATACTCTGCTACTTATCATGAATGCAACGCATGCCATTTTTAATAAGTCCAACTGCTGGGTCTGCTCACATTTACCGCAACATGGGGATAAGGGGCTAGGTTGGTATATTCATCCTTTACCTTTGGCAACTGCTTGTTATGCTTCTCTTAGAGCACTGTTCTTTGGCCGTTAGAATGATAGCATCTCAGGGAACTTTGACGGCACTAATATGAATAGTTTTGAGGAACGAGTTTTGACTCCCCTGGGATGCTCGCTTTTTTCGCAAACAGGAGTAAGCCTAACGTTGCTTCTATTAGGCCTTCTGACAGACTATCTCGTCCCTTCCAATCTTTGATTTCCTTTAAGATGGCTCTGATAGGCAATAAGGATGCCATGCCTCCTTCTTATACTGTCAACCATAGCCCCGATTCAGTTTCTTTCTGCCTACAGAGGAATGGCACTCAGTCCATGGAGATTTTCTAGGTTGTGCCAATGTTGCAAATTTGACTGGAGAAAACAGACCTTTGTATGTAGGCGAACCTGTCTACTTTGTCTGCGGTAATGTAGCATTTCCATGGTTGCCCAGGGATTGGCAGGGATCCAGTTATTTAGGGATCCTGTTACCTGGGGTGTTTATAGCTAGTACAATAGAAGTTTCAAAGGCTCGTCCATGGCGGGACGAGAATGGTGACACTCCAGCACAAATCTTGGGAGATATAGCAAAATCAATTGTGCCATTTTGGGGGCAAATAGCGAATTCCGAAGATATCAGAAGACTAGCGAGAGTACTGGAGAGAACCATCAACCGGACTACGGACATAATATGACATTAGAACAGAAGGCGATAAGACTGGTAGCACTTCAGAACTGGATGGCATTAGATGTCATTCTGGCTGAACGTGGTGGAATGTGTAAATTAGTGGGGTCCGCTTGCTGTGTTTTTGCACCAGATTCCTCCCCAACTATCTTCAAGGGAATACAGAATCTGCACGTCCTTAGTTCAGAAGTGCATGTTCCCGAGGGAGACTGGGATCTTAGCGCTTGGTTCTGGCACTTCTTGTGATCTTGGGGTTAGAAGGTACTTTCGGTCTTGCTGATTATTTTGGGAATTCTGTTGTTCCTTTGTTGTTGTATTCAGTGTCTACCTAGTATATGTTCGATGCCAGGGGGATGTTGCGCACAAGCGATAGGTATGATAGGACATAAAGTGTATGCCCCAGATAAAACTTCCTAAGAATATGTGTTGAAAGAAATTTTAGCGAATTACCTAATGGCAATAGATATTTCCAACAGAGATTCAGGGTGCATGGACGATAATGCATGGAGTTATTTGCAAGCTGATCAGAAGTAGTTTAGCACTTGTCATAGGTCAAAAGGAGTGTTTGTCAAATGAGAAATTATATTGTGCCTCCTATTGCTATGAATATATGTATATTGGCCTACGCCAAGCTGCTTATAAGTCACTTGCGAAGAAATCCGTGTTGCAAGGTCCTGACCTTAAAATCAATGTAAGCCGCCATTTTAGGTCAATCCACCATTTAAGGTCTGCTTTTGTAAAGTCACCCTGTGAGTTAAAATGGTGGACGATGTCAATCCGAAATACAACATGGCCGTCTTGACCTCTGCATGTAGCTAATGTGTAACTTGCCTGCAGGCCAATTGTTGAGGTTGTGAACTGAGACCTTGTCCTTCGTTGACCTGTGTGTAAAGGATTACTCGTGCAATTAAACTAATCCACGAGCATATGTTGAGAACAATGTATTCAAATACTGAACGTAGAACACTTGTTTAACTACATTGTATTAATGTTTGAGAAGACCTGCATGGGAAATCCCAGAATACACAGTTGTCGTGTAGGCTTGTTGATACATGTATTAAAAACGAACCAGTTAGATGTGGATATGCGAACTCGGCATGAACCCTAGATCAGTAAAGTATTAGAGGAATATTAACCCGAAGTAGGATTGGACATTGTGTTCACAAATAGTATAAAAGAGCCATGAATTCTAATGTACAGCGTCTCTCACTGAACACACTGAACCACGCTGAGGTTCGCTATGTTGCACTGAGGGCCGATAGCTATCTGATTTTGCTCTGTTCTTTGTAACTGAATTCAGTATAAATTAAAGTACTTTGTATGTTCCTTTGTAACCCGTGTCCGGTGTATTTCCTTTTGGGGTACTCAGCCTCGATATTTTGATTTTGTTTTCACACTATGTGGCAAATGAGAAAACCCTATGAATGGGTGTGATAGGCTCAAGGGGAATATTTAAATATACTTTCTATAAGGGGTGGGATTACAATTGGATATGTACTGTTTAAAACATATCATCTTCAACAACATTAAGTACATGGTATATCATTGGCTCTCAAAGTATAAGGCCCTTTGTTATATGACCCTCCACAAATGGTTGGCACGCTCGTGCCATGTCTGGAACATTCGGTTCACTTAGCAGCAAGTGAGTTCAGACCCAGGTGCCAGGAGGTGGACTTGACTTTACCTCCCCACCCAATTAGCCCAACGTCTCCCATCACCCATGGCTTCTGCCATGTAGATTGTCTTTGAAATTGGCCATCCAGAGTATTCTTGTATCTGGGAATATAAGCAAGTGTGAGCATGAACTATTGTAGTCCTCGAACTCCATGCTCAACTCTATTTCTATCCTTGGCTCACGTGACAGGAGACCACGATTTGGACCATTTTTCAGAATTTAAATGTCTTAAATGAATAAACTTGGCACACGTGGCGTTCTTTCTTTGCACCTTAACGAGGGATGATTCAGCTTCTCATGTTCACCACCTTCAAGAATAGATAACCGGCCTTGGCTGCTTTGACTTTGTCTCCAGGCAAAACAGCCTTGCCATTCGTATCCACGATCTCAGCTTATTCTTACTGCAACACAGTTCTCGGCTTTTCCTCTCCACAGGTACGGGGTTAATAAAATTCATGACACAGATGTCCAGCTTCTATACAATGGCGGCTCCGCCTGCAGTCTATTCACTACATATAGCCAGTTTCTATGATCACTTAATCTACTTGCATTGCTGCATCTGTACAGTTATTGAACTGCTTGCATTTTCTGCGGTGCGTCACATACGTGGAATCTTCGTTTCACATATGAAAGTTTACACGATTCTTAACTTTATCATCAGTTTCTATAAGGTCCATTCGTTCTCTTCAGTCAGTATTCTTAGTGTGTCACGCTTGTCTCTTGTCACGTAACCAGCTCCTCTTCACTCATTTTCATATTCCTTCAGGGAGTTCTTCCCTCAGATTATCGTCTCTGCGGGAATAGATTTGATACGGTTTTCTCAGTGGGTATCTTCTTTCAACTATTCGCTGTTGTATGGTCACAACTGCTGGTGTCAAGCATGGCACAATCTCAGGCTTCCAATTTACAGGAGGTAGGGGCGGGATTTCCTGCAGAGATACGAAGCTGCTCCTCTACACTTTGTTTGCCCGTGAGTGCATTGTTCTGCCCGTTTTCCCCTCCGTGGAGTGCGCTGCTAAAGTGTGTCCCTCATTGAAGCATTTCGCCCCATTTGACTCTCGGACAAATTCTTCCTGAATTTGCCTCAGTGTCCTGTCCTGTCCCCATTTGCCCCTCATTGCTATGTTCTCCCTCAATTTGCTCCTCAGTATAAAATTCTGTAGCAATGTGCATGTAGCCTTCTGTTTTATCCGTGTGAACCCATTTGCCCCTTACTGTCTAGCTTGGCCCTATTTTGCCCCTATTGCCCACTTATACTACTTTATCCTCTCTGTGAAAAGCTATGGCATCCTGTGCCCCTCGCTTTCGTGTTCTTCCTTGATTTGGCCATCAGTGGCCAGTTATCACCCTACTTGGCCCTTAGCATCCAATTCTGACCCTACTTGTCCCATTCTGAGCTCTGGCCCAATTCTGCACTCATTTGGCCCTCAGACTTGCGTTCTAAACCATTTTGCCTCACCGTGCCAAGTTCTGTCCCCATTTGACCCTCAGTCCTGAACCATGTCCCAATTTGCCTTGAGTGGTCAGTTCTGCCCCATCTGACCCCCATTGTTAATTTCGCACTCCTTTAATCTCCAGATGAGACATTCTTTTCCAGTCTGCCGCTTAGTTTGAAGTTCTACCTCAATTTGCCACTTGGAAACCAATCCTACCCCATTTGCCCCACAGTGTGGAGTTATGCCCCTACTTTTCCAACAGTGCACATTTTTTTTTCCCAACCTAGGTGTTGGTTTCTCGCTCATGTACTCCTCAGTTCTGAGTTCTGTCTTAATTTCTTAATTTCCCTCCAATTGCTAATCTTTCCCTGAATTTGCACCTTGCTGGTTTTTTCCATTGTGCCTTTCAGTAGCATGTTTTAGCCCCAATTTCCCCCCCATTGCTCTGCTAAATTGTGTCCCACAGTGAAACAACCTGCCCCATTAACCCCTGCGCCCGCTCTATCACCATCATCCCCTCAATTCTAGATTCTGCTTCGCTTTCCCACAATGCTGGTTTCTGGCCCAATTTGCCCCTGGTTTCGAGTTTTGCCTCCCTGGTGGTCCAGTGCAGAGCTGTGCTCCTATTTGTTCCTCAATACTGAGTTCTTTGACACGTTTCCACATGAGCCAGGTTATGCTACCATTTGCCCACAGTGCCAAGTTAACTCGCAATTTGTCCCACCCAGAGCCCAGAGGTGCTCCCATGTGGCCTGCAGTGCGGAATATTGCCCCCATTTGCCACTCAGTGTTGGGTTCTGCCCCAATTGTACTCCGTAGTGCCTGCTGCAGCTCCCTTTTGGTTCTCGGTGCAGAGTTCTGACCAAGTTTGCCCCTTACTATCTAGTCCAGACCCAATTCATCCTGTGCTCATGTATGGCCCCTGCTCTGCTTCTAAGTGCCTTCAATAATGCAGAGTGTTGGCCAATGTGCCGCTCTGCACCCCATTCTGCCCCATGTTGTCCCACAGTGAAGCGTTCTGGCCCAGTTTGCCCCTCTCTGCCAAGTTTTGCCCAATGTTCCCTCAGTGCCCAGACCTATCCCATTTTACCCTCAATACCAAGTCCACTCCTGCCCCGATGTGCATCTCAGTGTGCAGTTTTGCCCCATTTGGACTTGATTGAGGAGATTTGCACCATTTGCCTCTCTGTGCTGAGTTCTTCTCAAAATGTCCCCTCAGTACTGATTTATGACCCTGTTTGCCCCAACCAGCCCTCGAGGTCTCCCCCTGCTGCTGCTGAGGCAGTCTTAGCTCTGCTCAATGTGGCATATCTACTCTCCACCCCTGTGAGGCTCCGGTTGTGCCGGGGTGCCCCCCATGTGGCGGCTTCAACCTTGCCCCTTGGTACTAAGCAAGTTGGTCCCCTTATGGTGAAGTGCCTGCCTCGCTCCGCCCCAGACGCTATGCCTGAAGTTTCCCCCAATGGAGCTGTGCCACTCTAAACGCTGCCTGTGGCAGTCTTGTCCTCCTGGTTCCATACCAATGCCGCCGCCCCCCCCCCCGCCTGTGTGCCAGTTGTGTCCTCCTGGTTCTGTGACCGCCTTTCCTCCCCTGGTCTGCTATCAGTCTTGCCTCGCCTGGGGCGGTGAGTGACAGCCAGGCATGCCTAGCGGTGACAGCACTGCCTTCCTTGGTTTCCCTGGTGCTAGGCGAGTGTTGTTCTTGCCCTCCTAGTCTTTGCTAGTATGGTCTCTTCTGCTTCTATGCCCCTTGCCTCCCCTGATGCTGTACCAATGACGCCTCTTCTCTTACCACGTCAGTCATGCTCCCCTAGACCCGTGCCAATCTTGACCCGGGCCCCAATGACCCCACAGTTGCGCCTTTCACGCCGCGTCCCGAACTCGGTGTTAATCTTGCTTCCTCCCTCAGTTCATCACCTGCACGCGCCAGGCAGTGGTGGACTGGGAGCCAAACGTGGCCCTGGAAATGTTTTTTCAAAGTGGCCCCGTCTTACACCATATGAGACAGTTCTACCCCTCTGAGGGGAGTAGAAAGCAAGACTACCCTCACAAAGAAGCTCATGGTGCAGAGGCCCACCAGGAACTCGCTCGAGTTCCCTGTAGGCCAGTCCAGCACTGGAGCCAGTCCTGCTGCCCTCCTCTAGTGTTGTACGGGTATCTGTCTTCTGATACTGTGCAAATACTCCCACTGATTTAATGCCAGTCTCGCTTCCCATGTCCTTTCCATTCTGCCCTCATTGATTCTGGGCCAATATCTTCCCCAAACGCCATCCTCCGCATGTTTCTCGCCGCTTGCCTGTTGCCAGGTCCTTCTTGCATTCCTTTCCTGTGCCAGTCTCACCCCCCTCGCCCCATATCCTCTCTCTCCCCCTGGTGCTGATGGTCCAGTCTTGTTTCCTCCAGGCTCTGCCAGCATCGTCTACCCTTCTCATTCGAGTCGTTTGGCCAGGTGTTATGCCTATCTGGTTCTTGCCTCGCCTCCTGTCGGTGCCGTTCTTTCCTCCCCTGGTGCTGACCTTGTGCCAAGCCGCCTATGCCTTCATTGGTAGTGTAGCCGGGTGTCCCGTACACGGCAGGCACTAGGACCTTCCGGCTCGCTGCTCTGGGACGTACTCCGCCTGGCCCCAGTTGCTGCTCTCAGTTGCACTTTGTTGGCTCTCCAGCACTTTCCTCTCTTGGGTTCTCGGGTCCTCGGCAGGTCCCGGAGCTCCGGCTGTGCCCAAGGGACCCCAGCCCGCCGCTGCACCTACACCTGCCGTGCCCGGAGTGCCCCTTCCGCCATGCTGCCCAGGTGAGTCCTGTTCCTGTACTTTTGTGCGTAGATCGTAGTTTTTGGCGACATTGGCGTGAAGCACGAGTTTTAGACCGGGAGGAACGGACAGTGAGCTCGGAGTCCGGACTGAACCCATGGACCCCAGAGAGAACGTGTGCACCAGCAATGCCCCTGCACCGAGGCATTCCACTAACCCTGTCTCTAGGCGCACCAGCCAGGCCAGCACGCCCCATGCACCAACCACAGCGCCAGCCAAATCCCCCAACCCGAGCACCCTTTATATTCTGCACCCCCGTCCACTAGTCTGAACACCACCACCTTAGATCCGACACACCTTGCTCCACACCCCCACCTTCCACAACCCAGTGCACCACAGCAGACCCCAGTCCAGCAGCCCCCACACTTTACCTAGATTCAGCGCCCTCTCCAGCTCTACTAGAGCTGTAGCCCCTCCACTATCAGCCCTAGCACCACCCCCAGCACTACTAGCTCTAACATTCCTCCACCCATAGCTGTAGCCCCTCCACTATCAGCCCTAGCCCCAGCACCACCCCCCAGCACTACTAGCTCTAACATCCCTCTACCCATAGCTGTAGCACCGTCACCATCAGCCCTAGCCCCAGCACCACCCCAGCACTACTAGCTCTAACATTCCTCCACCCATAGCTGTAGCTCCTCCACTATCAGCCCTAGCCCCAGCACCACCCCAGCACTACTAGCTCTAACATCCCTCTACCCATAGCTGTAGCACCGTCACCATCAGCCCTAGCCCCAGCACCACCCCAGCACTACTAGCTCTAACATTCCTCCACCCATAGCTGTAGCCCCTCCACTATCAGCCCTAGCCCCAGCACCACCCCCAGCACTACTAGCTCTAACATCCCTCTACCCATAGCTGTAGCACCGTCACCATCAGCCCTAGCCCCAGCACCACCCCCAGCATTACTTCCTCTAACATCCCTCCACCCATAGCTCTAACGCCGTCACCATCAGTCCTAGTTCCAGCACCGACAGTGCCCCAACTTCAGACACTGCCACTTTCACTGATCCGCCGCCCCTGCCCACACTCTCACATCCCTTTGCTCCAGCAGCATCACCCCGCCACAGCAGCTCGACACTGCTTCAACGTATACCTCCACAGCCTGCCCTGTACCCAGCACCTCCAACAGCGCCCCTGTCACATCACTACCAGCGCCGGATCCAGCCCTGCCACCGCCGGCGTATTTTCTGCTGGCCTGCTGCTGCTGCTGCAAGCATTACCAGCGCCTTCACCATCATCCCTTGCTCCAGCTACTCTACTGCAATAACTCCAGCATCCTCCAGCATCCTCAGCATTACCAGCGCCTCCATCATCATCCCTTGCTCCAGCTACCCTACTGGAATAACTCCAGCATCCTCAGCATTCCAAGCGCCTTCACCATCATCCCTTGCTCCAGCTACCCTACTGCAATAACTCCAGCATCCTCAGCATTTCAAGCGCCTTCACCACCATCCCTTCCTCCAGCTACCCTACTGTAATACCTCCAGCATCCTCAGCATTCCCAGCGCCCTCACCATGATCCCTTGCTCCAGCTACCCTACTGCAATAACTCCAGCATCCTCCAGCATCCTCAGCATTCCAAGCACCTTCAGCACCATCCCTTGCTCCAGTTACCCTACTGCAATAACTCCAGCATCCTCAGCATTTCAAGCGCCTTCACCACCATCCTTTCCTCCAGCTACCCTACTGCAATACCTCCAGCATCCTCAGCATTCCCAGCACCTTCACCATCATCCCTTGCTCAGCTACCCTACTGCAATACCTCCAGCATCCTCAGCATTCCCAGCACCTTCACCATCATCCCTTGCTCAGCTACCCTACTGCAATAAGTCCATTATCCCATAGCATCCTCAGCATTCTGAGCACCTTCACCATTATCCCGTGCTTCGGCTACTCTACTGCAATAACTGCAGCATCCTCAGCAAGTCAAGCACATTCACCATCGTCCCTTGTTTCAGCTACTCTACTGCAATAACTCCAGCATCTACAGCATTCCCAGCACCTTCACCATCATCCCTTGCTCCAGCTACTCCCATAACTCCAGCATCCTCATCCTTGCCAATCCCAGGCCCTCCACCACAGCCACTCCCTGTAACACACACGCCAGCATGACGCCATCACTCCTGCTCCACCATCCCTACCCCGACCACCCTTACAAGCACTAGCAGCAGTCTCCTAAATCCAACACCCCACCACCCTCACTGCGACACCCATAGCTCCAGCACCCCCCGCCGCCCAGCTCCTAGCTCCGGCCGCTTCACCGCCACCTCTAGCCACCCACCTTTTCTAGGTCCTATACCTCCACCACCGGCCCTCCCTATAGCACCTGCTGCCCTAGCTCCATTGCCTCCACTGCCAGCTTCAGGGCAAGCACTGCCTCCCCCGCTACCCCTGCCACTCGTTACATATGCATTCCCAGTGCCTCCACATCTCCTGTTGGTGGCGTGTGCCCACCAACCGTGGCTACAGCATCCCCATCCCTGCCAATTCCAGCCACCCGAGCACCAGTTTGAGCACCAGCTCCAGGATCTCTACCATTAGCCTCAGCACCCACGCACTCACTCAGCGCCAGCACCCTTATCATCTGCTTTGGCTCCAGAACCTCCTCCATCAACCTCAGCTCCAGAACATCCAACCACCTCAGGTCCAGGACCTACACTATCAACCTCAGGCCCAGCGCCTGAACTCCAGCCTGAACTCCAGAAAATCCAACAGCCTCAGCTCCAGCGCAGCCACCATCAGCCTGAACTCCAGAACATCCAACAGCCTCAGCTCCAGGACCTACACTATCAACCTCAGCTCCAGCGCCACCACCATCAGCCTCAGCTCCAGGACCTACACTATCAACCTCAGCTCCAGCGCCACCACGATCAGCCTCAGCTCCAGAACCTACACTATCAACCTCAGCTCCAGCGCCACCACCACCATCAGCCTCAGCTCCAGAACCTACACTATCCTCAGCTCCAGAACCACCAATACCAGCATCCACTCCATCACCCCCTTCATGATCCTCAGCCACAGAATCCCTATCACACATACCTGAGCTCCAGCTTCCCCCACCATCAGCACCCCCAACTCTTCCTCAGCACCAGAACCTCCATCACCAGCCTAGCTGCAGAACCTGCACCATCACACTAGCTCTGCACCCATCATGCTCCTTACCCCCATCACACCTCCGAGCTGGGACAGTTGCTATCTACTTATCGGCCAAGTTAACGATGGATGTACCGGCCCCTGACTGACTGATGGTGGCTGCTGGGAGCAAATGCCCCTGGGCACCCTGAGCACAGGGTCCCTGGTCGTTGGGCACCGCTGGTCTGTGGTGTGGGGGGTAGGAGGGCACAGCGATACCAACAGGACCCTGTTGTGCTCACGTCAGGCCCTGCTTGTGTCTTCCAGGTGGTCCCATCGCGTCTGGGCCCTGCTCCTGGTTTCCCAGTATCTGGCTGTCCCGGCGGCGTCTCAGGAGCGAGGTAGGAAGGAGGGGTCGGGCTGTGATTACATGGGGCTCGTGGGGGGAGGGTCGTGGCGAGGCCAGACCTCAGGTCGCTCTGGTGACACGTTGTTCCTTGGCTCCTGCCCCATGCTGCGCCACGCTCCTGAGAGCTCAAGAGTCAAGGAACAACGTTGCGCGGAACGAGGGAAGGAAAATGTGAAGTAAAATGTCGGATAAAGCTGCCTCTGCCCGGGTAACAAACTGTTAACGTGTAATCTCCCCCCTTCCACATGACATCACGGGCCACTGAGCAGCGACTGGAACTTCTCACAGAGCTCTCCCGCGTTCAAGGCGTGCCTCCATGCCAACCATGCGTGCCAACCACACAGATCCTATCGCATGGACACCGCCACTGGCCATGCTGCCTTTGTCTAAGGTACCAAATGGTCCCAGTTCTGGGTGGCACACAAAAGAATTCTCTGTTTTTGGGTGCCAGCCTAAGAGCTCTTTTGTTCTGGCTGTTAGGTCCAGTACCCCTGTGTTCTGGGTACCAGCCAATGTGCCCCTGAGATTGGCGTGGAAGCCACTTTCTGTCTTGTTCTGGGTGCCAGCTACAGTTTGGCCCATACGTTTTGGGAGAGGTGTCTGCCGTTTCACCCTGCATCTTCACTCTTAATTGCCATCTGTGGGCCCCAGAGCTCTCCCCCTTTGCCCCTATAATCACAGGCATTAATTCACAGGTACCCATTGCTACCCTGGGTGCTCACTTCCACTAGACCCGCATATCAACATGCATATCTTGCCTGTCTAGGAGGTGTGTACCTGGGACCCAATGGTTTACATAGTGTGCTTCTATGGGCAGCAGACCATTTTTTTTATGTTGCGTTATTAATAATAATAATAATTATTATTATTAATGTGATACAGTTTCAATATAAACTTTACACATAAGAAAAACAAAAACAAAATAATAATAATAAACTTATCATATGTGTTGTGCTATTGTCAGAGTTGGACTAGGGTAAAATATTTTTGGAGAATGTGGAGAAAATTGTGCATTTCATCATTGTAAGTTAGGTCAATAGCATTGATCAAAACTGCCAGCTGCACACTGCACTGACTCATCAAGCTGGCCCACGCTGCCTCATAAAAGTGCCCCACTCTAGCTAGATGCCCCACTCTAGCCAGATGTGCCGGCCTTTAGGGCATTGCCTTATGGGCCAGCTCCAGCCTAGTCATTGGGTTTCATGCCAAGCTGCGTCTGGACTGAGTTCGGGACCCCCAGGTATAATAGTAAAGTCCTCCCATTCTCATGGGGGGCGTGGGGAGTACGTATGAATTGCTCCAACAACAAAAAAAGTTTCATGTCACCGGTCCAGGGGCCTTTCCATGGTGAACCTGGATGCCATATTGGAAGACTTGGCCCAAGACACACAAGACAGGCAAGGTAAAAAAAAATATGCTCCTTTGAGGACTACAAAGTATCCTTTACACTCTATAATGCCCTGTGCTGGAAATATAGCATAAAGGCGCAGGTCATAGAGCGGGAATTCTGAAGATTCTGATTGGTCTCCATTCCAAGGCTTGATGATGGGTGAAGAATTGCCAAGATGGCCCCCTTTCCCCGTTTTACTTTTCCTAAATGTTATGGGTTGGACCATTCAGTCCTTCCGAGGTTGGACAACTCCCCCACCCCCATAGATATGCTTATGAATGCAGATAGCACAGTCCGAGCGGAGCAGACGGGCACGCCTGCATATGATATAAAATACAAATTAGACGTAAACTTAAACAAGAAGAAGACTCTAGTCTCCAGGAGCTGAAGGTCAGGTCAGTGAAAACTCATAGCATTATGGCAGAACCCACCTTTTTTGGAATTGCATGCATCACTTTCAAATCAACTGTAGACTCATGCCATGAATCGCCAACAAGGACAGCGGAAGCATCGTCACTCCTAAGCTTGAAGACATTCTATGAGGAATTCCGATTGGGCCATTAGTTATGAGAATTTAATACAATGATTCTGTGTAGTTAAAGTGGTTTTGTACCATGTGGTGCTTGCCTCGCTGCATGTGGCTCTGCAAGGTGAGAGGGTGTGGTTGGTGGGAGAGGAGCCGCAGAGGCAGATGGGGAAACCTGTGGTGTTGATGGATGCCGGTTGGAGGTGCCCGGGCCGTTGGCACCTATATGCTGTCTATTGCATTAGTCTATTGCATTAGTGGCGAGCCCTAGGGACATGTTATCCAGTTGGGAAAGCTGAAGAGCTGAGAGGCAAAACGTGTTTTGGGCAAGACTCTCCGCTGATGCGAGGGAGTGAGATAGGACTGAAGAGCGGAGCTTAGCACACGGAGCTCCTGTTTGGGATCACCCATGTTTTACAGGATTTAGAGGAGGTTCTGGCTCAGGGCCTTAGGTAAAGTAAGTTTGTTTAATGATGGAACGAAGCTGGCAGTTCGCCACCACCCCTGTGGGACTACTTTGCCTGTAAAAGGCGAATCTGGAGTGGGAAGGTATCTGCCGGAGTGGAGTCATCCAGAGCGCCGGAGGGAATCGTTTTCAATCCAGCTGGGGCAGGTTGAAGGCACAGAGGACGGGAGCAGAAGACAAGCAGGGAGAGACCATTGCTTATGTCTGTCGGGGAGAGACCATTGCTCGTGTCTGTCGGGGAGAGACCATTGCTCGTGTCTGTCGGGGAGAGACCATTGCTCATGTCTGTCGGGGAGAGACCATTGCTTGTGTCTGTTTGGGAGAGACCATTGCTCATGTCTGTCGGGGAGAGACCATTGCTCGTGTCTGTTTGGGAGAGACCATTGCTCATGTCTGTCGGGGAGAGACCATTGCTCGTGTCTGTTTGGGAGAGACCATTGCTCATGTCTGTCGGGGAGAGACCATGGCTCGTGTCTGTTTGCGAGAGACCATTGCTCATGTCTGTCTGGGGGGGGCAGCGTTGTTGCTGCCATGTTACCTTGTTTTCAGGCATTCTATAGGCACAGCACCTGTCATGGGCATTTGCAGACTGTGATCTGCTAGTTGTGGATTGTCCTATAGGGATGATCGTAGGTAGGTTGGGAGTGGGGTAGTGGGGGGGGCTCTGGTAATACAACCTTCCTCAAAACCAGTAAGGGTATAAACAGTCGAGTACTGGACTTTGGTTTAAACTGTGGTGTGTCACGGGATGTAATGGAACATCCAGGGTGGCTATTTCACGTTCTTTGGTAGATTGTGTGTTGCCTATAGTGACAACTCTCAGGGTCTGGGCCTTGGATCTTCTCACCTGTGTGTGTATGCACTAAACACCCTAGATGACTGTATCAAATTAATTGGGAGGTTGTGCGATGAACCACACAGTTAGAAACCCCCTGCCAGTGTTGAATATTGTGACCTCCTGCACCACCCATCCGTGTGTAGGCAGGCGTGTCCTGTGCTTTGTTTTCAGGACTGTGTGTGTGGGTGGATTTGTGGGTGGATGTGTTAGGACACCCATATTCATTGGTAGATTGTGTGTTGCCTTAGAGAGAGGACCCCATAGGCGACGTGTCTAGACATTTGAGTCGTGTGCTTTGACGTCAGGCCTGTGCATGTCAGCGAATGTGCTACAATATTCAATACTGCGGTCCCATATTAATTGGCAAGTTGTGTATGCCAGCTGTTGCTTGCCCTATAGAAACTCTAAGCAGGTGGGTCTCGTGTTCTTCTGCACAGAAGCGCGTGTAGACAGTTGGGTTGTGTGTTTGGCCATGGGGTTGGGCGGTTGTGTAGGGTGGTTTATCATGTTGGGTACTGTCACTGGAGATACTAACAGGGTGTAGTTGGCTATGGTTAGGCTGAGTGTTGGTTTTGTCGTGGGCATGGTGTGGCTGGTGTGGTGAGGTTGTGGTAGGTGGACGAGCCATGGCGTGTGCCCACAGTCCTCCATGTCTTTGTGTGCAGTATGTTCAGTTGAGTGCTCATGTGATACGTGGTGAACCCACCTTCTGCATGCGGACGCAGTTTGTGTATGGTAAGGAGGTGTTTGAGCAATGGATGGGCATGTTTTGTGGTGAGTCGGCATCAGTTGGTTGCTAGCTCATCTGACGCCACCTAGGTTCAGGCAAGCGGCTCATAAAGTGAACGCAGCGTGGTGGGTCCCCTCTGGTGACACAGATGTATGTTTATTGGCTGCCTCGTGTGTACACTACATAGGACAAAGAGAATCGGCGTTGTTGAAGATATGTAATTGTGTACATGAGTTGTGTATTTAGGTGCTGTCGAGGGGTGTATGGTTGCAAGGCTATGTATCTGCATAACGTTGAATGAATATTGTTGAGAATGTAATTGGTTTGGGTGAAGCCTGCAGGCTAGCCACAGTGTTCATTCACCCCCGCTCCTCCTCTAGTTTCTCCTTCATCTTTAAGGCTTCCGGTTTTATGGTATTTATTTTTCTGCCATTTCCGTCTGTATTTATCCACATTTACTTTTTGTCGTATAAAAAGATAATTCGCAACCAGTTTTTTCTGCATTTAGTCTAATAAAAAAATGAATTTATTAATGCACACATGCAGCCACATAGGAAAGAAATGCTAGCTCAATTTTTTCCATAACAACAAACGGTTGCTCCTGTGACTGCTGCTGCCTTAACATATATGCTGTCAGCAATTTGAAAAACGTTACTGCTGTTTTATACAACTTTTACCTCTCCATGCTGCCAATCTGCAATGTGATTGGCCTGCGATGTTTGAGTGACATCATTGAGAACCAGACAGAAAGGCCTGTTTTTTGTGTTTTTTTTCTCCATTTTTATAAATAAATACAGACAGAAAGAAAATCGATTTCCATCTGTTTGTGTAAAAATCAGTCAAAACAGAAAACTGGAAGCCTTTGTCATAACCGGCAAGCGCCTCTATACTGGCGCCATGTGTAGGTTTCTTTAAGCATTTTCGCGGAAGGGACACCGACGAGTAAACCACAGGGGTAACTAGCACGAGAGGCAGGAGCAGGACCTCCCTAGAAACCTGTCCCTTCCCCGACACCCCATGGTGCCAGCTCCCAACAGTGCCTGGTAGACGCCCCTGTTTGCTCTTCCACTAGTACACTAACACTGGAACACCATAGACTCTGTCCGCCTAGCTATAGCATTATGGAGAGGTGTGGGCTAAACTTTGCTCTAGTTTGCTTTCTTTCTGGTCTCTCAGTTATTTGTCAAATTATATTAAAAGTGACTGCATGTCTGCCTGCATACACCAGCACCCCTTCCCATCGGGCAACCTGCAAGCTAAGTATTAATGGCTGCTGGTTAATCTTACTCTCATTGTGTGTGTATGTGGGTAGGTTTCGCGTATAGTGCCTAGCACCCTCTCAAAGCTGTTTCAAAGCGCTATTGGGAAGAGCGAATGGGTGGGGGTGGCCTCGGTTTGAAGTAACTGATTGTGATATTTGCCACCATGCCAGGAACAAGCTGGCCTATAGGGAACTCTGTAGATTTCCTTGTAGGCCTCTGCATTCTGGGCGTCTTTTGTGGCGAATTTCCACATTTTCTCATAGGAAAAGGGTTGGACTTGCTAGAAATGTGTAATATGGGGGCACTTTGAAAATGATTTTCATGGGCTCTTTTGGTTCCAAGTCCACCCCTGCACCGTGCCCTCCTCTTCTGCACACTCATGCCCCCTTCTCTGCCTGCTGCCACCCTTCGCCTTTTCTGGGCTCTCATGATCGACTCTGCCACCTGCCTTCTTCGGTGCTCTCCCACGTTTGCTGCCCCCAGCAGGATTTGCTTCCGCCTCATGCCCTCTTCTGTGCCCTCCTCTCTGGTGTACCGACTCCTAGCCTCCCGGGCCTCACCCTTGACCCACAACCCTTGTCCATACCCACCTGTCGCTGGCTCTGCTCCGAGACGCGGCTCTTGCCTACCCGCCCTCTTGCATTGTGCTCCTGTCAGTAGATACGGGCCTCTGTGATTGAGAAAGGGGGTGCTTTGTGAGGGGAGCGCCATGCTGTGGGACGTGGGGGATGGGCTTTCAGTGACCTGCCAGGATTCCCTGAGCTCGGGTTTAGGAGGAACAAAGCCAGGGGCCTTCAGACTCTTGAAGGTATTTGCCGCGCTGAGCGACGGGCGCGCTCTGAAGGGCTCTGCTTGTTCTGCCGATGTCGAGTTTCCCCTTGAATCTGTGTCCGTACTTGTTGGGAATGAAGCGTCAGGTGGCCCTGCCTCGCTGCGCGGATGGAGAGTCTCGCGTTTCTGCTGCTCTCTCCTGGCAGCCCGCGGCTCCATTAATTCATACAATGTCCTTTGTGGGTTGGCACTGGGTGAAAGGTGCATGAGACAGCGCCGCGCGCTCCCGGCAGTAGGCGGGGCTGGCAGATCGCAGGCGGAAGCAGCGTGTCAAGCGGGTCTGTCACTCAGGGCCCCCGGTTCTCATTAACTATCAAGGCCTCCGAAAAGCTGAACAAACTTTATCGGAGACAGGAGCTGGGGGCCCTCGAATATTTCCTAAAAATACAGCAAGCTGTCTTGTGCACTTTACCCTCAATGGGAGGGCTTTCAGGGCTGAACCACAGGTTCAATTATAATGTTCATTATGTATACCCCATTTCACTCACCAAATGACAGCAGTAACTGAATACTCTGCGTGGTTATTTATAACGGAGGCTGGGAGGGGGGTGCAAGGGGAGGACTGGCCTATTTGGAATTGTGGTGAATTCCTGGTAGGCCTCTGTACACTCGGCCCCTTTTGTGTACTACTGGTAACCAATTTTATTTCCAAATTTTCTCATAGGAAAAGGGTTGGGCTTGCTGAGAATGTGTAATATGGGGCCACTTTAAACATGATTTCCAGGGCCTCTATTCGTTCCCTGTCCACCACTGGGTCGCTCCACTTTAGACCTCGCGTAGGCTCCCAATGGAAATGTAGTGGGTTTCATTTGCAAGAGCAGTGAAGTGACCGGCAGGAGACTCGAGCATGTAATGTCTCCACCTGCTTGGTCGTGCTTCATCCCGCGCCTCTCTCCTGCCTCTGCTGCAGATGTGCCTGATTCTATTCCCAGTATTTCCCTGTGCTCATTCCGTTTCCCGATCTTCCCGCAGGTGTGTGCCGGGTTACATGACCTGGTCTCAGGTTCAGTTGTGCCATGTTGTATTCCCAAGCCTCGTCTTCAGGTATTTCTGGTTCTATTTCAAGCCTTCCATCCTCTGCCGGAAAGTCCCATTCTATATCCAGTCAAATACATCACCCCTGACCTCTCCAGCTGCGTCTGATTTTATTCTTAGGCTCTCCTCTGCCACAGGTGTGCCTCATGCTATACCTAGGCCCTCTTCCATTCTTGCCATGTCTGCTTCTATACCTGGCCTCTTCTAACTCTTTTTAAATCTAGTTCTACATCCAGGCTCTCCTCCACTGTTGCTATATCAGGTTCTTTACTCAGACTCTCATCCATTCTTGTTGTGTTTCATTCTCTATGGAGGCTCATCTCACTGTTTGCATGTCTGTTTCTATATCCTATCTCCTCTGCTGTTGGTATATCTTGTTCTATACCCAGGTTCTTCCAGTTGGTTCCTCTGGTTCTATACCCAGGGTCTTCGCCACACTTTGTCTGGTTCTACACCCAGACTCTTCCCCCCTCCTCACATGTCTGTTTCTATACCCAGACTCTCCTCCCATCTTGGAATGTCTGTCTCTGTACCCAGATTCTTCTCCCCTCTTTATAGGTCTGGTTCTATAAGCATAATCCCCTACCCTCTATGTAGGCCTGGATCTAAAAGCATACTCCCCCCCTCTTTGTAGGTCTTGTTCTATAAGCATACTCTCCTCCCCTCTTTGTAGGTCTGGTTCTATAAGCATGCTCTCCTCCCCTCTTTGTAGGTCTGGTTCTATAAGCATACTCTCCTCCCCTCTTTGTAGTCTGGTTCTATAAGCATGCTCTCCTCCCCTCTTTGTAGGTCTGGTTCTATAAGCATACTCTCCTCCCCTCTTTGTAGTCTGGTTCTATAAGCATACGCCCCCCTCGTTGTAGGTCTGGTTCTATAAGCATACACTCCTCCCCTCTTTGTAGGTCTGGTTCTATAAGCATGCTCTCCTCCCCTCTTTGTAGGTCTGGTTCTATAAGCATACTCTCCTCCCCTCTTTGTAGCCTGGTTCTTTAAGCATACTCTCGTCCCCTCTTTGTAGGTCTTGTTCTATAAGCATACTCTCCTCCCCTCTTTATAGGTCTCGGTCTATAAGCATACGCTCCTCTCCTCTTTGTAGGTCTGGTTCTATAAGCATACACTCCTCCCCTCTTGCTATCTCCACTGTTCTCCACTATTGATCTGTTTGTCTTTATATCCAAACTCTTCTCCACATTTGATATATTTGATTTTGTATGAAGGCTGTCGCCCACTGTGATTTTATGCCAAGGATCTCCTTCACCCTGTGTTTGCCTGGTTACGGTACCATAACCAGGCTCTCGGTGCTAAGTGTGCCTCTGATTTTATTTCCAGTGTCTCTTGGTGTCAGAGTGGAATTCCACACCCTTCCCCACGGATAGTGGCTGATTGTAATTCTAGGCTCTCCTCAGGTCTAGTAGAGTGTATTTTTTTTCTTGCAAGCTCACTCTATGTGGGCCTGTTTCTGACCCCAGGCTCTTGCTTGCTCACTACAGGTGCTGATGAGTCTAATTCCAGACCCCAGCATCTCAGAGTGTGTATCATTCTGTCTCAAGGCTCTTGACACTATAGGTGTTCTATACTGTTTCCAGACACCCCCTGCTGCGTTGGTGTCTGATTCTGTAGCCAGGCTCTCCTACGCTCTTTCTTTGTCTGATTTTACACCCAGACTCTATTTGCGTAGCTGATTATTTTTTTCTTTTAATCTACGCCAGGTATTTTTGATTCTAATTGCAGGTTCCCTTCTCTCCGGATAGCCGCGTGCTCTCATTAGCACTAGCTATATGTATCATATTCAATTACCAGCATAATTCTGTTCCCTAACTCTCTTCTACTCCGGTAGCGTCTGATCCTATGCCCAGGCCCTCCTCCACTCCAGGTGTATCTGATTCTATAACCCTCAGCCTCCAGTGTTTATCTGATTCTAGTACAAGGTCCTCGTCCGTGCTGGGCATGTCTGATTCTAATTCGTGGCTCCTGACCACTCCAAGCGGTTGTATTATCAGGCTCTTATTCACTAGTAATGTGCCTGGTTTTATACCCAGATTCTACCACACTCCAAGTATGTCTCCTTCTGTTCCCAGGCTGTTATCCACGCCAAGTATGCCTGGTGTCGTTCTCAGGCTCTCGGCCACTCCAAGTGTATCTGATTCTAATTCCATCCTTCCTACCCTCAAGGTGTGCCGTATTCTATATCCATGGTCTCTGGCACTCTTGCCATGCCTGATTCTGTACCCTTGCTTTTCTCTGCGCTTGGTGTGTCCGATTTTATTTTTATACCCAGTCTTTTGTCCGCTTCAGGTGTATTTGATTCTGATTTCAGGCTGCCCTTCTCTGCAGATATGTGTCACATTCTCATCACAGGCTCTCACCAGCTTTATGTGTTTCATATTCTATGACCGGCCACTCTAGGTGTTGTGTTATGTTATGTTGCATTTGTATAGTGCTTTATGTACCATTGGTATGATCTCAAAGCACTGTGGGTTAAACGCCCTCTGGGACCGTGGTCCGTAACAGTTGAAAGAGTAGTGTAGCATATAGAGCTTGAGTGCACTTGGTATGTGAGCAGCCAGAGTGGTTTTTGCAGATTGGCTGCAGTCTAATGCTAAGTGTGGTGCAGTGCATGTGAGAGATCAGTGTAATGTGGGCAGCAAGGAGGGTTGTCTCTGAGTCTGCATTCTCACTGCCGTGAGGCATGTGTAAGAGATTATGTGTGCCACTGGGCCCATTTTTTTCGTGGGGTATAGCTGCGTTCTAGCAGGAGGTTGAGGTGTTTTATGAGCGACATAGGTATGTGTGCAGCCAGGCCGAATTAATCGAGGGGTTCAGCTGTGTTCGATTGTTGATGTAAAGAGAAGAGTGAACATAATGGTATGAATGAGTGTCTGTGGTTATCAGTGGGTGGCTCCTGGTCGGTGAGGTTATGATCATTTATTTTGGATGGGCAGTCCTTTTCAAGACGCTCTGTGGTTGGACTTGGAGGGCCCATTTTCAGGGTCTCTGTAGGAATTTTGAGTTTGGTTGTTGGGTGCTTATTGGGATATTCTGCAGTGATTTTTTGTTTCAGGTAAGTGCTGATTCTCACAGGACAATGGCCATAGGGGGATGGGTATATGGCCATGGGCGGACCTTTTCATGTATTTGGAAAAAGCCATGTTTTTGCCACTTTACAGAAGCCCATGTAGTCCTGGTTAGGCCGAATATTAGGGGCACAGGAATTCCATAGAGTTGGTGCATGGGTAGAGTAGGCTAACCCTCCAAGTCTGATAGAATTGGAGGCTGGGATCATAGGTAGTAGGGCCGTGCTTGTAGGCTGCGTGTTGGGCGGTAGCGCATCATCTGCTCTTGGAGGTATGATGGGCCGCCCTTCTGCTCGGTGGGTGATGCACAGGATTTTGAAAGTAGCCTTCATCCAATAGGTACCCAGTGGAGGGTGCAGAGAGCAGGCGAGATGTGGTCCCTTCATATCCGTGCAAGGAGGAGGTTAGCGGATGCTTTTTGGACTCTTTGGAGTTTGTTAATTTGGTGTGCCGCAGAACCCAAGTACATGGAGTTTGCATAGTCCAATCTGGACATGACGATTGACATAATAGAGGTCAATCTTCTTGGGAAGGAGAGATAATGGAAGATGCGTCTTAGAAGCCTGAGGTGGTAGTGACAGGATTTGGTTCATTGTTGATGCGATGGGACAGGGTTAGGTCTGAGTCCAATATGCAGCCAAGGTTTTTGACTTTAATGGAGGTGGTGGGAGTTTAGGAACGGGTGCCTTCACGCAGCTTCAGGTGCTTTCTAGACCCAGGCCACCTAGACGGCAGGTGTGCCTGATTCCACACCTTTCACTCAGCTTCAGATGCTTTCTAGTCACAGGCCCCGTCCACTCCAAGTGTGCTTGAATCTATGCCTATCACTCAGCTTCATGCACTTTCGAGTCCCAGCCTGACTCCACTGCAAGTGTGCCTGATTCTATGCCTATCACTCCGTTACAGGCACTTTCTAGTCCCAGGCACACTCAACTCCAAGTGTGCTTGATTCTACTCCTATCGCTCAGCTTCAGGTGCTTTCTAGTGCCAGGCCCCCTCCACTGCAAGTGTGCCTGATTCTATGCCTATCACTCAGTTTCAGGAACTTTCTAGTCCCAGGCCCCCTCCACTCCATGCGTGCCTGATTCTACTCCTATCACTCAGCTTCAGGCACTGCCTGATTCTAAGCCTATCACTCAGCTTCAGGTGCTTTCTAGTCTCAGGCCCCCTCCACTACAAGTGTGCTTGAATCTACACCTATCAATCAGCTTCATGCACTTTCGAGTCCCAGCCCACCTCCACTGCAAGTGTGCCCGATTCTATGCCTATCACTCCATTTCAGGCACTTTCTAGTACCAGACATGCTCCACTCCAAGTGTGCTTGATTCTACTCCTATCGCTCAGCTTCAGGTGCTTTCTAGTGCCAGGCCCCCTCCACTGCAGTGTGCCTGATTCTATGCCTATCACTCCGTTTCAGGAACTTTCTAGTCCCAGGCCCCAGCCACTCCAGACTTGCCTGATTCTACTCCTATCACTCAGCTTCAGGCACTGCCTGATTCTAAGCCTATCACTCAGCTTCAGGTGCTTTCTAGTCACAGGCCCCCTCCACTATAAGTGTGCTTGAATATTCGCTTATCACTCAGCTTCATGCACTTTCGAGTCCCAGACCAGCTCCACTGCAAGTGTGCCTGATTCTATGCCTATCACTCAGTTTCAGGCACTTTCTAGTCCCAGCCCCCCTCCACTCCAGGCGTGCCCAATTCTATGCATATCACTCATCACCAGGTACCATCTAATCCCAGACCCCTCCACTGCAGGCGTGCCTGATTTTATTCTCACTCATCTTCAGGTACCTCCTAATCCCAGCCTATCACTCATCCTAAGGTACCTTCTAATCGCAGGTCCCCTCCACTGCAGGCATGCCCGATTCTATGCCTATCACTCAGCATCTGGTGGCTTCCAGTCCACTGCAGGTGTGCCTGATTCTCTGCTTATCACTCAGCATCTGGTTGTTGCCAATCCACTGCAGGTGTGCCTGATTCTATGCCTATCACTCAGCATCTTGTTGTTTCCAGTCACAGTCCACTGCAGCATGTCTGATTCTATACCTATCACTCATGTTCAGGTGGTTTCCAGTACTAGGTCCTCTCCACTGCAGGATTGCCTGATTCTGTGCTTATCACTCAGCATCGAGTTGTTTCCAATTTACTGCAGGCGTGCCTGATTCTATGCCTATCACTCATGTTCAGGTGGTTTCCAGTACTAGGTCCTCTCCACTGCAGGCGTGCATGATTCTATGCTTATCACTCAGCATCTGGTGGCTTCCAGTCCACTGCAGGCCTGCCTAATTCTATGCCTATCACTCAGCATCTGGTGGCTTCCAGTCCACTGCAGGCGTGCCTGATTCTATGCTTATCACTCAGCATCAGGTGGTATGTATTGTAGGCTCAGGCCTTGTCCCACTCGAGACGTGCCTGATTCTATGCCTATTGCCTACTCCAGGTGTGCCTGGTTCTAAACCAATCACTCGTCTCCAGGTGGTGTCTACTCCCCACTCCACCCCAGGTGTGTCTGGTTGTATTCCCAGCCTCTGGTCCGTCCTCCCAGGTGTGCCGTCTAACATTCCCAGGCTCCCCTCCCCTGCGCGTGCATGCCTGCAATTCCAACCCTCAGGAAGGTCGCGGCTGGGTGTCTGCTCCTCGTAATTCCATTCTCCAGCCCACGCTGCTGCGAGTTTGCCCCGCCAGGGTGTCCAGCCGCTCCCCTCTTTCCCATGGGGACTGATTGATTAACACGCGAGTGTGGGCTTTGGGGGCGGCGGGGATGCGGCCCGAACAGGCTGCAGGCAGGTCACTTTGCGCATTCCTTGCAGGCATCCAGGAATGCTGGGAGCCCTGGGTCCGTCGGTCTGGGGCACCATGCACCCTCCCCTCCCTCCCTCCGACCTCTCCAGATGGGCTTCCAAGCAATCACATTACAGCCGGGTTTTCCAGCGTAATCCCTATTAGGTGTATGCTCTGTAAAAAGGGTCTCCCCGGTTTTGGGACCCAGCGACCACCATCTTCTACTCCTAGCAGCCTTTAGTGGACTTCTGTGGTTGAGTTGCCAGAAGACTAAAAACCTCCAGCCAGCAGGGAGTACTTACCTAGCATGCTGGATATTCCAAGGGCCATCCACCCAACGCTTAAAGATTTTACCAACCAGCAGGGAGTACTTACCTAACATGCTAGATATTCCATGGGTCATCCACCCAACGCTTAAAGATTTTACCAACCACCAGGGAGAACTTACCTAACATGCTAGATATTCCATGGGTCATCCACCCAACGCTTAAAGATTTTACCAACCTGCAGTGAGTACTTACCTAACATGCTGGATATTCCATGGGCCATCCACCCAACGCTTAAAGATTTTACCAACCTGTAGGGAGTACTTACCTAACATACTAGATATTCCATGGGTCATCCATCCAATGCTTAAAGATGTTACCAACCAGCAGGGAGTACTTATCTAACATGCTAGATATTCCATGGGCCATCCACCCACCGCTTAAAGATTTTACCAACCGGCAGAGAGTACTTACCTGACATACTAGATATTCCATTGGTCATCCACCCAATGCTTAAAGATTTTACCAACCTGCAGTGAGTACTTACCTAACATGCTGGATATTCCATGGGTCATCCACCCAACGCTTAAAGATTTTACCAACCTGCAGTGAGTACTTACCTAACATGCTGGATATTCCATGGGCCATCCACCCAATGCTTAAAGATTTTACCAACCAGTAGGGAGTACTTACCTGACATACTAGATATTCCATGGGTCATCCACCCAATGCTTAAAGATTTTACCAACCGGCTTCCCTAACATGCTAGATATTCCATGGGCCATCCACCCACCGCTTAAAGATTTTACCAACCGGCAGGGAGTACTTACCTGACATACTAGATATTCCATGGGTCATCCACCCAATGCTTAAAGATTTTACCAACCGGCTTCCCTAACATGCTAGATATTCCATGGGCCATCCACCCAACGCTTAAAGATTTTACCAACCGGCAGGGAGTATTTCCCTAACATGCTAGATATTCCATGGGTCATCCACCCATCGCTTAAAGATTTGACCAACATTGAGCAGGGAAAGGGGAAAGACCCTGGTGTCACGAATACGACCAGAGCCAGGCGGAGGTTCCAGGTCTCAGCGCCAGGGCTTACCGGACCTTGCATGCAGAGCAATATCAGAATTATATAACATGCCACAGACTGTCTTGTCATGATCTTGCCAATTCATAGCACTCTACGCATAACGTTTATTACCGACCACCTTTACAGCGATTGGATGTGCTACCGCCCAGGCTACACAGATCTCTGTAGCAGAAGCACTCACCCACTGAGCTATTTTACAGATTATTCCTCAGTTACTGAAGGAAGGATGTTTCAAGAGAGGTGGAGTATCTCAATATGGGGTGCTAGTTATGTTAAAAGCTTTTTATGTTAAGTTACTGGGAGTCTTACCATATAATGTCGCCATTTGCATGGTCTCCAGGCACCCAGAAAAAGAGGAGGGTGGGTTATGTACGGTGCCAGTCACCACCATAGTGGTCTAACAGTGCCAAGGATTGTTTACAGAGCGGCCTAATATGCCCCTGCCAAGGGAAGTGAAGGGCGGGATGTCTCTGGTATGGGGCATGCAGTTGTGGATGGCATTAGCTTGGCCATAGGTGCTACAGGCATTGGATCTCTCAGGCTGAGGCGCCGCTGGCAAGGCCTCGGGCACCTCGGAGAGGTGTGCTAGCAGTGAGGGCGTGTCGGTTTTTAGGTTGCAGTGACTGCGTTTTGAGGGATGTCCATGATTTATTTGATTTGTCTCCCCCGGACATTTCTGTCAACCCTCACCCACCCCTACCTCCACTACCCCCTTACTTACCTTTGGGCGACTCACTTTGCTGTGTGCCATCGACTCCTCCATTCCTCCTTCCATTTTAAACCTTTATTGTTTTGGTTGTGGGGGACACCCCCAAAACCTCCGTTGTGATTATAGTGTACAAGAGTGCGGGGGACAGCCCCGCAACCCGTGCTCCCTTGCTCACTATAATCGAACTGAATGAGATATTTGTTCGAAATCGTCAGCTGTTGATCATTTTTGTTCAGCCGAAATTCGAATAAATATCCCATTCGTTTCTTTTTTCTTCCGGTCATTACTATGGATACCTGTTTTTAGATGGGATTTGGACAAAAGCCTGGGGGCCAGCAACTACAGACAGTGGTCTCTCAAGCAGGGCTGTGAAGGGCCAGGGAATAGGGTCTCTCATGGTGGGGCACTAGGGGTTGGCTGTGGGATTTTCGTAAGGCTGGATTTTAGCAAATGGTGGAATGTAGTGATCGTGGCATTTTATGTAAGGTTGACGGTACTCCCTGGCGGTGTTTGAAATGAGGGATGGATGGGGTCTTTAGCGTTTGACTCACTTGTAATGTTTGCCTTCTCATGTTGTGAAGCTGTTATGATATGCTCCAACCGTTTAATAACAATAAAAACATGTTTACAAAAATAAAATAATAATTGAGCAGTCAGTGGACAATGTACTGCTAAGTTCAGTGAGTACAGAGGAGCCGAATAAAAACCCAGGGTGAGTGTGAATCACTTACGCTATTCCCCATTCTCATCTGTAGCGCTCCCCAGGGTTCTGCTCTCTCTCCCCCGGGACACCGTAACCAGCATGGGTCTCCATGTCCGGCCATCTGCAGCCCCGGCAACACCAGGTTTTGAGGATCCTCACTGACTATGTTAAAAGCTCCCATTTGCGTTGACTGTTTTCAGATTCCTTTAGTGTATCCTGAATACCCAGGGGGGATTTGGCCCTTGTGGGACTGCTTTGCATGTATGTGCAGCCTCTCCTTTATATCCTGTGCTCACTGGGTGTGCATGTGCAATACTATTCTCATAACACACAGTTGTAGGTCCCCCGTGCAGGAGACATGGATCTTAAAACTACACTCCTGTATCTATCTGCATGACAGTGAAACCTTTCATAGAAATGAACTACAGGAGCCCTAGTGGCCCCAAGCGGGCGCTTCTTCAGACTGCATCAAAATGCATCCTAAGCAACCTTTCTTATACCATAAAATACAGCTCTCAATATAGATTGAACTGCAACTCGGCCGGGAGGATAGCTCAGGGGCAATGTGCTTGTCTTGGAAACAAGACCACCCAGAGCAACACAGGTTCGATCCCCGTATCCACATTTAGAATCCTCTGGGTATTAAGTGTGTTATAAATAACCAATCACAGCTGAAAGAAACCTAACATGTCAAAACCATTGGCCATGGTTTGCAACCCTTAGGTCTCCACATGTTTATACTACAACTTCCATCTGCCCTATCCAGCATTGTTAAGATTCAGTGATCATGGTAGTCGTAGTCCAAAGGATCTGAAGAGCCGCAGGTAGCAGACCGCTGCATTCATTGTTAATGTAATGATAATCTGCTAGTGTAGGATCAGACCAAAGGCATGGCACTTCCCTCTGAGGCTCCAGAAAAGCTCACCTTTTTTAGTCGGAAACTCATTGGGCCATCATTGGATTAAAAGCCGGATCTGTAAATGGGCTGTTCATCTGGGCCCTCCAAAAATGTGCATAGAAGCTACGCGATTATTAATTCCACATCCAAGAAAGTGGAGGGGTCCAAGGAATGGCCACTCCCAGCGCCCGCCCATCCTATATAATGTACACCCACTGCCAGTGGCATCCAGAGCATGGTTTAAAAGGCCCTTATGGTGCTCATGCACAACATAGCATGCAGGAATGCCACCAAATACTTTTCAGCTAAAACGATCAGGCATCAGCCTGCAAGATCCGGAGAGATTGGCAGCTGCCAGAAGCGGCCCTTGATGGGTGCGGCTTGACAGCTGGACGTCAGCGGGTCCTTTCCTCTAACTTCTCATCCGCTTCCAAGGAGTGCTTTGTCTTCTATGCTTGAGGCAAGGCACGGAGCTCAGCTCCCTCAGGGTGGTGGGAGGGTGGTGAGGTGCTGCTAGGTGTGGTGCTGCTAGGTGTGCTGCGGCTTCACTCATGGGGACCTTCTGGCCACAGTGAGGTGAAGGGGAAGGTGAGTTTCTCAGTGCCTGAAGAGCCGGGCAGAACGTGTCGCACCCAGGCTCCTGCTCTGGCCTCCCAATATGTACCCGAAACGCCCCCTTCTGTTCAAGTGTTCTGCCTTCTTTCCCCTCCTGCTTTTCTCTGCCCTGTGTGGGTTACTGTGACTCTGGCCATTGTCAGGCCAGGCTAGGTCGGCAGAGGCTGGCCTTGTTCGGCGAGCAGTGTGGGTCAATGTCATTTTGTCCCCCGGCTGTTTTTGCTTAGGTGATATAGAGTTGGTGAGGTGTTCTCTTTATTCCACCTCATCTATTTTTCACTGCGGGAAGTGTCCTTCCGGAGCCCTGATTTGACTTTATCGTCATACGAAGTATCATGGGGACTCTTAATCCTTTGTAAAGCTGCTCTTTCATTCTCAGCATGCCTGTTACTGGAGCCCACACCTCCAAAATGACATCTATGTCCTCAGAGGAACTACTGTCCCTACTTACCCATTGTGCACCCCCTAGTTCGGGTCACCTGAAGTGCCCCATCAAGAAGGCCCTACATGTGGGCTGCTGGGTTTAGCCCTTGCAGAGCATGGCTGGACATCTGCATCTCCAGTGAGTGTCTAGCCGCACACAATTGGATTGTAACAATTGTTTAGCAATTTATAAACAGTAATGGGGTGCAGGGGAGATGAACAGACCTCGACACGAGGTGGTGTATACAATGCAATGACAACAGTGGTCCACACCTTTGTGGAACCCTCCCGTCTCTTACACACCCTTTTGTGGTTGTAAAGGCAACCACGTTTTTAATGATAATGAAATTACTTAAATGTTTTCATGCATTCATTTTCATATGAGCAGTAATTGACCCTATTCATACACATATTGCATTGCCAATACCCAGTAGGAATCGGCTGACCGAGGTCTTAGCACCGAGTGCCCAAAGGAAAGAGAGACTTCATGATGTGAGAATAGGCAACTCCTCCTGCTGTGCTGATGAGGACCCATGGCTTATCCTTGGGCACCCACACCACAAGCGTGGAAATGGAAAGTGGTCAGCCAGGAAGCACAAATGGATTAATTCCTTCTCCGACCCTGGTTATACAATCTCCTGTGGACAATACGGAAAAGTCCACTATGGAATTACCTTTACAGCTTCCTTTGGGGCAGGGGGGACCTGCTGCTGATGAGCGTACTGTTCAAAGTGTATCCAGTAATACAGTGGCCGAAAAATTGCCTTTTTTTTTACAAAGTATCGCTGCAAAAAGGCTATGATGTGACCCGGTAAAAGTGTTTCCATTATATCAAACAAGGGGTGCGGGGCCTTCGGGGGTGTCCCCCGCTCCCTTTGTGCAGTATAATGGGTCAGGGGGTTGTGGGGCTGTCCCCCGCCTCCATTTGGGGGGCCACACCACAGCCTTTTGGCAGCAATGTTTTTTAAAACAGCCATTTTCACTGCGACTTTATTACACTGTTCAAAGTGAGTAAATCACACCTGCGCAGTGGCATTGAGTTAGGGAAAACATCTCATCTCATATGAACTTAATCAGTGTAACTTCGCAGACTTCTGTCTATAGATGGAATCCCTGGACACGTGTGTTTTGCAGTATCATCCGGACAAGATAAACTGACCAAAGGCCCAATTAGGTAGACGAGGCTTGTCACACAGTCCAGAAGGAACCCAGTTGCCTGAGGCGTGAAGCGCGATATGCCCCCCCACCCCCCGATTCTTTCGTTGTCTTTGCCTGTGCCAGCTGAAGAGCGAGTGCAAGCTCTGATATCCACACTGTCCTTGTATCTGGTGATCCGGAACAAGCATCGTCTTGTTCTGCCCGACGACGTCCTAATCTTAAAACTAAAACTGGTATTCCTAAAAGCGTGCGGGTTAGTAAAACCCATATGCCGGAGATTGAGGACAGGACCATAAGGGGGTCGGTTATGGACTAAAGAAATGTAATCACGGGTGTCCAGAAGCCAGCGGGGAATGAACGCAGGGAAGCCCTGAGGAGCAAAGTTCTGGAGTGGCTAAAGCAAAGGACTGGGCCTGGGGTGATTAGAACCTCTGATCTGAAAGCCCCCCGGAGGATTAGCCTTGAATGATAGTTGGTGTTTGCTGAACAAAAGGCACTGCATACTTGTGGGGTGTGGGGCTAGTAACCTGCCTTTCTTTTTGGGTATGTGTAGTCTGATACTGGGCAGTGTGCCAGCATAGTATGGAATGCATCCTCCTGAACATTGTCTACTACTTGGCATTCTGTTTCTCGCGCCCTTTTTCTTTTGTGCTGAACAACATGTCACCTGCCTCCAACCTAAGGATTGTGCTTAATTATGCATTACGTCTTCCTGTATTATTTTGATTGGTCTGAATTCTTACCTGCATTATCCTTATTTTATTGTGTTGTTGTCTGTTTGTTCTGGCTCAATGCCCTAATGCCTTTGAGCCCATATCAGCGCTATACAAATAAATAAATAAATACAAATACAAATTTGGAAATCTGGGTTCTAAAATGATTAACCTTAATCGGAGGTAAACCCCATTTCAGTGTTCGTCGAAAAGCTCGGGGCTGCTACCACTGTACCAGTGAGAACAAAATAATAGGTTGACTTATAAAAAAGCACATTTTTTTCAAACGCAGCGTGCAGGAAGCACACTTTCTAAATACCTTTACGGTTGACATCTCCCAACGCCAAGCCCTTGGGTACCCCCATACTTTTGTGGCACCTTGAAACACTTGTGTATCGGCTCCACATACTTTTGTGGAGCCTTGAAACATTTGTGCATAGACGCCTTACAAATGTCCAATAAATAAATAAATATAAGAACCAAGAGGTTGGACTCATTGCCGGGTCCAGATTCACTGATTTGCAGGGCAGTATCATCTGTTAAAGATCCCAGTGGCACTCATTTTAATTCAATGTTAATGGTCCATGAATTTAGTATTAATGGCTTCTCTGCTAGTCTAAGTCCCATTGGCCACGCCCACGTTAGGTCCTGAGTCAGTTGTGCATGGATTCAAAATGTCCCTGGCCAGAAACCCTATACACGTTTTGAGATCATATACAGTTAAAAACAGAACTTCAATGCCCCAAAAAGTCACAAATTATGTTTTATCGAAGGAAAGGGAAATGCAAAAAAATGGACCAATATATAATGCATAGTAGCCACCAAAGGCCATAGTGTAAAAATCATGCATCTATGTGAAAGCATCGTCCGCTGTACGACGGCCGCATGAGTTCTTGCGTGCATGGCCGACACGTTCCTGTACCAAGTCTTGTTTTTCCTCCTCCGTCCAAGAGTTGTGTTTGTCCCTCGAGGTCGCTTCTGGGAACTGGTCTGAAAGAGGCCTCAGCAGCAGAGCTTTCGTGAGTCTCTGCCAGCCCTCTTCATGAGGCTTGGCAGCTTCTTTTATGTTCCGCGTGTCTCTCGTGGATATGCTATGGACAGCGTAGCTTGGACCCAGTGCCGAGTGAAGGTGGGGTTCCCCCTCATTGGAGGCTGGGGGCAATTAGATGTGTGTTTAAAGATTGTTACATTTTTCTTCCAACCACTGGTTGAAGCAATGGGTATTCTGGGTAGTGAGTCTCTAAATTGGTGATGATATTTTGTTCTCCTTTTTCTTGTTTTGTTTACAGTAAATACTCCGATTTTTCATTAATAATCACATTAGCAGACCATATGGTGTAAAGCATGACTGTCCCAAACACACCTGGGTTCTACAGAGACTGTTATCATTAACCCTCCACAGTTGCCTGAGTGGACTCTGCTGTGACTATCACAAGCAACGACCACAGCATCGCCTTACACCAGTGCATCATTCCCTACACATTCAGGCGTCACAAAGAAACCAATTAAGTTACAACTATCATCACGATCCTGTTCAGAGTCAATATCTGGTGCAAGAAAGACATCTCGCGACAAGCAATGATGCAAAGTTTGAAGAAACTGACTCGGTCAATTCTCCTTGCAGTGTTGTCTCGAGGAAAGCTCAGCGGCAACGCACGCGCCTACGACACAGAGCAACACAGGTTCGGTCCCCAGGTCTGCACTTAGAAACCTCGGGTGTGAAGCGTCTTATTAATAATCATTTATATTATATTATAATCTGAAAGGTTGCTGAATGCGTGGACATTTGAATGGTCCCAGTAGATGGCATTGTAAAAATTTTTAAATACATCTCTGGATGGAGTGTAATCAGACACTGTGCGTATATAACTCAGGGGCAACGTGCTCGCCTTGGAAGCAAGACGACGCTGAGCATCACAGGTTCGATTCCCGGGTCCGCGCTTAGAAATCTCTGGATATTAAGTGCAAATAACCAATCATATCATGTTGTTTAACACAGGAAGCAACAACCTGAATGAGAACAGGAATGCCTTTCATGTCTGCCCCCTAGAATCCACAAGTCAGCTAATAAGACCCTTAAAATGACTGGTGTCATTCGGATTGTCTGATGCACCTGAGCTTCTCACCTGTTCAGACATCCAGCTTAACCAAGTGACCTGCTTATCTGAGCCAAGTGCCTGATCTGACTTTGTTGTACAGTCTGACCATTTCAATGATTCGGAAGAGCCCATGTGCTCTCTATTGGCTGGTGCATCTGCTACTAGGAATGAGATTCCATGACAAATGCACTGATTGTGTTGCTCATTTCTGAACTCTAGGTGAATGTTTTTTCAGGGCTCAAGTCGAGGGTACACGCGGGTGGACGGAGTCCCCCCACTGTTTCTGAGGTCACCTTGATATGGGAAGAGCCCATGTGATCTCTATTGGCTGGTGCATCTGCTACTAGGAATGAGATTCCATGACAAATGCACTGATTGTGTTGCTCATTTCTGAACTCTAGTTGAATGTTTTTTCAGGGCTCAAGTCGAGGGTACACGCGGGTGGACGGAGTCCCCCCACTGTTTCTGAGGTCACCTTGATATGGGAAGAGCCCATGTGATCTCTATTGGCTGGTGCATCTGCTACTAGGAATGAGATTCCATGACAAATGCACTGATTGTGTTGCTCATTTCTGAACTCTAGTTGAATGTTTTTTCAGGGCTCAAGTCGAGGGTACACGCGGGTGGACGGAGTCCCCCCACTGTTTCTGAGGTCACCTTGATATGGGAAGAGCCCATGTGATCTCTATTGGATGGTGCATCTGCTACTAGGAATGAGATTCCATGACAAAGGCACTGATTGTGTTGCTCATTTCTGAACTCTAGTTGAATGTTTTTTCAGGGCTCAAGTCGAGGGTACACGCGGGTGGACGGAGACCCCCCACTGTTTCTGAGGTCACCTTGATATGCTCATTTCTGGTGACTCCACATTCAATTGGTGTGTTAATGAGTCCCCCCTCTTTTTTTTAGGACTGGATTTTTGTGTACCATTCTAGGGAGTATGTGTTCCAGAGTGAGTCTCAACTCCTTTGTTTCTTAAATCCCTCGATGTTATTGCCTTGTTCTATCATAGGAGAGTGTATGATCGACCGATGACCATCGCTCATCCAGAGAGTGGCAACGGGCAGTTTTCAGTTTTTCTTTACATATATTTTATTGTTTTTTTAAAACATGAATATAAACATCATCAACCATCCCCTTCCCCAACTCCCTCTTCCCTCCCACCTGCCCCCTTCAGGTGGCGGTCACCGGTTCTTCTGCTTTGGAATATGTAAGTCTTTATAGAATGGCCAAGATTCTTATATTGTGAGGGCACCATTGGAGCATGTCGTCGCTTTGCAAATATGTGACAATGCTGCCCCAGTCCGCCCGGAAGGCCTCCTGCGCTCCTTGCAGTGTATAGCTCATCATTCCATTGTGACAGCTTTCCACACTTTTTGAAGCCAGTCCGCTCTCGAGGATGGGTCCTCATTAGCCATGCTGCTATAATCAGTGTCATTAGCCCTCTCTGTTGTGCCTCTGTGTAGTCCTTTTGGTTCGAGACCCACAGTCCCCCCATCCATACCTTTTCCTGTATATTTTCTGGCCTCAAGCACATTTTACCTACTTGGGCTTTTAGTTCACCCTAAAATGGTGTCAGGATTGGGCAGTCCCACCAAATGTGTCTCCAGTCTCCTTTTATAGGGCAGTTTTAGTTTTTAATTTGATTAGGATAAATTGATTAAAATCTTCTTGCACGGATGCTGGAGGAGTAGAATGGGCACCCTCCCAGCTTTTCCTTCCAGAGATATCTGGCAGAAGAAGCGAGAATTGACCAATTGTCATCCACACGTGGAGCTTGGCTCGGTTCCAGAGGACGCAAAAGGCAAACATTGGGACCCCGCACGCAGGCACCTTTAACCCTTTCAGCACCACATTTCAGAATCCCTCTACATTTTCTGATGTAGACTCTATTCGGGTAGCTTCAAATGTTGACCTACAATTTTTTTCACAAACCCGATTATGACTTCTTGTGTTGTTGCAACTCTCATTGTTTCCTCTTTCTTGCATAGCTTCGTTGACAAGGTCTGTGTGAGCTGAGGTTTTTTGGCCAAAAGCCTCATTGTGTCTAAAATTCCCATAAATATACACCCATTCCAGTCAGTCGAAAGAAAAGCAAAGGACTTACCTCTGAAGACCAACTGTGATGGCATTGTTCTGCGTATGTGGTTCTTGTTTATGATGAGGAGGAGAGCGCACAACTGGTATGTGGATGGATAACCAACCCTCTCTGAAGGGATCTGACATTCGTCTCAGAATGTGCTGATCACCCAAAAAATCTCATGACGCAGTAAGCACGGGCCCAACAAAAGCCCTACTGTCCGGCTCAATCAAGCCAACTGTCCAATATGATTCAGAAACCCCAAGCGGGTCTTCCCCAGAGACGGCAACATGTGTTTCAAGGAATCACAGAATAGTGTATATTTTGCAAACATCCAGATGCTTCTTTCAGCATTGACAGCCATGTGTGTCACGCCAAGATCATGCATTGGCCAGACTAAGCAGCACATTGACACCTGGTGCAGGTGGTTGAGCCGAAACTAGGTCCGAAACCATAGGGAATAAACTCTGGCCTTTATGAATAACTAGACATGTCTACAGCTGTTGCTAATATCCAATAATTGCTCATTCAAAACTCCTGAGGAGTGGCTACTGTTACACAAACTATCTGCTGCTGTGGACTGTGTCTTCCCTGCCCTTGTGAATCAGATAACAAAACAAATCGCTTTCCTTCCAAACATATTTGAATACATGTTTGCAGAAGGGTATTCCTGTTTGTGAAGATGTACCGCCATAAAGAAAGGGGATTCGTGTTCTCTGTCACGTCTCTTTCTGTGTTTAGGTCTGGCTACAAGGAGCTTTCTCTCTCTGACTCCTACGACCTAACCTAGTTTAATGATCGTCTATAAGGGTTCTGCAGTTGCCAGCCTTGTTGTTTCTGTCCACGGGACGTGTCACTCCTAAGCATGTGATGTATGCCCCCTCCACATAAGAGTGTACAGTTTAGCGTGCAGCCTTTAAAAGTGAGAGGCATAAATAAAGAGTGCAGACAGCAGCTGTTGGGTACCATGTGTCAAGAGTGGCTTCTTTATTTATAGCTTGTGAAACAGTAACCAAGAGTGAGTTGCTGGAAGGTTTGCAAGAAAGTAGTTGTATATATTATAAGACATAGCTCAGTGGCCACTGACGTCAGATAAGGACCACCCAGCCGATCCACAGTGCCAGCTATGTCTTTGCTCTTAAACTGGAAGTAATGGCACTATCTTTGAACATGATGGTGGTCACTAGCATTGAAACCCCTCTGCTGGCCCAGCTGTTGGCAAGACACATGCTTCCAGGCCTTCTGTGTTTACACAGACCCATGCTTCCAGCCCTTTGGCAATTCTTTATGAATAGCTTTCTTACACGTTCACAGTGCTACACAAACAAAACACACACTGGTGCTTACTATACAGAGGCTGTTCACAAAAAAATAAGCATAATGGCTGTGCCACTTCTTAATTACCCATACAATAAATAATATCAGGTGTGATATAGTGTTTCATGCTGGCTTCCTCCCGCTTTTAAGCACTGAAATAGTATCTGCTATCATTGCTTAGCTTGAAGAAACTCACTGTGTCGACCTCGCAAGGATGACTGGCTCTCTCAGAATAGGGACTGTGAGCATTATAGCCAGTCCAGTAAGGTAGAGCTTGGCCTTCACTGCAAGGTCAGGGTAAACACGTCTCCTTTCCACCCCGTGGGGGCAAGTAACCTATTAACACTTTAATATCAGCTCCATCGATCAAACACCAGATGCTGGGATGTCGAATACTTGAGCTGTGCTGTGGCTGCACTTTTGGACAAGCAAACGGGACTGCAAAGTCATGGCAATGGCAACGGTGTGCTGTACAACACACCTCTGGCATTGGCTGTGTAGCCATAATCATATCTTAGTTGGTGCAGAGAGGGCCTGGCTGGACACAGAATAATCTCAGGTGTGTATATGGACCTTTTGGCAGATTCCGTCCTCGGGCATCCAAGCGCTGTAATAATAGCCCGGGTTACCCGAGTGCTCCGTGTATCGACCTCAGGTGGATGAAGTGCTTAGTCAGCTGCATGGCGCTATGCAGACTTGTGACGTGCACTATCACCCCAGCCTCACAGCAGTGGCCGTGCTTTTTAGTAAATGATCTGTATGGATTGCTCTATGACTTACCTTGACATAGATGTGAACACATGTGTCTAGCTTGAAGCCCACGGGCAGGGGGGTGGGGTGGGTGTACGGGGGTTTAGGGAGTCAGTGTTCGCAGGTTGCTGTGCTTGCACCCCTGCGTGCGAGCTTTGGAGTGTGTGCACCCCCCCCCATGAGTGAGTGAGCAGGGGAAGAATCTGTCCCTTCAGGTGATGTGTACACATCTGTGTACAAGCAAGGGGATCTGTCCCTTCAGGCCTGGTGTACGCAGCCACGCGAGTGAATGGAAAGGACAGCTTCCCTGCAGGTTACTTGTGTCTAATCCCCCTCCCTCCCCCCGCGCAAGCCCACTGAACGGAGCCCCTGGACCTTGCCAGCTCCTCTGTCTTCAGACAGTGCCACCCACCCTGGCGGGTAACTCCTCTGGGCCCTGCACTCTGTCACACCCGCAGCATTCTTCCCAACAAGGACTGGCCGGCCAACACGTCCTCTCACAGTCTCCTCACCCCAGTTCTACATCCCACTCTTCCTTCTCGACGTCTCTACCTCCCCCGACGATCTTGTCAGTTACTACCTACGCTATTGAGCCTGCTTATATTGTGTCCCGTTAAATTGTGTGATTATAACAGCTCTTGTTACAGCACATAGAAGCGTGAGGAATTGGGCATGGAGCACTATATAAATAACTTATATTATTATTATTCCAACTTGGACACGTCTCAAATTATTAAAATACCTTCTCTCTAGGCTGGATTACTGCAACAGCCTCTTTCTAAATCTGCCTGTTTCTACTCTCCGCCCTCTACAACTCATCCAGAACTGGACAGCGAGACTTGTCCTTGGCCTCAAGCCCAGGGATCGTATCTCTCCAGGACTGAAATCTCTGCATTGGCTCCCAGTGGCTGCAAGGATTAAATTCAAGACCCTGTGCATGGTCCACAAGGCCTTCTGGGGCCTGGGGCCTCAATACCTCCAACTCTCTCTTTGTACATACCTTCCTACTTGAGCTCTTCGCTCCTCCAACTCCCTCTGGGTCAGTCGCTTCTCCAAGCAACGAGTTGGTGGTAGATCTCTTTCTTTGTCTGGGGCCTTCCTCTGGAACAGCCCCCCTGCCTCTCTGAAACTTGAGCAGAAGCATCTCCGGTTCCGGAAGCAGCTCAAGACTTTCCTCATTGCTTCTGTCTTCTGTCTTCCTCTGCCCTGCTGAATTCCTGCCTGGTTCTGCACTGGTCACCTGGCTACCCTCTGATTTCGGGCCAAGGTCCCTGCCTGCCCAGTTGCACACCTGCACTGCCTCCCAGCAACCCTTGCACTTTGGGTCTGTATCTGTAGCCGTACAGTCCCCCTACCTGCACATTTGGACACCTCCTGTCTGCACTTACCCTTGCACCTGCTGGACGCACTTTGCCAACCGTGTTCAAGTTGCCCAGATGTCTCCCAACCACTCTGGGCACGAATAAGGCAGCGGTTCTTTGGCCTTCAGCCGGGCCCTATGCAAACACTTCACATTGGCATTGCCATCCGTTCATTGCCTTGCCCCCCTCTATCTTGTGCATGGTATTCTGTTACCTGCTGGCACACTACCCCCAGTGGCAAATGCAAAACTGCCGTATCACTCCTACCCCCCCTGCATCACCTCGCGATTCAAATTGCTTCCCACTCTAACCGTGACGTCCCAATAATGCCCTTTGGCCGAAGGTTGGTCTCTACACTAAGCACTTTTAAAGTACCCCTCAAAAACATTTTAGTCTATTTGTTGGAAAGTAGAAAAAAAACATATACACATAACTCAATACATCAATGTTGATGCCTTAGGGTTTTGCGCGCTTTACGAATGTAAAAATAAATAAATAAATAAATTGAAAGAGTTGTGTGACTTTCTGTAAGAAAGTGTGTCTCTTGAAGTAGGGTTTACACACCAGGAAAAGAATGTGTACCTGTATGTGGGGTGAACATATATTTGTGGAGGAAGCCTTTTTAGGACCTGTGTGCACATCTGTGTGCATGACAGAAACGCGTCCCTTGAAACTCAGGCTACAGCTTTGTGAGCACGAGCAGGGTGTGCTCCTTCAGGTTTTCCAAAGTGTCGGGCCGAAGCATTACAGAGCGCCCTAGACAACGGTGAGGGGGGATTGTCAGAGCCCAGTTGCTTGTTTGCAAACTCTATCACACACTTTGATCCAATATTGTATCCCATTCCCAGTGCCAATCTCCTTGAATTCCAGGAAGAAAGTGCAAGCTTAACTGGAGTGCTAAGTGCCTCCGGAGGAAGGGGAGGCAGAGCCTGGCATGGACTAGCGCCAGGCTGAAGTGTGCATGCAATGAGGATGTGGCACAGCGTGCAGCTGCAGCAGGGAGAGTGAAACGTGGAGCAGCCTGCCTTTCAAAGCTGGGCTAGGAGGTAGAGTGAGGATCCTTCAGGGAGGAAGATGAACGGTGAAGATAATGTTGGGCGATTAAGGGCGTGCCTGCCTGTCAGCGCTCCAGGCCTTGCAATGGATGCGGATGGGGACCTACGTAACAAAACAAAAAAAATAGGCCGAACAGACAGCGTTTTTTTGGGTCAAATAGCAAAAATGTTGCATGGCGGGGTCCCCCACGTCCCCCGACTTCCTCTACCTTAAATTATACCCTTACCACAACCCTGCATCTATTTCTTTTTTTAAACAGTGCAAAAATCGCGCAAAAATTAGATTAAAAAACGAAATCTTTTCGGCCGCGTCGTTTTCCGGTTCTTTTTGGTGGCATTACCACGAATGGCAGGAATGTCTCTGGCGCCCAGACAGGAGAGCACTGGTGGGTGAAGTTGCTTTTATTGGACACTTGCAGACAGTTCTCAAGGGTCACTTCAAGTCACATGTTAAGGGGGCTCCGCAATTCAGGCGCGTGATTAGTATGCAAAGGATGTATGTTAGTTGCGTATTCCTTGGTTGCTTGATGGAGCCCTGACAACTCAGTCTTTTTTGGTGAGAGTTTGGGAGTTCTAATGGAAGCTAAGAACTTCCACTGCTGGGCAGGGTCAGGCCTGGGAGCTTCTGGCTGGAGAAGCACAAGCTGAGCAGAGACTCTGGTCTGGGGGCGTGGGGGGTAAGAGGGGGTGGCGGTGAAGCAGGGCCCAGAACGGCAATGCTTCTTAAACAAAATGGAGAATTGTATTCCTGAGAATCAGAGGCGTTGCTAGGGGGGGGCTAAGGGGGCTATAGCCCCTGATCTTTTGGTTGTAGCCCCGGATAGAATCTCAGGAGCTACAGCCAAAAGGCGAGCTAGCCCCCAGTCCCAACAGTTCCGACAGCAGTTTAGCCCCGGGTCTTTTCCAGACCTAGCAACACCCCTGCTGAGAATGAAGGTGTAAGGTGAGGTGGAGAGCATCATGAGGGCATGCAATGACGCAGAGTTCAAAGAGGTGCCACACTGCTGTGTGTGCAGTGATGTGGCGGTGTCACGTGAGCCAGTGATTCAGGCTCATATGCACAGGTGCAGTGATGCATGACTCTCAGATAGGACCCTGCTGCAAACCAATGTTCACAAGTGCAGTGATGCATGGATCTCAGGGCAATGCCGCAGACGAGGACCAGTGTGCATGGATTGGGTGCTGCGATGCATGCACTGCTGCAGACCCATGATCACGGGAACAGTGATGCATGGATGTCATAGAGGACATTGCTGCAGACCAATTTGCGTGGATCGCCGCTGCAATGCATATGTTTTGCCAATAGGAGTCTGCTGTAAACCAAAGTTCACAGGTGCAGTGATACATATGTCTGAATTAGGACACTGTTGCAGCTCAGTGACAAAGGGTGCAGTGTTGCATGGGTGACGGGGCGCTGCTGCAGCTGAAGTGATGGAACAGTCCCATATTAGCCAGTACTGCAGACCGGTGGGTACATATGTAGTGATCTTGGACTCTAAATGGCTCAGGAGAGCAGGACACTGTGCATGAATGCAATGATGCAGGAGCCTCCGATGGGAAGCGGGGTAGTGGCTGGTGCGCATGGATGCAATAGCCTCAGATGCGCGTGTGCTGCAGACCAGTTGGTATGAATGCATGGATCCCACCGCGTTAGATGGAGCAGGCCACTACGCACAGAG